>NC_083401.1:65739211-66042472 GCF_020745735.1 Hemiscyllium ocellatum | reverse complement strand
ACTCAGCCCGTGCTTGCTATGTTCTTGCTCTGGGATCCATTCCGCGACTCACCTGAAGCTCGGCCTGTGCTTGCTCTGCTCCTGCTCTGTGCTCCAGTCCGCGACTCACCTCCCAGCTTGGCCTGTGCTCGCTTTGCTCCTGCTCCGTGCTCTAGTCCACGACTCACCTGCCAGCACGGCCTGCGCTCACTCTGCTCCTGCTCCGTGCTCTAGTCCATGACTCACCTCCCAGCTCGGTCCATGCTCGCTCTGTTCTTGCTCCGGGATCCAGTCTGCAACTCACCTCCCAGCTTGGCCTGTGCTCGCTCTGCTCCTGCTCTGTGCTTCACTCTGCGACTCACCTCCCAGCTCGGCCTGTGCTTGCTCTGTTCTTGCTCCATGCTCCAGTCCGCGACTCACCTCCCAGCTCGGCCTGTGCTCGCTCTGCTACCGCTCCGTGCTCTAGTCCACGACTCACCTCCCAGCTTGGCCTGTGCTCGCTCTGCTCCTGCTCCGTGTTCCAGTCCGCGACTCACCTCCTAGCTTGGCCTGTGCTCACTCTGCTCCTGCTCTGTGCTCCACTCTGCGACTCACCTCCCAACTCGGTCTGTGCTCACTCTGCTCTGGTCAGATTGTCCTATGTTCAGGATGCCTAGTGACACATAACTCAAATCACAGCACTGATACCTTTTCACCACTTGCCTTTGTACATCAGCAAAGGCCTGTTTATTTAAATTAGGTATTTGAAAATGTTTCTTTTTTTCACCTGTTTTCAATGTCTCTCATGTGCAGCGGTTTACATGGACAGATGTTGCCTGAATGACCATGGTCCTTACTGTAATGATTTGACTAATGACTCATTTAGCCCTTTCTCATCTTTCTTGATACTTTATTTGCTATCATTATTGTGTTTTTAATAGAATCCGTGCCTTAATTGAATCCCAGCTGTTATTAATCATACATGACTTGGATATATTTATCTTTCAGATATGAAGATTAAATTCATGAAGTGCTTAAAATTTAATGAGGCCTGGTACACACCATCCGCAGGCAATTTGTAATCCCATCTCTTCTTTCCATCATATTAACAGCCCGTCATGATAGATAGCTGAACGGGTCGCTTGGGATTCCTATAGCCCTTCAGTGTCAAAATAGATGTGATTTACAAGTAATCATTGATGGAGGAAACAGTTATTAGTGTTGATGATGGTAAACCCTGAGGTTGTCGACATCTGCAGCCAATATTTTGACTCTTTGATGGGTTAAAAAAACACAGAAATGTAGTGGTTCCTCAGATCTGATCTTATTGAATCTCTGATCTGCATCATTAAGCTTTCAAATACATGCCGCAGCTGAAGTGCAGTTTTTCATTTGCCTGAGGAGATGACTACTGTACTTGTTTCTGTTCAGTATTTTTTATTGCCTGATGTGCTTAACATGAGGGCTGCATGATTTCTATATTTTTTATGTGCAATGAAATCATATTAGCATTGCAAATGCACCGACACTCAAGTATGTCATCATCACCTCTTACTGTGGATCAGAAAGACGTGTTGTACAAATTCACTTTATTCTATTCTACGAGCACACCCTCTCAGTTCACTGGAAAAATAGACAAATTGACAATGATATCAATCATTCTCACTGCTGGCAATAAATTTGGCCTTAGCCATTTTACTGCAGCATCTTGAGCATTCTGGTTTAAGTATTTATGATTAGTGTTTGACAATATTTAAGTTATATTTTTATCTTTTATGATATAAATGGGTACATAAAATGAATCACTTTACATAAATACACAGTATAAATTCATTTGTGTTTTATGCATACAAGCTTTATGTGTGTAGTAACAATTTCAACAAACATGCACAAATAACATATTGGGGTATGAGTCTAATTGTTTTGAATCATTATATGTGTCATGATCTGGAAACTTCCCTTGTTTTTGAAATAAATTCAATTTAGTACATGCCAGATTGACTGAAACATATTGTGTGGGATCATTTATATGCTCAAACAATTGGGGAGCAGGAGTTGGCCTCTCAAGCCTGTCCACATCATTAAGGGGAGGCAATGGCCTAGTGGTGTTATCACTCAACTATTAATCTGGAGACTCAAGTAATGTTCTGACAACCAGGGCTTGAATCCTGCCATGGCAGTGGTACAATGCAGCAAGCCAAATTTAAAAAGAAATCTGGAATTAAAAGTCAAATTTGACCATAAAACCATTATTGATTGTGAAGAAAAGCCCAACTGGTTCACTCATGCCCTTAGGGAAGGGAATCTGCCACGTTGACCTGGTCTGACCTACATGTGACTCCAGACCCACAGCAATGTGGTTGACTCTTCACTGCCCTCTTGGATGGGCAACAAATGCTGGCCTAGCCAGTGACACACATCCTGTGAATGAATTTAAACAAAAAGATCATGGCTGACCTAATTGTGCCTCATTCTCATGTACCCTGTATTACCTTTTACCACAATATAATAAAAACAAAATACTTCAGATGCTGGAAATTGGAAATAAAACAGTAAGTGTTTGAAAAAATCCGGAGGTCTAGCATCATCTGTGGGGTCAAATATTTTGAGTCCAATATGATTTTTCTTTGGAGATTGGACTCACCAGGTTAACAGTGGCAGTGGGCGGCACAGTGATAGTGGGCAGCACGGCGGCACAGTGGTTAGCACTGCTGCCTCACAGTGCCAGAGACCTGGGCTCAATTCCCGCCTCAGGCGACTGACTGTGTGGAGGTTGCACGTTCTCCCCGTGTCTGCGTGGGTTTCCTCCGGGTGCTCCGGTTTCCTCCCACAGTCCAAAGATGTGTGGGTCAGGTGAATTGACCATGCTAAATTGCCCATAGTGTTAGGAAAAATGGGTAAATGTAGGGGTTTTGGTGGGTTGCGCTTTGGCGTGTCGGTGTGGACTTGTTGGGCTGAAGGGCCTGTTTCCATACTGTAAGTAATCTAATCTAATCTAAAAAAACTTTGTTTCTCTCTCCACACATGATGCCAGAACTCCACTGAGTGTGCTTCCACACCTTTTGAGGAAGAGAGTTCAAAGGACTTAGTACCATAAGTCACACAAAAAAATTAACTTTGTCTTAAATTTGTGACCCTTTATTTAGCTTCTAATTATGGATTCTCCCACACAAAGAAATATCCTCTTCAAACCCACCTAGTCAGGACACCTCTGGATTTCAAATATTTCAATTTAGTCACCTCTTACTTTTAACTCCAAAGAACATAAATTAGTCTGTCTGACCTTGGCTCAAAAGAGCCTCCCACCTGTCTATCACCATTCAAAGCAGGTATTAATCTCATAAAAACCAAATGAACTGAGGATATTGTAAATCAGATGCAGTAACAGAAATTGCTGGAAAAGTTCAGCAGGTCTGGCAGCATCTGTGGAGAGAAATTAGAGTTAACATTTCGGTCCAGTCACCCTTCATCAGAACTCCTTTCTCAGAGTTCTGAGGAATGGTCACTGGACCTGAAATGTTAACTTTGATTTCTCTCCACAGATGTTGCTTGACCTGCTGAGCTTTTCCAACAATTTTTGTTTTTGTATTAATCTAATAAACCTTCTCTGAATTGCTTTGAACACATTTACTCAGTGTTTACAATTCAGAAGAAGGTCATTTGACTCTGCCTGATAGCCTTAGACTGTTCTAAGTTTTCCACTAAAATGTTGTAATTCTATCTTTAAGTCCTTTCTGAGATGTTACTTGCATTTACTACAATGAAGACCAATGCAAAACATTAGTTCAATTCAGCTTCCACCTTCATTTTTCCATTATTAGTTCCCAGACTCACTACTTATAGAATCAATGCCCAATTTTCTAACTTTTACTTTTTTTTTAGATATCTATACAGTCTCTTTTGGTCATTTGTGCTGTTGTGCTGTAATCTTCCATAATTATTCATCTTCTAACATTCTTTGCTTTTGTTAAACATTCTTCTTATTTGTCACCATTTTTGGATGGATTGACTTGGTCAGTGCAAACTTCACTGGAGCTTAGAAGAATGAAGGAAAATCTTATAGAAATGTATAAAATTCTAACTGGACTGGACAAGATAAAAGCAGGAATGATGTTTGTGATGACCAGGGAGTCCAGAACCAGGGGTCACAGCCTAAGGGTATGAGGTAGGCCATTTAGGACTAAGGTAAGGAGAAATTTCTTCTCCAAGAGAGTTGTGAGTCTGCGGAATTTTCTGCCCCAGAGAGTGGTTGAGGTCAAAACATTGAATGCTTTCAGGAAAGAGGAGATATATTTCTAAAGGGATTAAAGGGTATAGGGAGAAAGTATGAACAGGATACTGAGTCGTGTGATCAGTTATAATCATACTGAATGATGGACAGGCTCTGAAGGTTGTGCAGTTACATGTTTTTCCTTTAAGTTTTGATACTAAGTTAACTTTTTTCAATGAGTCCTCCCCTTTAAAGTTTATCTATTATGAGAACGTATCTATTCTGTGTATTCTGAAATACATACTTAATTGTTTGTCATTATATTTCTCTTAATTTAATCCATTTGCCAATTCACTTTAGCGAATTCTACTTCTTAGTGATTATAATTGCCCTTCAAATTTAAAATATCAGTTTTGGACCCTGTCTTCCACCTCTTAATCTGAAATACAATTCAATCATATTGTTATTGTCATGTCATCAACATGTTATCATTCAGCAATCCTATCTTGTTGCTCACTGCCAAGATTAGTATAACCTACTCTTTGGTGGTTCCATAATGTACTATTCTAAGAAATTGTATCCAAAATATTCTATAATCTTTTCATTGAGGCTTCCTTTGCCTATCTGTTTTTTCCAGTCTACATGCTGATTAAAATCCCTTATGATTATTGCCATACCTTTCCTTCAAGCTCTATGGTTTCTCCTTTATATTTCATCCTCCTATGTGGTTATTCTTAAAGGGGTTTGGGCACAACTGCCACAAGTGAATTCTTATTTTTATCAATTCTCTCACCTCCCCAAACCAGCTTCTACATTTTGTTTTCTTGGACTTAGGTTACCCCTGTCTATTACACTAATGCCACAATTAATTAACAGAGACACCCCTCCACCAATGATACTTCAACCACTGCCCGGCTTTGTTGCTTAAAATTAAGTCCAGGACTGCCTCTCTCTTGTAAAGTCTTCTATGTATTGTCTGAAAAAAAACTTTCCTGGGTGCATCTTCGTTAAATAAATTCTGCTCCTAAAACTTTCACATTATAACTACAGCAGTTAAAGTTGAGGAGGCTTAAATCTCTCACAATCACTCCTTTGTTACTTTTAGACTTCCCAGAAATGTTCCTATGTATTTGCTTTTCCAGTTTTCTCTGACTGACTGGGAGCTCTAATACCAACAATCTGATTGACCCTTTTCAATTTTTAAGTTCTACCCATCTGGCTTCATTTAAGGAGCCTTCTAAGATGTCAACCCTTCTTATGCCTGAGTTGACTCCCTGATCAATATTGCAATATCCCCTCCACTTTTATTTCCTTTCCTGTCCTGCCGATATACTCTGGAATGTTCCACTGCTAATCTTGCTCATCTCTCGACTGTGATAGTATTGACATCTTACAACTATGTTTTAATTTGCGCCCTTATCTCATCTGCCAACTTCATCAGACTTCTTGAATTAAAATAAATATGATCCAACCTTGTCAAAAGCCCCATGCCTTAATATAAACCAAAAAACTGTTGTTGCTGGAATTCTGAAGCGTAAACAGAAATTGCTGGAGAAATGCGCAGGCCTGGCAGCATGTGTGGAAAGACAGCAGAGTTAACATTTCAGTTCTGGTGATTCTTCTTCAGAGATCATGCTGTGAGATCTGCTGATCTAAACTCTCTTAAACATCTTAGTTACTCTATATTCAAAATTGAAACAAATATGCTCACATACGCTAATAAGAGAAACATAGAAACATAGAAAACAGGTGCAGGAGTAGGCCATTCATCCCTTCAAGCCTGCACCACCTTTCAATATGATCATGGTGGATCATGCAATCTCGGTATCCCATTCCCACTCTCTCCCTATGCTCTTTGATCTCTTTAGCTACAAGGGCCATGCCCAGATCCCCAATGAATGTATCTAATGAACTGGCCCCAACAGCTTCCTGTGGGAGAGAATTCCAGAGATTCACAATTCTCTGAGTGAAGAAATTCTTCCTCAGCTCAGTCCTGAATGGCTTATCCCTTATTCTTAGACAGTGACTGAACCCTTTTCCCACACCTAGCCTGTCTAGTCCCTTCAGGATTTTCTATGTTTCTATGAGACCCCTTCCCCCTCATTCTTCTAAATTCCAGTGAATACAAGCCCAGTTGATTCCGCTTTTCCTCATTTTTCAGTCCTGCCATCCTGGGAATCAGTCTGGTGAACCTTTGTTGGGGTCCATTAACAGCAAGAATGTCCTTCCTCAGACTGGGGAAAATTGACACAATACTCAATGTGTGGCCTCACCAAGGCCCTGTATGACTGCAGCAAGACATCCTTACTTCAATACTCAAATCCTCTCTCTATGAATGGCAGCATGCCATAAGCTTCCTCACTGCCTGCTTGCACCTGCAGGCCAACCTTCAGTGACTGTTCTACCATGACACCCAGGTCTCATTACATCTCACCTTTTCCGAAATTGCCACCATTCAAATATTAATCTGCCATCCTGTTTTTGTGACCAAAGTGGATAACCTCACATTTATCCACAGTACATTGCATTTGCCCACTCAATCAGCCTGTCCAAATCACTCTGAGGCCTCTTAGCATCCTCCACACAGCACAAATTTGGACATATGGCATTCAATTCCTTCATCCAAATTGTTAATGTATAGTGTGAACAGCTGAGGTCCCAACACTGAACCCTGTAGTACCCAGCTCATCACTGCCTACCACTCTGAAAAGGACCCTTTTATTTCAACTGTCTGTTTCCTGTCTGCCAACCAGTTCTCTCTCCATGTCAATACATTACCTCTGATATCATGAATTTATATTGGCCCTGAATCTTTAATTTTAAAACAATTGAAACAAGGTAGAAAAGAGAAATACTTATCTACCAATCACGCATGGTGTCACACTGGTGTGTTCATTCAATGTTTCAGGACTACTGATGGTTTATCTCCCAACTCCTTTCCGTGCGGTGAAACAATTCCTACAGGGAAGATGATGTAACAGCAAATGCATACAAATAGACACCTTCTTCACTACTCACCTAACTAGTGTCCAAACCCCAGAACATGATCATCACCAGCACTAAACTTTCCTAATTTATACCTAACTGGTCTATTTCTACAGAATGCTGTAAAGCAGTCAGCTCATTAGCTATTGAACTTCCATATTAGAGGGTGTGGTGAACCTGCATAAGCCTAAATTTCAATTAACAAAAAAAAAGTTCACCCACTTAAACAGTACTTTTCAAATGCTTCTAATTACAAGCTACATGAGAGCTAATTACAAAGTTTACATTTCCCTCCCAACTAACCAAACTCCAGTGATGTACACTTGATATTCAACTGCACTTGTTCATAACTAACCTCTATCTTTCACTCTTTATTGTAAAACTCATTCCCCTATGCTCAAAGTTTCACACTGTCCAATACTGATTAATAGCTCTCAGCCCAGAAAAATAACCTATAATGTAGAAATTAGGCCACATCACATTTGCCTGATGGTAGTTCTATTGAAAAAAATACTCTAGAGTTCTGGAGTACTGCTTTGGAGACATGAATTCAATACCGTGCAAGGACTGCACAAAACACTATATAGGACAAACAGGAAGACAGCTAACAATCCGCATCCATGAACATCAGCTAGCCACAAAACGACACGACCAGCTATCTCTAGTATCCATACACTCAGACAACCAGCAACATGAATTTGACTGGGAAAACACCACTATCATAGGACAAGCCAGACAGAGAACAGCCAGAGAATTCCTAGAAGCATGGCATTCATCCCCAAACTCCATCAACAGACACATTGACCTGGACACCATATACAAACCACTACAGCTGAAACTGACACCCGGAAACGGCAAGAGCATCCACCAACAGACACATCGACCTGGACCCCACATACAAATCACTGCAGCTGAAACTGACACCCGGAAGCGGCAAGAACAAACCAATATAAATACCGGAAGAAACATCAAAGCAGCGCTTCACACGAGGCTCCAACAGCACTGATGATGTTCCCTAGCCAGGGAACGAAACGTTTGCAGCAAAAACTTCCAGCTCGGCGAGCAGAACCACAACATCAAATATTGTGTATAATTTTGGTCCCCTAACATGGGGAGAGGTGCCATTGTATTGGAAGTAGTTCAGGGGGAATTCACTTGATTGATTCCAGAAATTAGGGCTTTGTCAGATGAAGAGAGATTAAACAGCTTTGGCCTATACTCTCTGGAACTCATAAAAATGAGAGGAGATCTAGTTGAAGGATATAAGATGCTAAATGGGATTGACAAAATACATAGAGAGAGGATGTTTCCTCATGTGAGGCAATCTAGATTAATAAAGGCAAGTAGCCTATATGCCTCTTTAACCATTTTATTTACCTGTCCTGCTATTTTAAGGGACTGGTGGACATTCACACCAAGGATCCCTTGGGGCCTTGGAGGGAAGTGAGTGTGGAGGTGTGGGCGCAAGTTTTACATTTCAGCACAAATCCTCAGGTTTCCCCGCCCCCACGCCGTCTTTCGTCACTTCACGTAACCCCGCCCCCACGCTTATTTCCGTCACGACGCATGACCCCGCCCCCCACATCGAGCAACGTCACCACGTCTAACTCCGCCCCTACTTCGATCTCTGTCCCCGCCCCTAACCCCGCCCCCAGCCCCAGCTCCAGCTCCAGTCCCACACCAGGTCCTAGGTCCTAGCTCCCAGCCTTGCCGGATTTTTACCATCCCTCCAGATCTCCCCCTCTCTGAGGATGAAAGATCAGTCCTCAGCAGGGGCCTCACCTTCATTCCCCTACGCCCTCGGATTAATGAGTTCAACACGCGGCGAGATATTGAACAATTCTTCCGCCGCCTTCGCCTCCGTGCCTACTTTCACAACCAAGACTCCCGCCCACCCTCTGACGACCCCTTCTCCCGCCTCCAACACACCTCATCCACCTGGACACCCCGTGCTGGCCTCCTACCCGCCCTCGACCTCTTTATAGCCAACTGCCGCCGTGACATTAACCGACTCAACCTATCCACCCCTCTCACCCACTCCAACCTCTCACCCTCAGAACGTGCAGCCCTCCACTCCCTCCGCTTCAATCCCAACCTCACCATCAAACCCGCAGACAAGGGAGGCGCGGTGGTAGTTTGGCGCACTGACCTGTATACCGCTGAAGCCAAACGCCAGCTCACGGACGCCTCCTCTTATCGCCCCCTTGACCACGACCCCACCTCCCACCACCAAACCATCATCTCCCAGACCATCCAGGACCTCATCACCTCAGGGGATCTCCCATCCACCGCCTCCAACCTCATAGTCCCACAACCCCGCACCGCCCGTTTCTACCTCCTGCCCAAAATCCACAAACCTGCCTGCCCCGGCCGACCCATTGTCTCAGCCTGCTCCTGCCCCACCGAACTCATCTCCCAATACCTCGACACGGTCCTGTCCCCTTTAGTCCAAGAACTCCCCACCTACGTTCGGGACACCACCCACGCCCTCCACCTCCTCCAGGATTTTCGCTTCCCCGGTCCCCAACGCCTTATTTTCACTATGGACATCCAGTCCCTGTACACCTCCATCCCCCATCACGAAGGACTCAAAGCCCTCCGCTTCTTCCTTTCCCGCCGCACCAACCAGTACCCTTCCACTGACACCCTCCTTCGACTGACTGAACTGGTCCTCACCCTGAATAACTTCTCTTTTCAATCCTCCCACTTCCTCCAAACTAAAGGAGTTGCCATGGGCACCCGCATGGGCCCCAGCTATGCCTGTCTCTTCGTAGGATATGTGGAACAGTCCATCTTCCGCAACTACACTGGCACCACCCCCCACCTTTTCCTCCGCTACATCGATGACTGTATCGGCGCTGCCTCGTGCTCCCACGAGGTGGTTGAACAGTTCATCAACTTTATTAACACCTTCCATCCCGACCTGAAATTCACCTGGACTGTCTTGGACTCCTCCCTCCCCTTCCTAGACCTTTCCATTTCTATCTCGGGCGACCGACTCAACACAGACATCTATTATAAACCGACTGACTCCCACAGCTACCTGGACTACACCTCCTCCCACCCTGCCCCCTGTAAAAACGCCATCCCATATTCCCAATTCCTTCGTCTCCGCCGCATCTGCTCCCAGGAGGACCAATTCCAACACCGCACAGCCCAGATGGCCTCCTTCTTCAAGGACCGCAGATTCCCCCCAGACGTGATCGACGATGCCCTCCACTGCATCTCCTCCACTTCCCGCTCCTCCGCCCTTGAGCCCCGCTCCTCCAACTGCCACCAAGACAGAACCCCACTGGTTCTCACCTACCACCCCACCAACCTCCGCATACAACGTATCATCCGCCGCCATTTCCGCCACCTCCAAACGGACCCCACCACCAAGGATATATTTCCCTCCCCTCCTCTATCAGCGTTCCGCAAGGACCACTCCCTTCGTGATTCCCTCGTCTGATCCACACCCCCCACCAACCCAACCTCCACCCCCGGCACCTTCCCCTGCAACCGCAGGAAATGTAAAACTTGCGCCCACACCTCCACACTCACTTCCCTCCAAGGCCCCAAGGGATCCTTCCATATCCGCCACAAGTTCACCTGTACCTCCACACACATCATCTATTGCATCCGCTGCACCCGATGTGGCCTCTATATTGGTGAGACAGGCCGCTTACTTGCGGAACGCTTCAGAGAACACCTCCGGGCCGCCCGAACCAACCAACCCAATCACCCTGTGGCTCAACACTTTAACTCTCCCTCCCACTCCACCGAGGCCATGCAGGTCCTTGGACTCCTCCACCGGCAGAACACAACAACACGACGGCTGGAGGAGGAGCGCCTCATCTTCCGCCTGGGAACCCTCCAACCACAAGGTATGAATTCAGATTTCTCCAGTTTCCTCATCTCCCCTCCCCCCACCTTGTCTCAGTCGGTTCCCTCAACTCAGCACCGCCCTCCTAACCTGCAATCCTCTTCCTGACCTCTCCGCCCCCACCCCACTCCGGCCTATCACCCTCACCTTGACCTCCTTCCACCTATCCCACCTCCATCGCCCCTCCCCCTAGTCCCTCCTCCCTACCTTTTATCTTAGCCTGCTTGGCTCTCTCTCTCTTATTCCTGATGAAGGGCTTATGCTCGAAACGTCGAATTCTCTATTCCTGAGATGCTGCCTGGCCTGCTGTGCTTTGACCAGCAACACATTTGCAGCTGTGATCTCCAGCATCTGCAGACCTCATTTTTTACTCAGAGATTTTGGATAGACTGGTGCTATTTTCCTTGAAGCAGTGGAGACTGGGTGAGTGAGAACATGACTGCGGCGTATTAAATTCTAAGGGACATCAATAAAGTAGACAGGGAGGATGTTGTTTTCCCCTTTAGTGAGGGATTAGTGATTGGGGGCCACAGATTTAAGGCAGTATGTTTAGAAGGATGTGAGGAAAATTTCTTTCACTCAGAGAATGATCTGATTGTGAAACTCACTGCCTGTAAAGGTGACAGAGGTAGAAACATTTAAGAAGTATTTAGATGTACCTTGCACTGCCAAGACACACCAGACTCTGGGCCAAGTGCTGGAAAGTGAGATCAGACTAGTTAGGTGTTTGTTTTTGACTGGTGTCTCCTTAAAGAACTTTGTTCTGTGACTGTAGACTTCTATGACTTATGACTCTGGGTGTATGTTAGATTTGAGTTGGCTAAGAGGCTAGATACGAGGAACCAAGAAGAGAAGTCCCCTGGACTACCCACAGGAACGACAAAACATATTTTGAACTTATGCACTATGCCATGCCTTGATGGATGAAATCTAAAGTATCAATGGTTATTATGTTGTTAGTTTGCAATCTAAACCTAAGGATTTTTTTTACCAAGGTGGTTAATCCTCAGCAAAACATTCCTTACTCTGCAGTTTAGTATATAGTCTAAATCCCACATGTTAGAGAGAAAACACAATAGGATGAGAAATAAAAAAGAAGGGCTTATGCTCGAAATGTTGATTCTCCTGCTCCTTTGATGCTGCCTGACCTGCTGTGCTTTTCCAGCAACACATTTTTCAGCTCTGAACTCCAGCATCTTCAGTCCTCACTTTCTCCTGAGAAATAAAAGGGACAGCTTCTTCATGGTTAAGTTGAGAAATAAAAAAAAGCTTTTTCGAGTTTTGCCTGATCATCAATCTTTGCTAAAGGATGTGGCAAGAAAGTTAAACCAGTTTAGGGTGATAGTAATTTAATAGCTTAGACATTCGGACCTTTCATGGACACAGATTTCATTAAGATGGGTTGACATGGGTTATTGAAACTTATAGTAGTTGTAATTGAGGCAGAGATAATGGATATCCTAAATTAGAAATATTAGCAGAGCAGACAGAGGAAGCTCAGGATTCCACAATCAAATGCTAAGTAGGTGGAATTGAGAACACTGATAGGAAGTAATGCAGTATATTCAGGAACAGTTGGACCAAGGAAAATTTAGAACAGACAAGGTTTATTCCACATGGAACTTTTTATTGTAGAGAAGAAGACAAATGCACTCTTGAAGGACTCAACAGGAGAATGAAAACCTAAACAAATTGCAAAATGTAGCAAGGATGTAACAGATTCATCAGTGATGTTACAATAACACAACATGCTAACTTTACAGCAGGGAATATTATGCCTGAGTTGCAGAGGGTTAAAACAATTGTTGAAGCAGGATTAGAAGGAAACACAGGTCTGAGACAGGCATTGGAGAATGCACTCCAGGAATCAATGAATGTTTATGCAGGGAGACACAGTTTAGGTCATATAAAGTTAAGATTGAGTAGTTGAACAAAAAGCTAGAAAGCAGGCGATTGTTTCAGAGGTGACTAATGCAGCCAGGATATAGTTGATCAAACTCACATTTGTAATAGAGGTAATACAGTGATTCCCTTCAATGGCTTTGTTTCCAGTAGCAGTAGAACAGACATAGCATGACATGAATGCCAGGGAGCAAGGGCACAGAAGGAATTTGAACACCTTGACACTGAATGTGTTAAGGTGTGTGTTCTTCAGGGATTTGTCCAATGGCATTACATAGACTGCATCAGCATTTCAGGTTGGAATACCCATTGCAGAGGAAGAGAATTGGAAGGCAAAGATTCTTGCAGCTTGCAATTTAGTATTTAAGATAGGAATTCAACCTGGCACACATTAAAGAACAACAAATTTAATATTTAAAGCAGTTCTTAAAGGGATGGATAGACCTTAAGTAAATGGACATTAAGGAAAAGATGGAGACATTTTAGCAGGGATAAAAGAGGCAATCAAGACTATTTGTCATGTTCCTTTTAATACCTTATCGCGGACAGTCTCCTTCCACAGTCACAGGCAGGGCTTGATCATAGGTTTTCTGAGCACTTTTCTTAAGCAAAGCATCAGCTAGGAATACTGCAGCGTGCAAGTATCCTCCTGACTCCTTAAAGACTATCTATCACCCACAAGGCACAAGTCAGGAGTGTAATGGAATACTCCCCACTTGCCTTTAATTTAAATTTATCTGTGGCCAACTAATAGCCAATCGTACTGTCAGTGGTAGTCTACCAGAGTACCCTCTTGACTTGATATCTAGATGGCCCGCTCCAAGCCCGGTGGTTCAAGCCACCTCTTCTGATAACCTCTCCCTTTCCTTAATGGTGACCCACTCCTTTCAACATGGGGGCCTCCTGTCCAGCTCTGGTGACCCTTACTTCCATTCTCCACCCTCCCTGGATATTATTGACCCTGGCCTGCTACAAACCTTCTTTGGTGCTGCTGAATCTGAAGAGGTGCCATCTCTCTGAATTGTCAATAGCACCTCATAGAGGTAGGGCTTCCTTATTTAAAGAGGTGAAAATATCAATATCAGGCAATCGGCAAAGATTTGATGGACCAAGTCTTGAAACGAAGCTTCAGGGAATGGTCAGAAATGTGTTGCCTCTGACTTTAGAATATAGAATATAGAATAATACTGCGCAGAACAGGCCCTTTGGCCCTCAATGTTGCGCCAACCTGTGAACTATTCTCAGCTCATCTCCCTACACTATCCCATCACCATCCATGTGCTTATCTAAGGATTGTTTAAATCTCCCTAATGTGGCTGAGTTAATGGCTCTCTGGCTGATAGATGGAGTTAGTGCCACAGATATTAAATTCAGCCCATACATTCAAAATGTAAACTTGCATAACATTACAGAAGACCCATGTCTCAACTCAGCTGCTGCTGAAATTCTCATGTATAACATTGCCACCACCAATGATGTCCAGTGGTATAGCCTCTTGTGCTCCACACTTCATCAATGTTATGGATCATTTCCATACCAACCCCTGGTCAGCTACATTTCCTGTTTTAATGAACTACAGTAGAAGCCAATCCCCCAATTTCAGATACCCAATTAAAACATTCTGTACCAGTCCTGACAAATGGTGCAATGATGTAGAATGTGGAATGGGTCCAAATTACCATGCTGCAAAATCAATGTTTTATTACATGGTGTGATTGAATTTGAATCTATCATCAAAGGCCCATGTAAATTTTAATCTGCGTATACTTTATGCCCCCTAAAAGCTGTGTTCTGCCTAGGGTGCTTTACAAGTAATTGTAAATGGTGCTGATATCTTTGAGTCAGCAAATGGAGTGGCTGCAAAGGAAATTTACTGGAATAGTACCAGTGTTGAGAGATTTCAGTTAAGTAGGGAAATGAGAAGTTGGGATTATTCTCAAGAGAAAATGTAATGCAGGCCTCAAAATGGTAAGTGGATTTGATAAGGATGAATTCCACCAGTGGGAATGCTGGTAACTAAAAAAAATAGACAAAATGATTGAAAAAGAATCCATTAGGGAATGAGGAGAATTTCTTTCGTGCAGCAAGGTCTGCAATGTATTGTTCACGAACAAAAAAGTTAACTTAGTCATAACATTCAAAAGACTATTAGGATATTAAAACCTTAAGTCCAACACTGCTAATGAAATATTATGAAGACCATAGGATTGATATCATTACTGAATTGTGCAAGTTGATTTATTTTGAAAGCTTTCTTTTGTTCACCTTTTGGGCACTGTGCTTGAAATGAATAATGTTTTGTTTGCTGAGAATATCTTCTGTGCAAGGTTTGCACAGGGTCATTTTTGAAATGCTTGTTGGCAGTTACAACGATGTGCATTGTTGACATCAGTCTAATAAAACAAGATCATTCTGAAATTTAACATACACTCAGGAAAAACTAGATGGGGAAATATTTTTCAGGTATGGTTTAACAGCAACAACTTCCATTACATTTTTTCTTTTGTGGTATTCACAGAATGGGGACATCACTAGCAAGAGCAGTATTTTATGCCCAACCTAATTGCCTTTCAACCGATTGCTTTACTAACCTATTCCAGATGGTGGGTCAAAGTAATTGAGTCAGGAGTGTGATGCTGGAAAAGCACAGCAGGTCAGGCAGCATCCAAGGAGCTGGAAAATCAAAGTTTCGGGAAAAAGGAATGAGCAGTACTCTAATCTGCTGTACTCACTTTTGCCTGGTAAGAGTGATTGAGTCAACCACATTGGCAGGGCAAGCAAGGAGGTCAGATTTCCTTCCCTAAATCTGATGGGTTTTTATGACAATCACCAATGTTTTTGTATGCACCATTACTGGTGACTCCTGATTTAATTCAATTCAATTTTGCCATCTGTCATGGTAGGATTCAACCCCATGTCCCCAGAATGCTAACCCCTGTGCAAATCCAATGCAGAGAACCTTCTTTCTGAGAGATCACATGGTAGATAACTTATCCATTGCTACAATGGTATTGCCCAAACTTAAGTCAAATGAAAAGACTGCAGTTGAGATGGCAACAAGATTACATACACCATCCTGTTTGATTGGGCCTGTCATCTGCTCAAACTATTTCACAAACATCCAAGCAAAGATGAATACCAAGGAGTATGGTATTCAGCCCCTCAAACTTCTCCACAATGTGATAAGATCACAACTTATCTGATTGAAACACCAAATCCAAATTCTTGTTTATAGTTAATAACCTTTCTACTCCTTTCTTACCAAGCATCTCTCCACCTCTCACTTAATCTGATTCTAGTCCATTTTATCACCAGGTGAACTCACAGTCAGTAGATATTTGAAAGACTGGCATCCCTTGTGCCATCTTTAAATGGTTGTTGGACATCTAACCAAGCATTCACAAAGTGACATTGGCCTCATCAGCAACATTATGGCTAAGCCAGAAAGCTACATTGCTCATGACACAGGGCCAGCTTGGCTCCCAATCCCTCATACATATCACCTCATTCTCTGCTTAGCTTGGAGTATCCAACACAGCTGAGCTGTGTCATACACAAGTAGAACTTCCTCCTCCCCAATATCCTTGTCCTCTGCAGAAGACTGCTCCCATTCCCCCAGTGCCTCAGCATCTATCACCTCACCTCATCATCTACTCCAATAGTACAGAGAATGTACAGTAGATTAAAATCTTCCACGATTATCACCAGCATTTCAAAAAAGCTCCTATAATGTCTTCCTTTATCCTCCTCCTGTTCTTGTTGACTACTCAGTATCCTTCATTATTCAGGTCCCATGTCTCTGTAATGACAACCATATCATATTTAGTAATTTCTATTTGCACTCTCAGTTCATCCATTTTGTTTTGAGTATAGTGTGCATTGAGATACAGAGACTTTAGTTTATTAATTATTCAATTTGTAATATATGGTCTTTTGACTTATTTGTCATTCATCATTCTCCTTATTTTTCTATATCTTTCTTTCTTGCCTTGTCTCCATTCTTTAGTTCTCTACATCTTCTCACATTTGATATTTGTTCTATCCTAAGTCTTCTCTATTTCTCTTGTTATACGATGTAGAATATAGCATTTGCATGAATACAGGCTCCAACGTGTTTCAGGTGGAGAGTGCCCCATTGATACAGATCCCGCTTGCCTTAGTTCAAGCAGCAGTGCTCCACAACCCAAACTCACTTCTCCAACAGCAGTGTTTGAATCATGCATTCAACTCCCTACTCAATTTTCATTTTCCAATTTGTATGTTGCACAGGTAATGATACAGACAGTATATCTTTGATGGTCTCCTTCTTAATTTGGCACTTGGCTCCTCATACTAATTATGCATGACCCCCTTCTTTATCCTTATGATGTCCTTGGTACCTGTATGGCCCATGATGATTAGATTTTCATACTCCCACGATAAGTTCCTCTCTAATCCTGAGTAGATGTCCTGAAACAAAGCACAGGGCTTGTGTCTACCTCATTAAATTGAATTAACATGCTCTAATATCTACACATAAGCAAACTTCTCACAGTGAAATTCACTATCAACAATCAAGGAGACCAGAAATGCAGTGCTTATTGTGAGAGTGTGATTCCAACCTGATTGCTGAACTGGGGTCATCTGTCAGTTCTCCCTCTTTCCAGCCGAGTCTGAGAGACCACATGGTGGATCTATATTCCTGTGATGGAGCTGACAACAGTTTTAAATCAAATGACTAATGGATCTGACAGAGCTTTTCCCTAAAAAAACAAAACTGGAGTTAAAACTTGAGCACAGATGTAATATAATAGGTAGAATCAGAGACTTGAGAGATGCAGTGCAAGGGCTTAGGTCTGACTATATGGTTTGATAATGAAACACAGTGTGCATTGTCAAGAGATGCAATGTCGCATACTCTTGGTCTTCCTTGAAGTCCTATAGCAAGACGAAACCAAAATAAAATGTTTATTAAATAAAGTTAGTGCTTTCTTAAGCTCAACTGACTCTGCAAACATTCTTTAGCAGCATCACAAGACCGAGTTTATGATGGAAGGAGCGTACAGCTAATTAAAAGTAACCTCTATTGAGCACTGGGGAGATCTGGTGCGAGTTTGTCCAGAGTGACTTAATTAAACTAATGGATGCTTTGAAGATTTTGATGATCATATCACTGTTGAACCAGTGAAGAAATCAATGATTCATCCCTGTGTAAAGTATCAATAAAACTGGAAGGAGAGTTTGAAAGAGAGCTTCAAGAGATGAAAGAAATGAAATTCATTGTTAGAAGTACAAAACCTATAGATCGGTAAATTCCATCATGGTGAGAGAAAAGCTAAGTTGGCAGCTGGCAAGTAGCCAGGAATCTAAAGATCTTGATCAAGCAACTGAGGAATCACTACCCTATTCCAATATTTGAAGAGATCGTGCCAGCTCTGGCAAAGTCAAAGGTTTTCAACAAATTTCCTGGCAGCAAAATCCAATGGAATGCAAACCTTGGCCAGGAATCTTCTCATCACCATTCCACACACCCTTTTAGCTTATAATAATTCTCCAATCTACCCTTTGGCTCTAAAGTAAGCCAACAAGTGTTCCTACAGAAAATGGATGAGATATATCAAGGATGTGAACAAAAACATTATAATTTATGCAGTTATATTGAAATTGAAGATTTTACTTTTTTTAGAAAAAGGAAGACTGAGTGTTACGTTGCTATACAATTCAGAAAGAGTTAGCATATAATTGTTATGCCAGTGTGCATCCAGGATGCCACAGTTTCTGTCGCATTGGAGACAGGCATAGAAAACAATAATCCAGAAATTCCAGCCAGGCTAGGATTCCTATATCTGACGCTAGGTTTTAAAAACCCTTACATTTGTTCTGCTCCAGCGATTCATCCAGTTACAAAGCAGTCGAGAGTTTTGCAGGAAACACCAGTGCCTGCTGACATCAAAACAAACACCCTCTTTTACAGTTGGTAGTCTGTGGTCTTCTGAAGGTTAAATGGCCAATAGTGCAAAGTTTGGGAGAAGATTTGTAGCTTGGGTACTCGTTGTTGCGGTTCTGTTCGCCGAGCTGGGAGTTTTTGTTGCAAACATTTCGTCCCCTTTCTAGGTGACATCCTCAGTGCTTGGGAGCCTCCTGTGAAGCGCTACTGTCATGTTTCCTACGGCATTTATAGTGGCTTGTCTCTGCCGCTTCCGGTTGTCAGTTGCTGTCCGCTGCAGTGGCCGGTATATTAGGTCCAGGTCGATGTGTTTGTTGATAGAATCAGTGGATGAGTGCCATGCCTCTAGGAATTCCCTGGCTGTTCTCTGTTTGGCTTGCGCTATAATAGTAGTGTTGTCCCAGTCGAATTCATGTTGTTTGTTGTCTGTGTGTGTGGCTACTAAGGATAGCTGGTCATGTCATTTCATGGCTAGTTGGTGTTCATGGATGTGGGTTGTTAGCTGTTTTCCTGTTTGTCCTATGTAGTGTTTTGTGCAGTCCTTGCATGGGATTTTGTACACTACATTGGTTTTGCTCATGCTGGGTATCGGGTCCTTTGTCCTGGTGAGTTGTTGTCTGAGAGTGGCTGTTGGTTTGTGTGCTGTTATGAGTCCTAGTGGTCGCAGCAGTCTGGCTGTCAGTTCGGAAATGCTCCTGATGTATGGTAGTGTGGCTAGTCCTTTGGGTTGCAGCATATCCTCGTTCCTTTGTCTTTCCCTTAGGCATCTGTTGATGAAATTGCGTGGGTATCCGTCTTGGTGAATACCTTGTATAGTATACTTGGCCAATAGTGCAGTCAGCCATTGTGACAACAACAGTGAGAAGGTGTATGTAAGAGGAGTGTGGGAGCGAGGTAGATGGGTGATGCAGGGCACCAGGCAAGTGAATGAGTGTTTAGGATAGAAAAAGGGTTTGATGACTGCTGGGAGAGGTCACTAGGCTTGACAGCTAGATTTGAGCTGGTTTGGGGTGGATCATCAGTTTTTGGTTGTGTTAGGGGTATGGGTGCTGGGTGGATTGCTTGAAATCAAGTTACATGGGGAAATGTAGGTTTTGGTAAGAAAGAAAAAGGCAGTTTGCAGAGAGGGATGTCAGATGGATTGTGGGGGAGGGCAGGGGAGGTGCAGGTTAGTGTAAGTGGTCCAGTGGGGTTAGGGGAATCCGGAGTCAAGGTGCAGATGTCAGGACCAGTGTTGAGTTGTCAGGTTCAGCAGAGGAAGGGGCAGTTAAACTGGGAAGTGACAGTGTTGGGTTTGGTATAATACAGGGTTGGGCTGCATTTGGTAGCTTCAGTGGTGAGACAGGAGTTCCGTTTAATAGTTACCCAGGAGTTATAGTAGATTTGTAATCTCTAACTTTGCTCAGTTAAACATAAATGAGCTGGAGCTCTCCAATCTCTCCGAAATTAAAGGGCCTTTTCTGAGAGTTCTAACTATAAGGAATGAATAAGGCCTGAATTTTCAATTTCCTTGGAGGTGGCATCATCAGGATTCCCTCACGACCTCACAGTGCAAATCCAGCCTCCACTGCTGTCATGACGATCAGGCCATTTGCAGTTTTTCGGACCAATGTACTCTACCTCCAGCCACATGGTGAGCTGAAAAAAACTGCTGAGGAAGCTCCAGCATGTTGAGTCTAAAGATGGAAAGTACAAATTGGAGGGACTTTCACCATGAGCTCAAGCAAGCTTTCTGGCCATATCTTACCACACTCTCTTGTTTCATTGCCTATCACACCCCTGTTGTGTCTCTCACATCTGATTTCTCATCCATCTTCGAGTAAAAAATGAGGTCTGCAGATGCTGGAGATCACAGCTGAAAATGTGTTGCTGGTCAAAGCACAGCAGGCCAGGCAGCATCTCAGGAATCTATTCCTGAGATGCTGCCTGGCCTGCTGTGCTTTGACCAGCAACACATTTTCAGCAGTTCTCATCCATCTTACCAAGCACCATTCAAAAAGAAACTGGCCACTCAGCAGAGATACTAGAATCACCAGTACCACTAGTGCAGGCATTTTCTTTGAAAGGATCTCCTCCAGTGGTCCCCAGCATCATAGATGCCAGTCTTCAGGTAATTCACTTCACTCCATATGATATTAAGAAATGCTTGGAAGCACTGGATGCTGTCAAAGTTATGGGCATATAGGAAGATGGTTGTGGTTGTTGGAGGTCAGTCATCTCAACTTCAGGACATCTCTGCAGGATTTCCTCAGGGTAGTGTCCTCAGCCCAACCATCTTCAGCTGCTGACCTTCTATCCATGATAAGGTCATATATGGGGATATTCACCAACAAGTGTACAATGTTCAGCACCATTTGTGACTACTCAGATATTGAAGTAGTCCAGGTTCAAATACAACAAGATCTGGACAATATCCAGGCTTGAGCTGACAAGTGACAAGTAACACTCCCAACACACAAATGTCATGTAATTGCCTTGTCTAATTAGAATCAATCTGACCATTGACATTCAATCAAGTTACCATCAGTGAATGTTCCACTATCAACATCATCAAGATCACATTGACCAAAACCTTAACTGGACTCACCGCAAAAACACAGTGGCTATGACGGCAGGTCAGAAGCTAGGAATACTGCAGCGAGTAACTCACCTCCTGACTCCCCAAAGCCTGTCCAGCATCTACAAGGCACAAGTCAGGAGTGTGATGGAATACTCCCCACTTGCCTGGATGGGTGCAATTCCAATAACATAAGAAGCCTGATACTATCCAGGACAAAGCAGCCTACTTGATTGCACCATATTAACAAGCATCACTCCCTCGACCACTGATGATCAGTAGCAGCCGTATGCATTATCTACAAGACGCACTGCAAAAATTCACTTAAGATTCTCAGATATCACCAACACCTACAAATTTCCCTCCAAGCTATTTACCATCCTCATTTGGAAATATATCACTGTTCCTTCACTGTTGCTGGGTCAAAAGTATGAAATTCCCTCCAAAATGGCATTGTGTGTCGGGTGGACTGCAACGGTTCAAGAAGGCAGCTCCTCGCCACCCGCTGAAGGGCAAGTAGGGATGGGCAACAAAATGTTGACCAGCCAACAATGCCTATGTCCCATGACTGAATAAATAGGAAGGAAAGACTTTGTGCCTTAGAACAAATGCTGTCTCTCTGGACCTGCCCTGCATAATTCCTGACATCTTCCCTGGACATGGCAGACATGGGGAGATGAGCACCACGCTGTGTAGTCAGGATCCTGGGGCTCCTGCTGGACTGTGTGTTGCAGAGGGTCCCCTTCACCCAGGGCCACCAGTGGAAGCAGCAGCATCAGGCCAGGCCAGTCTGGTCTAAGGTTGGCACCCAGGCTAAAGCAAAATCAGCTGTCTGGAACATGATCAGCGCTGTAGGAAGTTGATCAATGATCTTCTCTGCTCTGATGTGGAGTTGCTGGTGTTGGACTGGGGTGGACAAAGTCAGAAGTCACATGACACCAGGTTATGTGAAATCACAAGCTTTTGGAACACACTGCTCCTTCACCTGAAGAAGGGCAATGCTCCAAAAGCTTGAGATTTCAAATAAATCTGTTGGACTATAACCTGGCATCATGTGACTTCTGACCTTCTCTGCTGTGCCAGTATAAATGCTGCAATCTTCACTTTGATTCCTCACACTCACTCTCTCTTTGCCTTTGTACCCACCTCCCACTAAGGCCCAAATTCTACCACACTCATTGTTACCTGCAACATCTTCCCCATTTGCATTCACCAGCACTTGATACCACCAACCCTCCATGACCTCTGTTCTTCCAATTCACTGGTTCTGGACACTTCACCAATTGTATCAACCGTAATAGCTACACAACAAATTTTCATTTCTTTTAATACTGGCCTTTTTCAGGCTTTGGGAGTAAAACAACCCACAACAGAAAAGAACAACTCAAGGTGGGTAGTGTACAGCCATCTAGTCAGCTCCTCACTCTTAACTCTGACCACCTCGAGCAGGCTGTGTACTGGAATTAGAGGCTGCACTTGACTCCATGAGCAAAGACTATGCCCTCTGACCTGACCAAGACCGACTGACAACTATGACAAGCTTCCTGGGTTTTTTATTGTCTGCACTGAACATCACAGGAAGACAGTAGTAATATGAACCTAGTACTGATTGTTGAGGGGCCAAGACAAAGCAATACCAGACAGGGATGTTGTCAGCATCAGGCAGGCTCAAAGTAATTGAGAACAACAACGGTTTGTTGGGCTCCTGAATAGCCTGATCCTGTCAGTGAGCGAGGTTCTTGTGCCTGAATGGAGTGTCCTTGCAGCAACATTATAATGATTGCCACCAATGCAGCCTGAAATGCAGCATTTGAATTCCAGAAGCATCTTGTAAGTACATCAGAGATGTACCATGAAGGTTCTTAGAGGTTGGCATTTATTTGCCAATATTTGTTGATGTGCAATGTTGTGTGACTGGTGCCCATTCAGTGTGCTCTGCACTGCTGGTGTTTAGTGTCCACCATGGATATCATTTGGAGTAAAGAACAACCTCAACCCACCAAGTGTTTGCTCTGATTTCCATGTTGGGTTTCCCTGATGAATATTCGTTGGGCATGTTTGGTACGATTGTAACTGGAACGTTAATGAGGTGGGATGGACTGACAACAAAGAACCAAACTAACATTAATTGCTGTAAAATGGAATGCGAGAAGTGTAAAACCCAAAAGGCAAGATGATTTCAATGCCAATATATTGCTGGGTGGGATCTCTCAACCAATTCTGCCACATCTTACCATTGCCACATCACTCAACCCATAACATTTGATTATTGCAAACTTCCAAGAAAAGGAAGATATAAGCACTTAGTTCATAACTTAATGGTGAAGGTCAAGATTAACATGAAAATAAAGTAGTTCTTGAGTACAAGAAAGCATTTGCTAATTGGGTTTTGTCCAGATGTATATGGGACAAGTTCATAAACTTTATTGCTTCCATTAGAAAAAAACACGTGCCATTCAACATATATTTCACCAAAGCTGGAGGAATTTATAAGGACAGACATCGAGATGGCGAAATCATATGTTTAATGATATAATTTAACATTTGATATAGTCCAAAAATGTGGAAACATTAACACAGATCAAAATGCTCAACTCAGGAATCAGTCATATGAATGTTTGTTACACTTTCTTGATGGCAAATATATTCTTCAGAATTAGAATTAGATTTAGATTTTATTATCACGAATACTCATGCAGAAAGTACAGGAGGGTAGTGAAAAATTTCAATGTCACCAGACATCGTATCATCTTATATACAAAAGAACTTAAGGTAAAGGTAGAAAGAAATAAGGAACAAAGTTAAAAGTTAAACATTACAATCCTTCTTAGTATTAAGTCAGAAATGAAGAAACACAGCTAAACGTTCAGCCATTGCAGTCTTTCTTAAATGCTTAGCCATGCTGGGACCACACTTCCTACAAGGACTTGATCTTCTCCACTTTGGCCCCCTTTCCCCATTTGGCTCGATCTTCCCTGCTCTCGTCATTGCTGCAGATGTAGGTGGCACGGTGGCACAGTGGTTAGCACTGCTGCCTCACAGCGCCTGCGACCCGGGTTCAATTCCCGACTCAGGCGACTGACTGTGTGGAGTTTGCACGTTCTCCCCGTGTCTGCGTGGGTTTACTCCGGGTGCTCCGGTTTCCTCCCACAGTCCAAAGATGTGCGGGTCAGGTGAATTGGCCATGCTAAATTGCCCGTAGTGTTAGGTAAGGGGTTAATGTAGGGGTATGGGTGGGTTGCGCTTCGGCGGGTCGGTGTGGACTTGTTGGATCGAAGGGCCTGTTTCCACACTGTAAGTAATCTAATCTAATCTAATCTAATGTCTGGGGAACCTCCATCGGGGCATTGAGCTTGCTCCTGGGGTCTCAGACTGCCTGATCTAGGTGTGGTCTCTGCTGGATCTCAGCTTCGCCTTCGGCCTGCTGCTGATCCTCAGTCTTGTCTTGGGTCCATGTGTGGGGCATCAGGAACTCACCAAGCACCCCTGGATCAGGCTCCAGTCTCTGCCTCTGGACATGTAGCCGACTGCCAAATTCAACGAGCTTGATCCTCTCACTGCTGCTGCTGCCACTCTCCAAAAGGAAAGTTAATAGAAAAAAGTTAAAAGGAACAAAAAACTAAACTTGAGGTAAGAAGACCAAGCCTGAACAATCCTCAAAACATGATTTTTCCAAGACCTTGTTTAATTTGGTCAGACTTCTTTGACTCTGGTCCAACAATGGCTTTGCAATAATGCCATCATATCACTTGCTTTGATAATTGTTTGCTGTACCTCTCTGTTAACATTCAGTGATCATGTGCAGGAAAATCAGATTTGTCTGAATATCAATGTTTCCTAAACTCCCACTTGTTAAAAAAAGACAAAAAAAAATCCTTTCTTTTCAAGACATGATTATAATTATTTTGTTTATATACTTCTCCCTATTACTGTTCAAATTAAATAACCTTCAACATCGATGATTGGGTATTATTATACGGTTCAGTTTATTTAAAGACAATCTTGCAACACACATAAAGGCACATCATCTAGTTCAATTGAGAAAGTTAGAATAAATTTAAGTGAACTTCTCCTCCATAATAGTAAAAATGAAAGCATATCCTTTACAGATAATTAAAAGAATTCGGAGTACTGGATAATCCTAGAGGATGGAAACATTGACTACATCATAGGGTTGCTGGAAAATTAAAGTGGTCTGTACATGCACTTGTGTAATTATAGTGCAAGCGTTATTTAATAACATTCAGAACATATAATTTCATATGTTGCTACTCCCAGGGTTGATTTTAAAATAACTGGAATTGGGATAATTCAGATATGTTGAGTAAATTAGAGATTGCAACAAAATGTATGCATTGTTGAAGATTCTTGACTGAGGTGTAACTAAAGGCAATAACCGGGACCTACTTTGTGCTCATCCATTCTTCACATATTTAGCAACCAAGAAGAGATGTCTGTATGATGTATTTATTTCTAATTTGTAGACTGTTCAACCATTTCCATCCCACCCCATTGATAGAATGTAAGGTTATGTAGGACATTTCTTGTTCTGTGCATCAACAAAAGGCCGATTTTCTGATGGTCTAATGGTTGTTATTTCTGGGCATGAAATGGAACGACCATCTATTTGTCATTTTTTTTTGTTCCCATAATTTGAAAAAAACAATTTTTCTTTTATTTGTCTGGGTTTTTGTTTTGGAAATAGTACAGAATCGTTTTGGAATGTGAATATGGTTTGCTAAAAAATATAGAAACTGGCCTTTACATTAATTCCAGATAACATTAAATTATCAATGAAACAAACAGATCTTATCTGCATGCCCTAAAATTATTTTATGAATATTATGCTCTGTGCACTTTCTAGCCAGTCTCACTGGAGAGAGGCCCCAGAGAAGTAAGTATTAAATTATATTTCTGGGGCAGGAGCTGCGCTAAGAGCTGGAAGTGAGAGATAAAAGTATGGAGTAGACATCCTAAAGCACTGTGTATAAAATTGGTTGCACATATTGAAGTTGAAATCTTCTCTGCATGGCTCTGAGATTATAAAATATACAACAAAGCAGCCATGAGGGTGATGGAAATAAGTATATCTACTAACTATTGCAATTTTTCTCTCTTCTCCCGAGTACCTACCCATTCTATAAGATTGATGAATTCCAGGATTCCAGACTCAATTGCTTGCTATAATCCAGATGCAGCAGTCATACACAAAAAAGGAATTATTTGTATTTGAAGGCCTGGAAATTACTTACAGGTTACTTACAGTGTGGAAACAGGCCCTTCGGCATAACAAGTCCACACCAACCCTCCGAAGAGCAACCTACCCAGACCCATTCCCCTACATTTACCCCTTCACCTAATACTACGGGCAGTTTAGCATGGCCAATTCAACTAACCTGCACATTTTTGGACTGTGGGAGGAAACCTGAGCACCCGGAGGAAACCCACACAGGTACAGGGAGAATATGCAATCTCCACATAGACAGCTGCCTGAGGCAGGAGTGGAATCTCTGGCGCTGTGAGGCAGCAGTGCTGACCACTGTGTCACCTAGGAATGTGATAAATATCCTAGATAACTGCTTAGGGCAAAAGAAATGTTTGATAATTGAATGATATACGTTCTGTCAGAGAGACCTGGAAAACAGTGAGCTTATTAAACAAAATGTGTTAGCATTGGGCAAATTGGCCTCTCCATGCAAACTTGGCATGGTAACCAACAAGCTAACTCATAACCAATTAATTGAAAGGATTTCAATTCCACACATGAGAGAAGATCTTCTCACAGGGGACAATGATATATCTTTGGTAAAACCCAAGAACTGGACAATGAAACATTGAATGCACATGGATGATTCAAAGACATTACACAGAAATGCATCAGACCAAGTTTCAGACATGACCTGTTCAAACAATACAAAAATTACAGTCAAAAAGCATCCTGAGCAGTCTCAACATTGTAGGATTGAGCAAAAATCCCCATCATCTAAACTACTGGACAAGCTCTGGGAAAAATACATGGATACAGAGATAGCTGCTTGGAGCCATTGTTCAGCCTGGAATTCCAATACACACCTTGACTCCAAGGGAATGATCAACCCAACCTAACACTCCAGACTGAAACTAACTTTAACACCTCGGTCTTGCCAGCACAGCCTCCACAGATACCAACCATTCAACTTCATTCAAAATCCATTTACACATTCTCTAACCATCGGGAAACCTTGATTTGGAGGTACCAGTATTGGGCTGGGGTGTACAAAGTTAAAAATCACACAACAAGGTTATAGTCCTGATGAAAGAGCAGTGCTCCGAAAGGTAATGCTTCCAAATAAACTTGTTGGACTATAACCTGGTGTTGTGTGATTTTTAACATCGAGAAACCAACTGACTTCAGAAGGAAACACCAGAAACACAATGAACAAATCAGATTTGAGGGGAGATAACAGGGCACACAGTCTGTCGAACTGCCAGGCCCGATCTCACCTGGAGGCGAGCCTTTTACAACAACAATCTTCTGCAGAAGCTTCTGCAGGCTCCCAGCCCCAACCAACAGCTTTCCCACAGGCCCCCAGCCCCAACCAACAGCTTCCCCACAGGCTCCCAGTCCCAATCAGCAGCTTCCCCACAGGCTCCCAGCCCCAACAAACAGCTTCCCCACAGGCTCCCAGCCCCAACCAGCAGCTTCCCCACAGGCTCCCAGCTCCAATCAGCAGCTTCAGAACCAAGAATCACAGAGGCTGGACAGAGAAGCTGAATCGGGAAGCCAAACCAAGACCATTATCTGAACAAAGGAAATTGGAGAAGGGGGAAACCAACTCAGTACTGTCCAGACAAGAGCTTCCAGATACAGGCTTGTTCCAAATCAAGAGAACTGACAGCAAGAGCATCAACTGCCAGATGTATTTCAAAAGCATGTTTTCCTCAGTGGTGACCTGAAACTCCCGCGATCCCAAAGTTTCCGACCTAACTAGCCGGGAGGGGAAAAAGGGTGATGACAGTGCATTGGAACCACAAGAGTAGGAAGTCTGATTAAATATTCTGTAATTAAAACTGCTGTTTAGATTCAAACAGTGTTTAATCTGTGTTTGATTTAATGGTATATCTAATTACTGCTCTATAATTGACAGTGTTTAATTTCACTGTTTGTTGTATTTACATTTATCTTCTTGTATTATACTTAACTTTTTACATTGAAATAAACACAGAGATTCTTTTGCAGTGACATACCTGTCTACTGCCTTCGTAATTTCATATTCCCTAGAACCAGGGATCTCGGGGTGATTCGACCCACCTAAAATCATCAAATGACTAACCAGGTCAGGTATTATCAAATCTATGCCTGAGGTGTGAATGTGTTAATCTACTCACATTACCATATATAGCTCAAGGAAAAAAGTATAGCTAATGCTTAAAGTGAAACCATTTTTAAGATGTACAGAAAATAATTTAGTCAGTTTCACACACAATTGAGTCTTTCCCTGAGAGTAAGGCACAGAATCATGATAGTCATCTGTTCATTTGATTTCATTTGAATTGATTTAATTTATTATTGTTATATGTACCTTTTTACAGTGAAAAGTTTTATTTTGCATGCAGTGCAGGCCGACCATAACATACAAAGATCATAGGATGATTGCTCAGTTGAAATTTCAGAGTCTTTTCTAATCAATGTTGATGGAAAAATATCTACTTTGAGCTACAAACTTTACCATTGATAGTTGTTGCAACTTTCTTGAACTTGCACGACGGGCACTCTTTAATCTTATGACCTC
Source organism: Hemiscyllium ocellatum (assembly GCF_020745735.1). Classification (NCBI taxonomy): domain Eukaryota; kingdom Metazoa; phylum Chordata; class Chondrichthyes; order Orectolobiformes; family Hemiscylliidae; genus Hemiscyllium; species Hemiscyllium ocellatum. The sequence goes on along the minus strand of NC_083401.1, from coordinate 66,013,297 downwards.
TTAGTTTTTCTAGGTTTGGAAATAATTACAGTTTCAGTATTCCCTGAAACATAATGTTAAACAATCCTATTCTATTGGTACTAAAGGCAGAAGACTTTTGGGGGTAAAACTTCAATAGGCTTAAAGTGAAAGTACAATTGAAGACTGCACGGGAGCATACTTTAAAATCATCAGTAATGCAAACCACCCAGAACAATATCTTTTCTTATTTACCTAATTTGACCAGAGCAAGGTGATGAGTCATGCTCATCATGTCAACACATCAATTTTGCCAGGTTTTCAAATTTTAAGATAGTTACCAAATGTAATCTGTGTTGAAGTGTCACTTGAGCTGAATCAACTTGAAACAGACACTATCATTGAAAGAATTGGCACAATACCACGATTTCTGAACCTATTTATTTCATAATAGAAAAATGATTCACCCAGACTATGCCACAATTTTAAGGTGGGCAACAGAACAATTATTTGAAATGAATTTCCCCTTCCCATGATCCAAAGACTATCAAGATCATTTCATGAAGCTTGATACAAGACAGAGCTTATTTCAGATGCCAACAGAACAACACTGACATCCCACAGCTTTTTGTTACATATCAAGGTTATTTTCAGTACTGCGAGATGTCCATCAGACTGAGTTTAGTACCTAGAACATTCCAGAAGGTTTGTTCTTTCGTCTTGTCAGATATTTGGGGGATGCTTAACCTACTTGATGTTATAATTGTCCATGGAAGGGGCAAAGCAGGGTACACACTTGATTTATACAACACAACTCAATACTCACTAATGACAAATGCACATTTGTGATAATCAAGATTGACTTGCAAGAGTATACAGTGTTGTCATTGTTTTACCAGACAGTAGGGGCTGCTCTCTTATTAGAGAGTGATTTAACCTGAGGGCCACTAGACCTCAGGCAAGGGAAGAGCTTGAGAAGGAAAGCCATTCCCAGCCTCAAACCGGTGCTGGGAATGAAACCCATGCTGTTGGCATCATACTGCTCTGCAAACCAATGGTCCAGCCAACTGAGCTAAACCCATTGCCATACAATGATAGCAGCTGATGTAAACAATGTTGAATTCATTTCAGGCACCTCCAACCTAGTCTAAAATGAAAGAGTTGGCATTTTTCCTTCATACTATCAACTTTTATCACAAATTTTTCCCTAAATATGTGTAGATCATGCAGTTTCTTTCAATGCTGTTATGCAAAAATGTGCATTAGAAATGTACAGCAAAAAGGAATTTTATATTCTGCAAGTGAAGATAGCATAGATGTCTGCCAGCTGCCATGCATTTCAATTCATATGGAAACATACGTCATAACAGAAGAACAGAAATGTGATTTGAGCATATCCTCACAGGTTATTAAAGGAAGTGAACAATCTATTGCTTATGTGCCACACTTACTGCCAACAGTGAATATAAATATTCTACAGGAGAGTGGGAAATAATAGCTTGTAGCTATCCTTATGAACATTGGCCCATGCAACTCTATAGCAGCAAGTTCACCGTGGTAACTAACTGCTGATTACATTGCTAAACACATCAGAATCTGGTCATCCCATCTTTTCACATCTATGGACGGTCAGAGCATCTTCATTCATGCAACATCAAGCTTGTGTATCTCATACTCTCACATATCTGATATGCTTAGGTGAAGAAGGATAGAGACAGCTAGAAGTAATTTTGCGAAGATGAAGGATGTGTTAACAATAAGATAATGCAAGGTTGTAATTAGAAAAATACTCCTAAGACATTTTAAAGTAAATGAAGTTCCTACACACATAAATAGCTTGTTAAGGCTGCTATCTCCAACCTATCGAGCATTGTTGACTGTTTGATTGCAGAATCTCTGCCTGCATTCTCTCACCATGTTCACGTCAATCATCATGCCATTGTATAACTTCCACTTCCAGAAACTGCACAGCTAGAGCAAAGAGCATCCACTGAATGGGTGTTGCCATCTTAATGCAACATGTTGCTGTCTGGTCCAAATGGACTAGTATTATAGGAAAAATGGACAATGAACCAGTGGTATTAGAGCTGGGTTGTTTAAACCCAGTTGGCATTTAAGGGACTGCAGTTCAAACCCTGCAGATGGTGGAATTTAAGTTCAATTTTTTAAAAATCTGGAATTAAGAGTCTAATAATGACTACAAATCCATTGTCACATGTCAGGAAAAAAATTGGTTTACTAATATCCTGTAAGGATGGAAACTGCCATCCTTACATGGTCTGACCTGCATGTGATTCCAGACACAACAAAATGTGATTGATTCTTAACTGTCCTCTGGGCAATAAATGCTGACCTACTCAGTGATGTTCTCACCCCATGAATGATTTTTTAAAAAAGTACATTTTGTGGAGGCAATGTAAACAAATCAATATTAAATACATTAGGAACTCATGTGTGAAGGCATGGTATTACACTGTGAGAAACAAAGGAGGCCCATCATGTCTATGTAGACTCTTTGTAAGAGCAGCTCAGCTGGTTCCACTCCTCTGCCCATTCTCTGTCCTTGTAGTTTATTTTCTTCAGCAGCTTATCAGTGCAGGACAAACAAAAATTGTGCTTATCTACTATTTGAGCAATGTGGGCCAACCAGGGGCCACAGAAACAAACTGCAGACACAAAATTGACCTCCTATGTCTCCAGAGGCCTACCTGCAGCATAATCAGCATCAGATTGATGTCATAAACTACAGGGTGAAGCAATAATGATTAGTGATTAAGCTAGGCCAAGTAAAAAAGAAATGAAAATGGAATAGATTCCACATAGAATGGGAGAATGAATTTCTGTTCACAATTGGGAGAAAGTGAGGACTGCAGATACTGGACATCAGAGTTGAGAACGTGGTGCTGGAAAAGCACAGTAGGTCAGGCAGCATCGGAAACGTCGATTCTCCTACTCCTCAGATGCTGCCTGGCCTGCTGTGCTTTTCCAGCACCACACTCTTGATTCTGTTCACAATTATGAAAGATAAGAGTGTCTGCCTTGCTTGTCACCAAATTATATCACAAAGTAAAAAGGGGAATTTGGAAGCACAGTACACAACTATACACAGTAAATTCAGGATAGTTTTCCCTTGAATAGCCTGCTTTGGACAATGATCATTGATAAACTGAAGGGCATTTTGAAAGATCAACACTCTTTTTGTCCTAAAGCAGCAGCAATGTCTAAGGCCTGTAGTAAAGCATCATCTTGCATTTACCATGTGCTAGCAAAACACAATAAATCATTCACAGATGGTGAAGCCTAAAAATCACACAACACCAGGTTGTAGTCCAACAGGTTTAATTGGAAGTACGAGTTTTTGGAGTGCTGCTCCTTCATCAGGTGGTTGTGGAGTTTAAGATCACGTTCAGAGAACTTATAACCAAAGGAGTCCAGTGTCAGTGACATGTGGTACAGTAAACAATCGTGGATTAAAACTTTCATCTTTAATAATGGGATATGCTGTTAGAGGTGGTGAATTATGGTGAAATAATTTAAAATGCAGTAATTGTGACCTTTAAGAACAAGAAAGAAATAAAAATAATGTTCCAGTGCAGATCACTTGTTGCTAATGTAGTATGAAGATGTGTTTCAGCAACTACAGCAGGACCTGAAGGACTGTGACTGCTTCTCATTGCAGATCAATGAATCTTTCGGCATGACCAAAACAGCCCAGCTGATTGCTTTTGTGTGCATCGTTCTTAAGGACATAACAATCAAAGAGGAACACCTCATCTTTTTTGCCTATTAAAGAGAGAATAAAGCGTGTGGTTATCTGCAACAAATTCTAAAGGTATGTACTTGAGAAAAACTTTCCATCAAGAAGCTAGTTTCCATCCCAACTGATGGTGCACCAACCTTGCTGGATGCAAATACAAACATTGTTACATTTTCAGAAATTATCCTGATTTCCCCTTGTTTGTCAACTACCACTGTATAATCCATCAGTAAGCATTAACAAGTAAAGTTGAAGACTTTTCTCTCTGATGAAAGTCACGATCAAGATTATAATCAGCCTTTAAATCCTTACTCAACAAGGTTGATGCTGTATACAGTGAACTAATCCTTCATGCTGATGAGAGACAGTTAAGTTGATGGAAGGTGCCGCAAAGATCTTTACATCAAATGTCTGAAATTGTCACTTTGCTTAAATCAAAAAATGCAATGAGCTGTCAGAGAATATGCCATTGATCGAGTTCGGGTTCCTTACACATGAATTGCCAAAACTGAATGAGCTGAAAGGTAAGCTGTAAGGAAAAGACAGAGACTGAGCATATGAGATCAATGCTGTGAATACATGCAAATTGAAATTGACTCTGTGATCCTCTCAATTAAAATATAAAACCCTGCAACACTTTCCCACTCTGGAGAGAATATTAAAAAAGAAAGTGAAGGTAAATAAAAATGGTTCCACCCAGAAACTACTTGTGCACGTGGAAGGAAGTTAGCAGAGGAAGTCAACAGGCAACTTCACGAATTAAATGTGATGGAACAAATCGACATAGAAGACGTTGCTTTGCAGTAGCATCGTGAATATGTTACTGGGCTAATAATTGAGAGGATAATTTAAAGACATGGGTTCAAATCTCTGCTATAAACACAAACTTTTATGTTACAGTGGTAGTGTCCTTACCCCTGGACTTGGTGGTTCACATTCAAGTCCCTCATGCACCAGAAGTGTGCAATAATATCACTGTACAGGTTGATTAGAAAAATATGTTACGTAAAAGAAAAAACATCATGTTTGCATCAAATCCATTCCTTCAATTCGGCATAGATCGGTTGGTCCTAACTTCTATTAGGTGTTGATTTATAAAGCAGTGGAGTTGGTATGGAGATAATTGCTGTGAAAAATGACATTGAGCTGAAAGTGAACTTGAGGGACTGTGATTTTTGGGTATTGATAAACAGAGTAAAATATTCACTGCTATCATCCTGTGCTTTTAAAGTGAAAGCTGACTTTGACTCCACATCTCTGAGACAGCGTTCTCTGAAATGAAGATAATCAAGTCCAGGTATTGCAACCCCCTTCCACATACCCATTCAATGGAATGTATACAATGATCAGCTTACATTTCAAGACTGTCTGAAAATGTGCAGTCACAGAATCAAACTGAGATTTGGTGACTAGAGGACAAAATTAATTATTATTTGCATGGTATCAGATTTATATAGTTAAAAATTGACTGTTTACTCTATATTTTCCCCTGGGTTGCACTTCATAGGAGTGATCTTGTGGTTTCATTTATCTAAAGCGTAAAATATGCAAGAGCAGGACCTTCAAGAACATTATTTTGTCCCTCCAAGAGATGTTGGCATTGTTGGCTAAGGCAGCAGCTATTGCCTATCCTGAGCAGGGTGGTGGTGAGCTACAATCTTGAACTGCTGTAGGCCATGTGCTGGGAGCTGCTGCTGGCAAAGCCTTGCCTTTCCTCCACACCCACTCCAGTGAACTCACTGGCAGCTGGTTTGGAGGTGCCCTGCTGGACTGGGGTGGACAAAGTATAAAATCATACAATTGTCCAGGTTATAGTCCAACAGGTTTATTTGGAAGCACTGGCTTTCAAGGCGCTTCCTCTTCATCTGGTGGTTGTGGAACAGAACTTACAGCAAAAGGGTTACAGTGTCATGGAATAGTAATGATATATTAAATAACTTTACTGTAAGCTGGTCAGCCTTCAATTTGCCTGTCACTATCTCAGAGTGAATCTATTGTCATACATTTGGCAATTGATTGATATGGACAGCTCACAATTTTATTTGATCTGAATCCAGCAAACCTTAAAATGGTCCAGTCCCTTTGATGTCAGTCAGGTTATGTTATACAATTGTTATGCACCTTTAATTCAAGTACACAGGTACAGCTGAGTGTATTACATTTGTGACCTGCTTGTAGTATTTGTCTGTGCTTACCTGTGAAATGTGACACCCCTTTTCAGACTTTACTCGTTTCCATAACAACCATGCACTGTGGAGTACAATCTGTACAAATCTTTGAGATAGCCTTTTTTTGATTAGTGCATAACTTGCACTCCTGTCTTCAGTTAAAATATGCACTCACCAGAACAGGCTTTTTGAAAAACATCTTAAACTTGCAGTAGTTTCTCAGCAATAAAATTATTCAATTATCTTTGAATAATGAGAAAGCAATTGTTTCCAAGAAATAAAAATAATTTTCAAAGAATGCCAGCAATGCTTTTGCATGTATTAGTTTTAAAATTTTACATATATTCCAATATTTAAATAAATGGAAATTCAGTAAATTAGGATAATTTCACAACATACAGTTGTCCAAATTCACAAAATTTCAACAAGCCACAAAATGGGTATATTTTCTTGTATTTGTAATTACATTCCAGCTGTACATGTTTTATAGCTGCAGCAAATTATTTGAACAAAGATTTCACTGGTAGGTTCCAGTTGAAGAATTCTGTTATTAGTATTTCAGACTTGCAGAAACAGCAGGCCAGTTTTCATCTTCACCTGTTTACTCTCTCTGCAAGTCATTTTGTATCTATATTTGATTCTATCAGTAGGGAAGATAAAATAACTCTGTGGTGATCCCTATGGATGCAGCCTACGTTATTCCTGATCATCCAGAGCTGAAAAATTCAGATTCCACCTCGAGGCAACTGATGAATTTGAATTCTGCTTTTGAAAACAAAATGGAATATGGAAAGCTAATGTCGCAATCAAAACAATGTTAAAAATCACACAACACCAGGTTATAGTCCAACAGGTTTATTTGGAAGCACTACTTTTCGGAGTGCTGCTCCTTCATTAGGTGGTTGTGATCCAGATGTCAGATTATCATAAATACTGTTTTACTCAAGGGAAAGTAAACTGATGTGTCTACTTGGCCTGACCTCTGTGATTCTGGTCCCTGCCTGTTGTTGACATGCTCCCCTTTGAAGTATTCTCGCAAGCCTCACAGTTATAGCAAACACCTCCAGACAGGCAGGGATAGTAAATTAATGTTGGCTTTCCAGGTCCCACCATGTGGTGTAGTGGAGAGGAGGGGACAGATTGTGAAGGGATGATACAGTGTTGTTTTGGTATACTGACTATAACCTACCCATACCTAGTGTGGCACTTCAGCTGCACATGACCGACCATATGTGCCACATAGCCCATTCAGATGGTTCTCTTGAAAATCTAATGCCGCATTGTCTCCCACAGGATTTCCTCAGATTTAGACAGTAAACAATTCGGGAGAATGCATGTCAAGATTTTTCCTAGTGTGGACAAGAGAGAGAGATCTCAATAGCTTTTTCATAGCATGCTTTATCTCACTCTTGGAGTTAGTTAAATTGTCATGTTCCTGAACTTAAAGGAAGTTTGAGTTCCTCACAAAGTTATGGGGTGAGTGCATGGTCTCTTAGTGTGAGAAAAGTCCCACCAGCTTTGAAGACCTCATCAGGGCCAGAGACTGAGAGTTTTTTTAAAAATCTGATTGCTTGTTGTAGCTCTCCCACCAAAGGATTATACCATATTATCTTGCAGGATAGTCTGGAGAGTGTCTGTAGCCAATGCATCTTCATGGTTGGGGAGTCATTGGAAGTGTTTTTTTCCCAGTGTAGAAGGATGGGATTATCATTAATAACTCCCTGGGAGAGGAGAAGATGTTGTCCATTCATCCTGGGTCTCTAGCTGGCCTGGTAACTTTGAAAAATGTTGTGTTTTGTGATGGTCAATGCACTGTTGGAATTCTTGGATTTGATGTTACTCTGCCCACCATTTGGGTTTGCCTATGGGCATCAGCCTTCAGCTGGATGCAATGCTGTCTGTCTTCTTGGATATGTGGCAGTGGGCTTTTCTGGCAGATATTGAAGATTGCACAATTTTGTGACACCATGTGGTCACATATTTCAGCATTTTCATTGTCAAATTAGTCTTGAAGACAATAATCCTTTAACCCAATGGCGCCACCTGAACTGTATATCTATAGCACATAAGAGTGGTAGAGAAATTCACCCAGCAAATTCTCTGTTGCATTATCCAGATTCAAAGAGAGGACCATTGCAGTGGAGTGGCACAGTGGCTTAGTGGTTAGCACTACTGCCTCGTAGCACCAGGGGCAAAAGTTCGATTCCAGGCTCAGGTGACCGTCTGTGTGGAGTTTGCAAGTTCTCCCTCTGTCTGTGTGGTTTTCCTCTGAATGCCCTGCTTTCTTCCTGTGGTCCAAAGTTGTGCAGGTTCAATGAATTGGTCATACTGAAATTATCCATTGTAGGCTAGTTGGATTAGCCATAGTAAGTGTGTGGTTATGGGATGCAATAAGGGGATGGATGAGAAGCTCTTCAGGTGATTGGTGTGGACTCAAGGGGCCAAATGGCCCTCTTCTGCACTGCAGAGATTCTATGAATAAACACTAATATCCGTCTTGAAACATTTGGAGAAAACTTCTGTAAATCAATGCAACTGAATGGCTACTTTTTGTGGATGGTCAAAAACTATCACCTTTGCCAGACTTTGCTTTTTCAAGTCTCGCATAGGGGAAGGCACAGAATACGTTCCAAGGCAGTCCTTGAAGCACAGAGCATTAATATTAATGACTGGGAAGAGCTTGTTTTCCAATTGTTCGAAACAGTAACAACTTATCTGTCAAGTTGCATCAGCTTTGAGTCCAAACATCTTAATGATTAGGCAGAATGGTGGCAGCGAGGGAAGGCAAAGTGAGAGATCATACACTTTGGACCTTCTGCTTATAAAACACAGTGCTCTAAGTGCCAGAGATCTGCAGAGGTCATGATTAGCTGTTCAGTCACATGATTACCTTGGCAGAAATGCATGAACCCACACAGACATCATCCTCAAATCAAACAGCAGCCAACCATGATGATGACATAAACAATGAGGTTCCCAAATCAACCCTAGACAAATGCAGCAGTATAAAGGCACTCACATTTCAGAAACCATATTTAAATGAATCAGGATATAATGTGTCAAAATGCTGATCCATAGTTTGTCTTACACACAGCACTATCCAATGAGAAAGAAAGGATCCTGGCGTTCAAAATAAAAACCATAAGATGGAAGCCTAGGAAGCCTTGGGTGATGTGGTCCATGGTGAGGAATGAAAAGAAAAGGATAATAAGTTCAGTAAGGCCCTTCTCAACATTGTTTCATCTTTTAAGTTTTACACAAATGGTGTTGATTTTGATCTAATGTTTGGCGGTTTCTGATTTACGGCCTATTTGTTTTGGTCATCTTTCGTTGGCTTTTGAAATTTTTCAAATCCTCTGGTTTACCTTTAATTTTTTAAATATGTTTATTTCTTTCAAACTGATATTATCCTTAATTTTCTACTTTCTAATTGATACTATCTTTAACTTTGTTAACTATGGTTTATTCCCTTCTTTCTCATTTTGTTTGATTCATTCATTGAATGAGGGCGTCACTTGCTCAGCTAGCATTTATTGTCCATGTCCAACTCCTCAGACAGCAGGTAAGAGTCAACCACACTGCTGTGGGTTTGGAGTCACATGTAGGCCAGTCCAGGTAAGGATGGCAGATTGCTTTCCCAAAAAGACATGAGTGAACTAATGTTAGGTTGAAGCGAGACCTGACACCTATGCAAATGACTGACAAAAGGGGAATTGGGAGAAATTGATAAAAGCAAATTTCGAGAGGAATTTGGCCAATTGCAGACCAAGGCCAGGCAGAGTTAGAAAAAAATCGTCAAAAATGGAGAATGGTTGGAGGTATCTAAATTTGGTCAGATGTTATATAAAGATAACAACAGATACCACCTTGATTCCCTCTCCAGGATGATGACATACAGCCTGTTGGTTGACATTATTGGCTAGTTGAAAATGTGTTGCTGGTTAAAGCACAGCAGGTTAGGCAGCATCCAAGGAACAGGAAATTCGACGTTTCGGGCCAGAGCCCTTCATCAGGAATGAACATTCCTGAACATTCCTGATGAAGGGCTCTGGCCCGAAACGTCGAATTTCCTGTTCCTTGGATGCTGCCTAACCTGCTGTGCTTTAACCAGCAACACATTTTCAACTGTGATCTCCAGCATCTGCAGACCTCACTTTTTACTCTGACATTATTGGCTAGGTTACCTAGATGCAATCACTGGAGGCATTAATTATTCCACCTCTATGTTATTTATCACACTGGAAGCAGGTGAATGTGAGGATGGTATTTTGTGGGTCCATCCCAACAAGGCCATGATATTTGAACCAGTAACATGTATATAGGAAGGCAAATAGAAGCTCAGATTATTGCTACTTGAGCACAGACACCATAGGTGACAGGTGGGAGTTTTCCACAAATGGATGTACAGAAATGGGATATTTGGTTACTGGCCCAGAGAAAGGATAAGAAATTGGGCAATGATGCTCCAGGAAAGTCACGTGGGGAGCCAAATGTTGTACAAAATTAGAAATGGGTTAAAATCAGCCAGAAGTGTACCCCTGGACATTGTCAAAGGACTACCTCAGGACCACAAAAGGCAGTGTTTTTAAACACATAGACAAGACCCTATATGATAACACAAATTGATACCAGTGATGTTAGAGTATACATTAGCTATCGCCTACGGAGAACAATGGAAATTAAGATTAAAGAGGTCATAGAAGTTCAATGGGAGCCAATTATGGAACATAGAACATTACAGCACAGTACAGGACCTTCGGCCCTCAATGTTGCGCCAACCTGTGAAACCAGTCAGAAGCCCATCTAACCTGCGCTGTTCCGTTCTTATCCATATGCCTATCCAATGACAATTTAAATGCCCTTAAAGTTGGCAAGTCTATTACTGTTGTAGGCAGTGCGTTCCACATCCCTACCACTCTCTGAGTAAAGAAACTACTTCTAACATCTGTCCTATATCTATCACCCCTCAATTTAAAGCTATGTCCCCTCATGCTAGCAATCATCATCCGGGGGAAAAGGCTCTCACTGTCTAACCTATATAACCTTCTGATTATCTTATATGTCTCAATTAAGTCACCTCTCAACCTTCTTCTCCCTAATGAAAACAGGCTTAAGTCCCTCAGCCTTTCTTCGTAAGGTCTTCCCTCCATACCAGGCAACATCCTAGTAAATCTCCTCTGAACCTTTTCCAAAGTTTCCACATCCTTCCTAATACTCAGAATTCTCCAAATGTGGCCACACCAGAGTTTTGTACAGCGGCATCATGATCAGCCTAGTACTCTGCACTCCTGTTACTCCTTCCAAATTGAATCACTTTTCCGCATAAAACTCCATTTGCCACCTCTCAGCCCAGCTCTGCAGGTTACCTATGTCTCTCTGTAACCTACAATATCCTTCATCACTATTTACAACTCCACCGACCTTAGTGTCATCCAGAAATTTACTAACCCATCTGTCTATGCCCTCATCCAGGTCATTTATAAAAATGACAAACAACAGTGGACCCTAAGCAGATCCTTGCAGTACCTCACTAGTAACTGAACTCCAGGATGAATATTTGCCATCAACCACCACCCTCTGTCTTCTAACCAATTTCTGGTCCAAACCATTAAATCACCCTCAATCCCATGCCTTCGTATTTTCTGCAGTAGACTACGGTGGGGAACCTTATCAAATGCCTTACTGAAATTGATATACACCACATCAACTGCTTTATCCTCATCCACCTGTTTGGTCACCTTCTCAAAGAAGTCAATAAGATTTGTGTGGCATGTCCTACCCTTCACAAAACCATGTTGAGTATCCTTAATCAACCTATTCCTTTCTATCTCTTACAACCCTTTCCAACACTTTACCCACAACTGAAGTAAGGCTCACAGATCTATAATTTCCAGGGTTGTCCCTACTCCCCTTCTTGAACAAGGGAACAGCATTTGCTGTCATTCAGTCTTCTAGCACTATTCCTGTAGACAATGACGACATAAAGATCAAAGCCAACGGCTTGGCAATCTCCTCTCTGGCTTCCCAGAGAATCCTAGGATATATTCCATCCAGTCCAGGGGATTTTTCTATTTTTACACTTTCCAGAATTGCTAACACTGTCTTCTTATGCACCTCAATCTTATCCAGTCTAGTAGCTTGTTTCGCCTGAACCACGTTGTGTTTTTCTGGTGTGAATACTGATGAAAAGTATTCATTTAGCACTTGCCCTAACTGCTCTGACTCCATGCACAACTTCCCACCATTTGCTTGATTGGCCCTGATCTTACACTAGTCATTCTTTTATTCCTGATAAACCTATAGAAAGCCTTAGGGTTTTCCTTGATCCTGTCTGCCAACGGTTTCTCAAATCCCCTCCAGGCTCTTCTTGACTCTCACCTTAGGTCTTTCCTGGCTAACTTAGAACTCGCAAGTGCCATAACTGAGCCTTTGCATTTCATTCTATCTTCTTCGTCTTGACAAGCAACCTGTAAGTTTCTATTATTGGACAAATATCAATCTAGCACTGTGACTATCAGCTAGTGCCTGAGGACATGTACTTTGCAACCCCCGGCATGGCAACAGTGAAGGATGTTGGTGTAGCCCCATTGGATGTTGATCTCTACTCATGATACCATTGGTCAAAGGCTATGAAACATTCAGAAAGGCGCAGGTCGAGGGGGATAAAAACACACATCTAGAAGCCACCTCATCTGTGAAGACCCACAGCAAGACCTACAGTGGAAAACTGTTCAGCAACCGTAGAAAATCCAGAAGATCCACCCTGACCTGCGAGACCTAAAATGGAGGTCCTCGAGAGTGGTAATATCCAGATTACTCCCGGTGCTACGAGCTAGTGAGATTAGGATTAGGAGGATAGAGCAGATGAATGCATGGCTGAGGAGCTGGTATATGAGAGAAGGATTCACATTTTTGGATCATTGGAAGTTGTCTTTGGGGTAGAAGTGACCTGTACAAGAAGGACAGAATGCACCTAAATTGGAATGGGCCTAATATACTGGTTGAGAGATTTGTTAGAGCTGCTCGGGAGGATTTAAGTTAGTAAGATGGGGGTGGGGGAAATCCCAGGGCAATAGTCCGAAAAGAGATCAATCTGAGACTGGTATAGTCGAGAACAAAGGCAAGTCAAACAGTCAGGGTAGGCAGGGACAAAGCAGAGAACAAGGTAGGACTGATAGATTAATCTGCATTTATTTCAATGCAAGAGGCCTAACAGGGAAGTCAGCTGAACTCAGGGTATGGTTAGGAACATGGAACTGGGATATCATGGCAATTACAGAAACATGGCTCAGGGATGGACAGGGCTAGCAGCTGAATGTTCCAGGATACAAATGCTACAGGAAGGATAGAAAGGGAGGCAAGAGAGGAGGGGAGTGGCGTTTTTGATAAGAGATAGCATTACAGCTGTACTGAGGGAGGAAATTCCTGGAAATACATCTGAGAACTAAGACATACGAAAGGGATGATCACCCTATTTGGATTGTGTTATAGATCCCTAGCAGTCAGAGAGAAATTGAGAAACAATTTTGTAAGGAGATCTCAATCATCTGTAAGAATAGTAGATGTTTATGGTAGGGGATTTAAACTTTCCAAATATAGTCTGGGACTGCCATAGTATCAAGGGTTTAGATGGAGAGGAATTTGTTAAGTGTGTACAAGAAAATTTTCTGATTCAGTATGTGGATGTACTTACTAGAGAAGGTGTAAAACTTGACCGAGTGCCATGCCTCTAGGAATTCCCTGGCTGTTCTCTGTTTGGCCTGCCCTATAATAGTGGTGTTGTTCCAATCGAATTCATGTTGTTTGTCATCTGAGTGTATGGCTACTAGGGATAGCTGGTCGTGTCATTTCGTGGCTAGTTGGTGTTCATGGATGTGGGTTGTTAGCTGTCTTCCTGTTTGTCCTATGTAGTGTTTTGTGCAGTCCTTGCATGGGATTTTGTACACTATGTTGGTTTTGCTCTTGCTGGGTATCAGGTCCTTTTGTCCTGGTGAGTTGTTGTCTGAGAGTGGCTGTTGGTTTGTGTCCTGTTAACAGCACACAAACCAACAGCCACTCTCAGACAACAACTCACCAGGACAAAGGATCCGAACCCTAACAACCCGCATCCATGAACACCAACTAGCCACGAAACGACACGACCAGCTATCCCTAGTAGCCATACACTCAGATGACAAACAACACAAATTCAATTGGGACAACACCACTATTATAGGGCAGGCCAAACAGAGAACAGCCAGGGAATTCCTAGAGGCATGGCACTCATCCACAAATTCTATCAACAGACACATCGAGCTAGACCTTATATACCGACCACTGCAGCGGACAGCAACTGACAACCGGAAGCGGCAGATTCAAACCAGTATAAATGCTGGAGGAATCAGCACAGAAGCGCTTCACAGGAGGCTCCCAAGCACTGAAGATGTCACCCAGAAAGGGGACGAAACGTTTGCAACAAAAACTCCCAGCTCGGCGAACAGAACCGCAACAACGAGCACCCGAGCTACAAATCTTCTCACAAATTTAAAATAATGATGGAAAAGGATAGACCAGATGTAAAAGTTGAAGTTCTAAATTGGAGAAAGGCTAATTTTGATGTTATTAGGCAAGAACTTTCGAAAGCTGATTTGGGGGGCAGATGTTCCCATGTAAAGGGATGGCTGGAAAATGGGAAACCTTCAGGAATGAGATAACAAGAACCAGAGAAAGTATATTCCTGTTAGGGTGAATGGAAAGGCTATTGGCTATAGGCAATGCTGGATTACTAAAGAAATCAAGGGTTTGTTTAAGAAAAAGAAGGAAGCATACCTAGACAGGATAGATCGAGTGAATCCTTAGAAGAGTATAAAGGCAATAGGAGTATTATCAAGAGGGAAATCAAGAGGGCAAAAAGGGGACATGAGATAGTTTTGGCAAATAGAATTAAGGAGAATCCAAAGGGTTTTTACAAATTAAGGATAAAAGGGTAACTAGGGAGAGAATAGGGCCCATCAAAGATCAGCAAGGCAGCCTTAGTGTGGAGCAGCCGAAAATGGGGGAGATACTAATGAGTATTTTGCATCAGTATTTACTGTGGAAAAGGATATTGAAGATATAGAATGTAAGGAAATAGATGGTGACACCTTGCAAAATGTCCATATGACAGAGGAGGAAGTGCTGGAAATCTTGAAACACAGAAAGGTGGATACATCCCCAGGACCTGATCAAGTGTACCCTAGAATTCTGTGGGAAGCTAGAGAAGTGATCGCTGGGCCTCTTGCTGAGATATTTCTATTATCAATACTCACAGGTGAGGTGCCAGAAGACTGGAGGTTGGCTAATGTGGTGCCACTGCTTAAGAAGGGTGGTAAAGACAAGCCAGGGAACTATAGACCGGTGAGCCCGGCGACAGTGGTGGGCAAGTTGTTGGAGGGAATCCTGAGGGACAGGATGTTCATGTATTTCAAAAGGCAACGACTGATTAGGGATAGTCAACATGGTTTAGTGTGTGGGAAATCATGTCTCAGAAACTTGATTGAGTTTTTTGAAGTAGCAAAGAGGATTGATGAGGGCTGAGCAGTAGATGTGATCTATATGGACTTCAGTAAGGCATTCAACAAGTTCCCCATGAGAAACTGATTAGCAAGGTTAGATCTCATGGAATACAGGGAGAACTAGCCAGTTAGATACAGAACTGGCTCAAAGGTAGAAGACATAGTGTGGTGGTGGAGGGTTGTTTTTCAGACTGGAGGCCTGTGACCAGTGGAGTCCCACAAGGATCGGTGCTGGATCCATGACTTTTTGTCATTTACATAAATGATTTGGATGTGAGCATAAGAGGTACAGTTCATAAGTTTGCAGATGACACCAAAATTGGAGGTGTAGTGGACAGCGAAGAGGGTTACCTCAGAGTACAACAGGATCTGGACCAGATGGGCCAATGGGCTGAGAAGTGGCAGATGGAGTTTAATTCAGATAAATGCGAGGTACTGCATTTTGGGAAAGCAAATCTTAGCACTTAATGGTAAGGTCCTAGAGAGTGTTGCTGGACAAAGAGACCTTGGAGTACAGATTCATAGCTCCTTGAAAGTGGAGTGGCCGGTAGATAGGATAGTGAAGAGGGCTTTGGTATGCTTTCCTTTATTGGTCAGAGTGTTGAATACAGGAGTTGGGAGGTCATGTTGCGGCTGTACAAGACATTAGTTAGGCCACTGTTGGAATATTGCGTGCAGTTCTGGTCTCCTTCCTATTGGAAAGATGTTGTGAAACTTGAAAGGGTTCAGAAAAGATTTACAAGGATGTTGCCAGGGTTGGAGGATTTGAGCTATAGGGAGAGGCTGAACGGCTAGGGTTGTTTTCCCTGGAGCGTTAGAGGCTGAGGAGTGACCTTATAGAGGTTTACAAAATCATGAGGGGCATGGATAGGACAAATAGGCAAAGTCTTTTCCCTGGGGTTGGGGAGACCAGAAGTAGAGGGCATAGGTTTAGAGTGAGAGGGGAAAGTTATAAAAGAGACCTAAGGGGCAACTTTTTCACACAGAGGGTGGTACAAGTATGGAATGAGCTGCCAGAGGAAATGGTGGAGGCTGGTACAATTGAAACATTTAAAAGACATTTGGATGGTTTTGTGAATAGGAAAGGTTTGAAAGGATGTAGGATGGATGCTGGTAGGTGGGACTGAATTGTGTTGTGATATCTGGTCGGCATGGACAGGTTGAACCAAAGGATCTGTTTCCATGCTGTACATCTCTATTGACTCTATGACTCTAGGAAAAGTTTCTGATTAAGTATGTGGATGTACCTATTAGAGAAGGTACAAACTCTGACTGACTCTTGGGAAATAAGGCAGGATGGGTGACTGAGGTGTCAGTGGTGGAGCACTTCGAGGCTATCCGCCATAATTCTATTAGTTTTAAAATAGTGATGGAAAAGGATAGACCCTATCTAAAAGTTGAAGTTCTAAATTGGAGTTGGGCCAACTTTGATGGTATTAGGCAAGAACTTTCAAAAGCTGATTGGGCACAGATGGTTGCAAGTAAAAGGATGGCAGGAAGCTGGGAAGCCTTCAGAAATGACATAATGAGAGTCCAGAGAAAGTATATTCCTGTCAGGGTGAAAGGAAAAGCTGGTAGGTATAAGGAATGCTGGATGACGAAAGAAATTGAGGGTTTGGTTAAGAAAGAAGGAAGCATATGTCATCAGAGAGCGGTGGGAGCTGGGCGGAAGTAAAGGCAGAGCGCAAAGCCGGTCGGGAAGGTAAGTGATTATTATTTGAGTGGGTGTGTTCTAGACCCCAGGTCCTACAAAGTAGGTCCTCCCTCTCTCCTCCTCTAACCTAAATTAAAGGTCCACAGACTTGCCTCAAAAAGAGGGTCCAAGGAAGTTCCTGTGGATTGAAGAGTGAGTCTTTCGCTCAGGAGTCTTTGACAAGGAGTGAAGTGATTACACCACAGTTGAAGAGGGCGAAGACATGACTGCCAAGCTGGTTCAGTGTGCTACGTGCTTGATGTGGGAGGTCAAAGACTCTTGTGTGTCTGGCTCGTCTAAGTGTGGAAAGTGTGTGCACGTTCAGCTACTGACAGAGCATATTGCAGCACTGATGAAAGAACTTGAAGACCGAAGGCTCATCCAAGAGAACGAGATCTTTCTGGACAAGACCTTCAGCGAGGTTATTACGTCAATCATACCAGAAGAGAGCAGAAGAGAGCAGACGATGAGGAAGACAGAGAGGAGACAGGTGCAAGACACCCCAAGGGATGTACCTGTCAGGAACAAGTTGAATCTTTTGGAAACAGTAGAGACAGATGACACTGCCAGTCCACGAGGCGGCCAGGTCTGTCAATCAAAAGTTGGCGTGGACACAGAGCGGAAGAGTCGGACATCGCACAGAGCCGTGGTAATAGGGGACTCCATAGTGAGAGGAACTCTCCAGGGTTTTTGTGGCAGCAGACGGGACTTAAGGATGGTGTGTTGCCTTCCTGGTGCCAGGATTAAAGACATCACAGACAGAGTGCAGAAAATCCTCAAGGAAGAAGGTGAAGAGCCAGAGGTGGTGGTACATGTCGGCACAAATGATGTCGGGAAGAAGAGGAGGAACATACTACAGCGGGACTTTGGGGAACTAGGAAGAAGGCTGAAAAGCAGGACATCCAAGGTGGTTATCTCCGGTTTGCTTCCAGTTCCTCGGGCTGGTGAGGCTAGAAACAGGGAGATAATGGATTTGAATGTGTGGCTGGGGAACTGGTGCAGGAAGCAAGGATTTATATTCTTGGATAACTGGGGTATGTTTTGTGGTAAGCATAAATTATACAAGAGAGACAGTTTGCACCTTAATAGGTTAGGGACCAGCATTCTGGCAGGCAGGTTTGCTACTGCAACACAGCTACGTTTAAACTAAGTAGCGGGGGGGGGGGGGGGGACAAACTGGATGTTTAAGAAGGAAATTGAAGGGAAAGTTAGAACAAGGGAAGTTAAGAAAGACAACAGTATCAATGAGGCAGAAAACTCAGAAAGGGATCATGCTGTAAGGTTGAGTGAAATAGGAGTTGATGGGAAGGGTGAGGGCAGTAACAAATTAAAAATACTATACATGAATGCACGAAGCATTAGAAATAAGATGGATGAGCTTGAGGCTCTTTTGTAAATTGGCAGATACGATATTGTGGGGATAACTGAGACGTGGCTTCAAGTGGACAGGGCCTGGGAAATAAATATTCAAGGCTACACATGCTATCGTAAGGACAGACTGATGGGCAGAGGGGGGAGGGTGGTCATGTTGGTAAGGGATGATATTCACTCCCTTGCACGGGTGGACCTAGAATCAGGGATGTAGAGTCAGTGTGGATAGAGCTGAGAAATACTAAGGGTAAAAAGACCCTCTTGGGAGTTATCTACAGGCCCCCAAAAAGTAGTCTGGATGTCGGACGTAAGTTGAATCAGGAGCTGAAATTGGCCTGTCGCAAAGATGTTACTACAGTTATTATACGGGATTTCAACATGCAAGTAGACTGGGAGAATCAGGATGGTATTGGACCTCAAGAAAGAGACTTTGTGGAGTGCCTCCGAGATGGATTTTTAGAACAGCTGGTGCTGGGGCTGACCAGGGAGAAGGCAATTCTGGATCTGGTATTGTGCAACGAACCAGAATTGATCAGGGACCTCGAAGTGAAGGAGCCATTGGGAAGTAGTGACCATGGTACAATAAGTTTCAATCTGCAATTTGATAAGGAGAGGGTAAAATCGGAAGTGACAATATTTATGTTGAATGAAGGGCACAATGCAGCTTTGAGGGAGGAGCTGGCCAAAGTTCAATCATGCAATACCTTAGCAGGGAAGACAGTGGAGGAAAAATGGCAGACATTTCTGTGTATGATGCAGAAGATGCAGGATCATGTTCAATCCAAAAGGAAGAAAGATCCTAGGAGGAGGCATGGGTGGCCGTGGCTGACAAGGGAAGTTAAGAAACATATAAAGTTAAGAGAGAAAAGGTATAACATAGCACAGATAAGTGGGAAAATGGAGGACTGGGAAGCTTTTAAAGAACAACAGAGGATTACTAAGAAGGAAATACACAGAGAAAAAATGAGGTACGAAGGTAAACTAGCCAAAAATATAAAGGAGGATAGTAAAAGCTTTTTTAGGTATGTGAAAGGCAAAAAAATGGTTAAGATAAAATTGGGCCCTTGAAGATAGAAACAGAGGAATATATTACAGGGAACAATGGCAGAAGAATTGAATTGGTACTTCAGATCTGTGTTCACTGGGTAAGACACAAGCAATCTCCCTGAGGTAACAGTGGCTGAAGGACCTGAACTTAAGGGAATTTATATTTGCCAGGAATTGGTGTTGGAGAAACGGTTAGGTCTGAAGATTGCTAAGTCCATGGGGCCTAATGGTCTACATCCCAGGGTACTGAAGGAGGTAGTTCGAGAAATCGTGGATGCGTTGGTGATTATTTTCCAGAGTTCAATAGATTCGGGATCAGTTCCTGCGGATTGGAGGGTGGCTAATGTTGTACCACTCTTTAAGAAAGGTGGGAGAGAGAAAACAGGAAATTATAGACCAATTAGTTTGACCTCAGTGGTGGGAAAGATGCTGAAGTCTATTATAAAGGATGAAATTATGACACATCTGGATAGTAGTAACAGGATAGGTCTGAGTGAGCATGGAGTTATGAAGGGGAAATCATGCTTGACTAATCTTCGGAAATTTTTTTGAGGATGTGACTCTGAAGATGGATGAAAGAAATCCAGTAGATGTAGTGTACCTGGACTTTCAGAAAGCGTTTGATAAAGTCCCACATAGAAGGTTAGTTAGCAAATTTAGGGCGCATGGTATTGGGGACAAAGTACTAACTTGGATTGAAGGTTGGGTGGCTGACAGGAAACAAAGAGTAGTTATAAACGGCTCCATTTCAGAATGGCAGGCAGTGACCAATGGTGCACCACAGAGATCAGTACTGGGACCACAGCTTTTTATAATATATGTTAATGATATAGAAGATGGTATTACCAATAACATTAGCAAATTTGCTGATGATACTAAGTTGGGTGGCAGGGTGAAATGTGTTGAGGATGTTAGGAGATTACAGGGTGACCTGGACAGGTTAGGTGAGTGGTCAGATGCATGGCAGATGCAGTTTAATGTGGATAAATGTATGGTTATCCACTTTGGTGGCAAGAACAGGAAGGCAGATTACGACCTAAATGGAATCAATTTAGGTAAAGGGGCAGTACAAAGAGATCTGGATGTTCTTGTACACCAGTCAATGAAGGTAAGCATGCAGGCACAGCAGATAGTGAAGAAGACTAATAGCATGCTGGCCTTCATAACACGAGGAATTGAGTATTTAAGCAAAGAGGTTCTTCTGCAGCTGTACAGGGCCCTGGTGAGACCACACCTGGAGTAATGTGTGCAGTTCTGGTCTCCAAATTTGAGGAAAGACATTCTGGCTACTGAGGGAGTGCAGTGTGGGTTCATGAGGTCAATTCCTGGAATGGCAGGACTACCTTATACTGAAAGACTGAAGTGACTGGGCTTGTATACCCTTGAGTTCAGAAGACTGAGAGGGGATCTGATTGAGACATATAAGATTATTAAAAGATTTAACACTCTGGAGGCAGGAAACATGTTTCCGCTGATGGGTGAGTGCTGAACCAGAGGACACAGCTTAAAAATATGGTGTAGACCATTTAGGACAGAGATGAGGAGAAACTTCTTCACCCAGAGAGTGGTGGCTGTGTGGAATGCTCTGCCTCAGAGGGCAGTGGAGGCCCAGTCTCTGGATTCATTTAAGAAAGAGTTGGATAGAGCTTTCAAGGATAGTGGAATCAATGGTTATGGAGATAAGGCAGGAACAGGATACTGATTAAGGATGATTCGAAGGGCAGAATGGCCTACTCCTGCACCTATTGTCTATTGTCTATTGTCAGGTATGCACAGGATAGATCGAATGAATCCTTTGAAGTGTATAAATGCAGTCGTAATAAACTTAAGAGGGAAGTCAGGAGGGCAAAAAGGGGACATGAGATAGCTTTGACAAATAGAGTTAATGAGAATCCAAATTTACTGAAACATTAAGGACAAAAGGGTAACTAGGGAGAGAAAAGGGCCGCTCAAAAGGTCAGCAAGGTAGGCTTTGTGTGAAGCCACATGAGATGGTGGAGATACTAAACAAATATTTTGTATCAGTAGTTACTGTGGAAAAGGACATGGAAGATATAGAATGTAGGGAAATAGTTGGGGACATCTTGAAAAATGTCCATATTACAGAGGAGAAAGTGCTGGACGTCTTGAAATGCATAAAAGGGGATAAATCTCCAGGACCTGATCAGGTGTACCCTGGAACTCTGTGGGAAGCTAGGGAAGTGATCGCTGGGTCCCTTGCTGAGATATTTGTATCATTGATAGTCACAGGTGAGGTGCCAGAAGACTGGAGGTTGGCTAACGTGGTGCTACTGTTTAAGAAGGGTGGTAAGGACAAGCCAGGGAACTATAGACCAGTGAGCTTGACGTTGACAGTGAGCATGTTGATGGAGGGAATCCTGAGGGACAGGATGTACATGTATTTGGAAAGGCAAGGACTGATTAGGGATAGTCAGCATGGCTTTATGCATGGGAAATCATGTCTCAGAAACTTGACTGAGTTTTTTGAAGAAGAAACAAAGAGGATTGTTGAGGGTAGAGCGGTTGACGTGATCTATATGGACTTCAGTAAGGTGTTCGACAAGGTTCCCCATGGGAGACTGATTAGCAAGGTTAGATCTCATGGCATACAGGGAGAACAAGCCATTTGGATACAGAACTGGCTCAAAGGTAGAAGACAGAAGGTGGTGGTGGAGGGTTGTTTTTTAGACTGGAGGCCTATGACCAGTGGAGTCCCACAAGGATCAGTGCTGGGTCACTTTATCATTTATATAAATGATTTGGATGTGAGCATGAGAGGTATAGTTAGTAAGTTTGCAGATGACACCAAAATTGGAGGTGTAGTGGACAGCAAAGAAGGTTACTCCAGATTATAACAGGATCTTGATCAGATGGGCTAAGAAGTGGCAGATGGAGTTTAATTTAGATAAATGTGAGGTGCTGCATTTTGGGAAAGCAAATCTTAGCAGAAATTATACACTTAATGATAAGGTCTTAGGTTGTGTTGCTGAACAAAGAGACCTTGGAGTGCATGTTCATAACTCCTTGAAAGTGGAGTCGCAGGTAGATAGGATAGTGCAGATGGCGTTTGTTATGCTTACCTTTATTGGTCAGAGTATTGAGTACAGGAGTTGGGAGGTCATGTTGCAGCTGTACAGGACATTGGTTAGGCCACTGTTGGAATATTGCATGCAATTCTGGTCTCCTTCCTATCGGAAAGATGTTGTGAAACTTGACAGGGTTTAGAAAAGATTTACAAGGATGTTGCCAGGGCTGGAGGATTTGAGCTATAGGGAGAGGCTGAATAGGCTACAGCTGTTTTCCTTGGAGTGTCAGAGGCTGAGGGGTGACCTTATAGAGGTTTATATAATCATGAGGGGCATGGATAGGACAAATAGACAAAGTCTTTTCCCTGGGATTGGGGAGTCCAGAACTAGAGGGCATAGGTTTAGGGTGCGAGGGAAAATATATAAAAGTGCCTTAACTGGCAACTTTTTCACACAGAGTGCGGTACGTATATCGAAGGAGCTGCCAGAGGAAGTAGTGGAGGCTGGTGCAATTGCAATACTTAAAAGGTGTCTGAATGGGTATATGATTAAGAAGGATTTGGAGGAATATGGGCTGGGTGCTGGCAGATGGGACCGGATTGGGTTGGGATATCTGGTCGACATGAATGGGTTGGACCGAAGGGTCTGTTTCCATGCTGTACATCTCTATGACTCTATGACCCACTTTCATGGAAGAGAGCCAGCCCTACATCAGAGACGAAGGAGATTCCAACAGCTCAGCTCAAACATGTGTATCATTGCAGATAATATCCTTTCTCAGATGGATAGAGCCAGATAGAGAGCAAATATTGTGACAATTTGGGAAATTCTGACTACATTATTTTGATATGGAATATTTTGTTAACAAAATCCAGTTGATCTACAAACCGATTTCTGTTTCCCTTTGTCTGCCTCATTGGCAAGACTAAAATGCTTTTTAACATATAACCCGTTCAAAGAGTCCAAAGTATGGAAAACAGTCACTAATTATTTTCTTAAACATTTGTCAATGCCCCGCATCATTCCTGCTGGATTCCTTTCCCAGTCCACTCCAACCAAGTCAGCCCTCTTACGTATGTCATTGTGCTAATTTAAAGTTAGCATTGTCATTTCTGATTCATGTTTCTCACTTTCAAACTGAATGCTAACTTCTGTAACGCTATTGTCACTGTTCCCTTCAGGATTTCTTAATCTGAGATCATTTAATAAATCTGCCTCATTACATGTTACCGAATCCAGAATAGTTAGATCCTTTTTTAAAATTACTCATTTATGGGATGTGGGCATTGGTGGCTGAGCAATTTATTGCCTGTCCCTAGTTGCCCGTGAGAAGGTGCTGGTGAGCTGCCATCTTGAAACGCTGCAGTTCACCTGCTGTGGGTTGTCCCACAATGCAGGTAGGGAGAGCACTCCAGGATTTTGATCCATTTACAGTGAAGGAATGACGATATATTTCCAGGTCAGAATGATAAGTGGCTTAGAGAGGAGCTTGCAGGTAATGGCATTCCCATGTATCTGGATGGCTTTGACTTTCTGGATGGAAGTGGTTGTGGCTTTGGAAGGTGATGTCTGAGGATCTGTACTACATCTTCTAGATAGTACACACATTACTGCTACTGAATGTCGGTGATGGAGGAAGTGAATGTTTGTGGATGTGCTTGTAATCAAGCGAACTGCTTTGTCCTGGATGGTATCAAGTTTCTTGAGTGTTGTTCGAGTAGCACTCATCCAAGTGGGAAGTATTCCATCACATTCCAGACTTGTGCCTTGTAAATGATGGACAGGCTCTGGGGAGTTACTCGCCACAGTATTCCCAGCCTCTGACCTGCTCTTAGAGCCTCTGTGTTTATGTGGTGAGTCCAGGTGAACTTCTGGTTGGATCCATGGCATTTTGTTTCAGGAAATTGTCCCAAAAACACTCTATAAATTCTTCTCCATTACTGTTTTGTTCATTTAATTTTTCCAATCTACATGAAGATTACAGTCGGCGCTAGTGTACTGTCTTTTTACATAAGGTTGGCAGGTGGGACTAGATTGGGTTGGGATATCTGATTGACATAGATGGGTTGGACTGAAGGGTCTGTTTTCATGCTGTACATCTCTATGACTCTATAACTCTGAATTATTTTCACTCTACAGAACAGTTACCCTTTCCCAAGCAGGTTTGTATTGTCATAGAGTCATAGAGATGTACAGCACAGAAACAGACCCTTCCGTCTAACTCATCCATGCCGACCAGATATCTTAAACTCATCTAGTCCGATTTGCCAGCACTTGGCTCATATCCCTCTAAACCCTTTCTGTTCCATACCAAACATTTCATAATCCTGCAAAGTAAAACCTCAAGATACTACAAGATATATCCCAGAAAGAAGAAACAATACAACTTCAAAATGATTTGAAGATGCTGGTGTTGGACTGGAGTGTACAAAGTTAAAAATTGCACAACACCGGGTGATAGTCCAACAGATTTATTTGGAAGCACTAGCTTTCAGAACGCTGTTCCTTCATCAGGTGGTTGTGGAGTATAAGATCATAAGACACAGAATTTATAGCAAAAGTGTGTTGTAACTGAAATTATATATCACACACCCACATGCACGCACACACATTTAGGTTTGTGGGATGAATTTGTACATGCAGAATTACATTTTATTATGCTCAAAAACTGCATGAATCCATGTCAGATTCTGTAAATCCCTTTTTTGGATTCGAACCAGTCTGAACTTTGGGGCACAGACACTCTCATACAGGGCACCTCACACCTTCAATGCATTATCTGGGCTGACAAAGCACCTATTGTTAAAGTTCACTTGAAAAT
Source organism: Hemiscyllium ocellatum (assembly GCF_020745735.1). Lineage (NCBI taxonomy): Eukaryota > Metazoa > Chordata > Chondrichthyes > Orectolobiformes > Hemiscylliidae > Hemiscyllium > Hemiscyllium ocellatum. The sequence goes on along the minus strand of NC_083401.1, from coordinate 65,987,923 downwards.
GTAACTTTTAAAAAGATTTGGGATGTATATATGAAAGAACTGAAACCAACATGGTCATTCTAACAGATGAGAGACATAACAAACAATCCAGGTCTTTTTCAATATATAATTTCAGTTACATAATACTGTAAACTTTTGCTATAAAGTCTGTGTCTTACAATCTTATACTTCACAACCACCTGGTGAAGGAGCAGTGCTCTGAAATCTCGTGCTTCCGAATAAACCTGTTGGACTATAGCCGAGTGTTGTGTGATTTTTAACTTCAAAATGACTGGAGTTGGCTCAAGATAAAAACAATAACTGCAGATGCTGGAAACCAGATTCTGGATCAGTGTTGCTGGAAGAGCACAGCAGTTCAGGCAGCATCCAACGAGCAGTGAAATCGACATTTCGGGCAAAAGCCCTTCATCAGGAATAAAGGCAGAGAGACTGAAGCGTGGAGAGAGAAGCTTGGGGGCGGGGGGGAGTTGGGGGTGGGGAGAGAGTAGCATAGAGTACAATGGGTGAGTGGGGGAGGAGATGAAGGTGATAGGTCAGGGAGGAAAGGGTGGAGTGGATAGGTGGAAAAGGAACTAGGCAGGTTGGACAAGTCCGGACAAGTCATGGTGACAGTGCTGAGCTGGAAGTTTGAAACTAGGATGAGGTGGGGGAAGGGGAAATGAGGAAACTGTTGAAGTCCACATTGATGCCCTGGAGTTGAAGTGTTCCGAGGCGGAAGATGAGGCGTTCTTCCTCCAGGCATCTGGTGATGAGGGAGCGGCGGTGAAGGAGGCCCAGGTCCTCCATGTCCTCAGCAGAGTGGGAGGGGCAGTTGAAATGTTGGGCCACGGGACAGTGTGGTTGATTGGTGCGGGTGCATCGGAGATGTTCCCTAAAGCGCTCTGCTAGGAGGCGTCCAGTCTCCCCAATGTAGAGGAGACCGCATCGGGAGCAACGGATACAATAAATGATATTAATGGATGTGCAGGTAAAACTTTGATGGATGTGGAAGGCTCCTTTTGGGCCTTGGATAGAGGTGAGGGAGGAGTGTGGGCACAGGTTTTACAGTTCCTGCGTTGGCAGGAGAAAGTGCCAGGATGGGAGGGTGGGTCGTAGGGGGGCGTGGACCTGACCAGGTAGTCACGGAGGGAACGGTCTTTGCGGAAGGCGGAAAGGGATGGGGAGGGAAATATATTCCTGGTGGTGGGGTCATTTTGGAGGTGGCGGAAATGTCGGCAGATGATTTGGTTTATGCGAAGGTTTGTAGGGTGGAAGGTGAGCACCAGGGGCGTTCTGGCTTGTTACGGTTGGAGGGGTGTGGTCTGAGGGCGGAGGTGCGGGGTGTGGACGAGATGCGTTGGAGGGCATCTTTAACCACGTGGGAAGGGAAATTGTGGTCTCTAAAGAAGGAGGCCATCTGGTGTGTTCTATGCTGGAACTGATCCTTCTGGGAGCAGATACGGCGGAGGCGGAGGAATTGGGAATACGGGATTTTTGCAAGAGATAGGGTGGGAAGAGGTGTAATCCAGGTAGCTGTGGGAGTCGATGGGTTTGTAAAAAATGTCAGTGTCAAGTCGGTCATCATTAATGGAGATGGAGAGGTCTAGGAAGGGGAGGGAGGTGTCAGAGATGGTCCACGTAAATTTAAGGTCAGGGTGGAATGTGTTTGTGAAGTTGATGAACTGCTCAACCTCCTTGTAGAAGGTGGCACCAATGCAGTCATCAATGTAGCAGAGGAAGAGGTGGGGAGTGGTGTTGGTGTAAGTATGGAAGATGGACTGTTCTAGGTAGCCGACAGAGGCAGGCATAGCTGGGTCCCATGAGGGTACCCATGGCTACCCCTTTGGTCTGGAGGAGGTGGGAGGACTCGAAGGAGAAATTGTTAAGGGTGAGGACCAGTTCGGCCAAATAAATGAGAGTATCAGTGGAAGGGGACGTCTGGAGAGGAAAAAAACGGAGGACCTGGAGCTCCTGGTCATGGCGGATGGAGGTGTAGAGGGATTGGATATCCATGGTGAAGATGAGGTGTTGGGGGCTGGGGAAATGGAAGTCTTGGAGGAGGTGGAGGGTGGTGTCTCGAATGTATGTGGGGAGTTCCTGGACTAGTGGGGATAGGATAGTGTCGAGGTAGGTAGAGATAAGTTCAGTGGGGCAGGAGCATGCTGAGACAATGGGTCGGCCGGGGTGGTCAGGCTTATGAATCTTGGGAAGAAGGTAGAACCGGACAGTGCAGGGTTCCCAGACTATGAGGTTGGAAGCTGTGGGTGGGAGATCTCCTGAGGTGATGAGGTTCTGTATGGTCTGGGAGATGATGGTTTGGTGATGGGGGGTGTGGTCATGGTCGAGGGGGCAGTAGGAAGAGGTGTCCTCGAGTTGGCGTTTGGCTTCAGCAGTGTAGAGGTCAGTGCACCAGACTACCACTACGTCCCCTTTACTGCTGGCTTAATGGTGAGGTTGGGATTGGAGCAGAAAGATTGGAGGGCTGCGTGTTGTGAGGGTGAGAGATTAGAGTGGGGAGGGGGGTAGACAGGTTGAGGTTAATGTCCCGGCGGCAGTTGGAAATGAAGAGGTTGAGAGCAGGTAATAGGCCTGCGCAGGGTGTCCAGGTGGATGCAGTGTGTTGGAGGTGGGCGAAGGGGTCCTCGGTAGGTGGGCGGGAGTCCTGATTATGAAAGTAAGCTCGGAGGCACCGGAAGAATTGTTCGACGTCACGGCGTGTATTAAATTCATTGATGCGTGGACAGAGGGGGATGAAGGTGAGTCCTTTGCTGAGGACTGATCGTTCGTCCTCAGTGAGGGGGAGGTCTGGGGGGATGGTGAAAACTTGGCAAGGCTGGCAGCTGGGATCTGGTGTGGGTGTGGAGCTGGGAGTGGGGGCGGAACCTGTAACTGGAGTGGGTGTGGTGGTGGGGGGAATGGGGGTGGAGTCATGAGCAGGGGTAGTGTTCCCCTCGGGGTTCTGGGGATAGTGACAGTGGGGTCTGTGGGGGGTGTGTCAGCAGAATGCAGGTGAGTGGCGCTGGTGGGGGCGGAAGTGGTGACAGACACGGCAGTAGGGGTGGCGGAAGTCACTGAGCGTGTGGCATCAGCGATGATGTGAGGGCCAGAAGTGACTGTGGGAGTGGCCATGATGGGGGTGAAAGTGACATCATCAATCAGCGTGGGGGTGGAAGCTGCATCAGCCACATGGCTAATGGCGTTTCCGAGGCCAGGGGAATCTTCTGGAGTGTTTGAGGAGCGCAGGTTATGGAGGTGGGTGGATAAAAGTTTGTTGTACTTACAGTTTTTGATGTTTGAGATGGAATTGAAATACTGTTTGTTGAGAGTATGAATTCTCCTGAGGATGTAGTACAGAGTGGGTCCTTTGCAATTCTGAGAGAGTGTGGCCTTCAGCTGAGGCAGGGCAGGGCTGACTGTAGAGAGGTGCCGGCGCATTGCTGCGAATGTGGAGCAGAGGATCCTGAAAGAGAACTGTTGCTGGTGTTTTTGAATCTGTAGTCTGTACTGTTTGTCCTATTCAGGTCCGAACTCTGCTGGTTTAAAGGTGGTCCGGAGTCCATGCGGGATGAGTTGGTTTTGGAGGCAGGCACTGAGGAAGCAAATGTAGCTGTGGTACCGAGTTTGTTTCATGACATGGTTGAAGAGCTTCAGGGCAGAGAAAATGACCTGGGAGTTGGAGTGGGAGAGGGACTCCCTGAGATTCTTGTAGAGAGAGGAGGAAAACTTCTTCAAGGCAGGCATCCTTGCAAGAGGATTCGCAGTAGGGTTAAAATCAACTAGGTAAAAACAAGGACTGCATCTGATCTTCAATATGTTAACTGTTGATCAGTGTTGATCAGTGTTGATCAGTAAAGTTATTTCCAAGTGTGACTGGTTTTTGAATCAAAATTGTTTTGTGTTTTGACCTAGGCTAGCTAGATTATTGATATTCAGTTTATAAATGTAAATGTTTATAAGAAGACATATGCATGCAAGCATTTCTAGCTAATCCACCTTGACTATGGGCAATGCAAAGAGTTGTTTTTATTGGTATAATTCAGATTGAGTCAATTGTGATCAGACAGGGCCTGGTCTGCAAAGATAAACAGGCAACTTTCCATGCTTCTAGACAGTCTGCTTTTGCTATATCCAGCTGAGCCCAACAGATTACTTAAATGTGGCAACAAACAAAAAAATAGATCAAGGTCTGACATACACAAAAGAAGGATGTGCGAGAGGTTGGAGAACTGCATTATAAAATTAACAGCATCAAATATAGTCATGACAGTGACCTTCCGAAAAGGGAAAAGTACATTTCAACAGTCAGAGGCTACATAGCCAGGCATAAATTCTAACAAATATAACCAGACAGAATAATTTTTTGTCAAAGTAAGAGCACCAGCGACAAAAACACTGTAAAGACTTTCATACTAGCCAGTTAGTAATCTCAACATGGCTTCATATGTAATTGCCATTTGACTCAATCATCTCACATATTGGAATGTTTATGAAAAGCATCAAAAGCATTTAAAAAGTGGAATAAGTCGGTAAATGAGAGAGATAAAATATGGAATGATTTTGTAATCTGCACCTCATGGTGTGAAAACATGAAAATCTGCTCTTTAACTTGGAAAATGGACACTGTATGACTATCCTTATGGTGTGTCGGTTGCCCACAGTCCCTGGCCTGAGAGGATGTGTCACATAACCTCTTGTCAGTGACGAGGTGAAATATTCTTTGCTTTGGCCTTACACCAGACTGGGCACCACTAATCCAGAATCCAGTAAAGTGAACTGTCAGTAATAAGTGATAAATTAACTGGTAATGGTTGTCGTTGTTCATGTGCTAACCTGTGAGGCCTGCATCACTGCCCATAGCACCAACCAGAGAATACTGCTTCTAAAAAACAGCAAATGGAGTTTGAGTTCCAAAGTGAATGTTTCCCAAGCAGTCAGCAGGCAGTTAATCCTTTCTCTATAAACCTCATGCCTCATCCAGAATTGGCAGGCATAAATCAACCATGAGCACTGTCATTTTTTTGTGAATTGGATCATGCTGCACCAGTTAATTTGCATAACATTAACATTCTGGAATAAAGACGCTTCATATGGCATATGTCATGCAATCAATTCAACATCGAAACAAAGTGAGCAGCGTGAATTAAATCTCAATGCATTTATATTGAAATAGCTGCATGTAATAAATGAATTATTAAAAAACACATTTCATGAAGTTGACAATGTTTGTACGGGGGAATTGTTTGTAGCAAGGTTAACCTGAATGAACATCCCGTTCTTCCTCAGAGAATTTTGGGTGAGAAAATTATTGGGTGCATCATCACTTCTCCTGTTAAAATCTGATTTACAATAACCTAATGTAATACTAATCATAACATTACATTATTTGATTCTCAACTTATATTAAGACTCAAATAAAAGTTATTCTTATTGATTTGCATTGAGTGGTAATGACCTGGAATTTACTGTCTAAGTTAGTAAGGGAAACAATATCAGGTTGGTGGCGATTTTAAAATTCCATGTAGTAAAATAAATTAAGATGACAGAAGGAAATCACAAAAGTATCTGGGTTGGCTAAGTGAATTGGCAAATACCTGGCAAATGGAGCACAATATGAGATTAAAAAGAAGCCTATTATCTAAATGCAGAGAGATGGCAGAGCTCTGAGATGCAATAGCATCCAGATGTCCTAGTGCATGAATTGCAAGAGTTTAATATGTAGGTACAGCAATCATTAGCAAGGCTGATAGAATTCTACCTTATTGTGAAGGAAATTTAATACAAAAGTAGACAGGTCATGCCTCAGTTATATAGAACACTAATGACGTTGCATCAAGAATACAGTGTACAACATTAGTTGTTGTTAGAGAAGTATGCAAATTTATTGGAGCTGGTTGAGAGAAAGTTTATAAGACCAATACCTGTAATGGATAGGTTGTCTTTTGAGGAAAGATGGGACAGGCTGGCATTACATCTGCTGGTGTTTAAAAGCAACAACTGACTTGGTTAGAATCATAGCATCATACAGCACAGAAAGAAACCCATTTGCCCATGCTGACCAAGTTCCCAAACTAAGCTAGTCCCACTTGCATGCATTTGGCCTGTAGCCCTCTAAATCTTTTCTATTCATGTACCTGTACAAATGTCTTTTAAATATTGGAACCATACCTGCAACCACCACTTCCTTTGGCAGTTCTTCCTACAAACCAACACCCTCTGTGTGAAAATGTTACCCGTCAGGTTCCCTTTAAATCTTTCTCCTCTCACCTTAAAAATATGCCCTCTCATTTTGAAATCCCCTACAGTAGGGAAAATACATTTGCTATTCACCTAATCTATGCTCTGCATGATTTTATAAACCTCTATGAGGTCAGCCCTCAACCTCCTCCAGTGAAAAATATCCCAGCCTATCCAGTCTCTCTTTATAACTCAAAACTCCCACAGTACAGGTAATATCCTTGTAAATGCACCCTCTCTAATTTATTGTCACTTCTCTTGCAGGGAGACCAAAACTATGCTTTAAAAGTGTCCTTATTAACATCCTGAATAACACTGGGCACTACTCTTGATGGTGATGAGCTCTTGAAGCTAAGTGGATGGGCCATTCACAATGAAAAAAAGAAAAACTTTCAGTCTGTGGTATAGATGTTTCCTTTAAATTTTAAAAAAAACCTCTCCTGACCTTCTAAAGCAGAGCTTGGTGTCTTAATTGCAAACCTGACCAATGTCTACAAAAAAACTCAATTAAATCAAAGCCTCAAAAACATTTAAAAGAACTCACCATGACTACAGAAATACTTACAAGTTTATCATTAAATTCAGGCACACAGAAAGCCCAAATATTACCAATCTAAATCCACATTAATTAGTGTACATTTGGGACCATCTTCTTTTCCTTGCAGTGCATTACTGTATTCATGCGGCCTCCTCCTGACCAGAGGCTGCCTCTGCTGAAAGTCTTCCTCATAAATTTGTGGAATGTCAGAGTTGCCTGTTTCCATCTGTACTCCCTCAGCTGTTGATTGTTATATACCTAGGCCTCCATGTACCACCTCTGATGCCCAAGTGATGCCAGCAAACTCACCTCCTTTTGAAGAATCTAAACAAACACTCCTCACAAATGCTAAGCTCTCCATACTAGCAATGGCAACACTTTGCCAGTGGATGAAGATTTGACTTTAAGTTTCCCATTTCTTAAAGCTGTGCAATTGATACGTTCATTTTAGATTAGGTTTAGATTTTCGATTACATTTAGGTTTTTCGTTGTCAAGTACTCAGGTATAGAGTAGAGGAGCACAGTGAAAAGTGTACGTCGCCATACACGGTGCCATCTTAGGTACAAAGTACCTAGGCACAAAATCTTAGTTACAGAAGTAAAAAATTAATAAGTTCAGCATCACTGTCTTCTTGGTGTAAAAGTGGAAGAATAAAGAAATAAAATTAAAAAGTCAAACTTTACAGGTTTTTTCTTAAGTCATGGGTCTGCAGAAGCTCTGAGCCGGACTTTACCAAGTAAGCTCACTCTCCCCTGCACTGGGCACTCTTTCCCACACTGGGCTAAGACCCACCTGTGTTGACCAGCTCCCCTCACCATCAACTGCTCTTACCAATCTCCATTGGGCGTACCAGGCCCTCTCCTGGTTCTTGAGAGTTGCAATCTATCCTGCCCCAGATCCTCTTGTATACCCAGGCTTTTCAAAATCTGTTGATAAGCTGGAAATGTATTCACTAGGGGCATGTGGGTTGTTGGATTCCACATCACTTCAACCCAACTTTGTAGATCACCTTGTCTCCTGGAGGATCTAGTGAACAGTGTTGCTACCCCCGGTCATAATTTTCCATATGTTAATCCAATTATTCCATGCATAATGATCCATCAAGTTTAACTAGAATTTCTTTGGAGGAGAATGAAAGTCGATGATGGAGAATTCACCATGAGACTGGAAAGGGGAAATAAAGTGTCTGAGGAATTTGGTGTCATGCTGACTCTACAAATGTAGTTGTATTAATATTTGTTTTCTCCACACAGCTGCTGAGCAGACTATTCTGTGTTTTCAGAATCTTCTACATTTCTCTCAGTTTTCAGGTTTTCATATTTGAATCTGACAAAGTATTAAGATATATTTTTATTTGTTCCAAAAGAAGAGAAATACCCCTCTTTCCATTAATTGATTTTGATTGAAAACATGGTACATTTTGTGGCTTTATAATACTTCAGACTATGATTTTATTACCAGAATTAAAGAAGTAGCAGTTGTAAGGCATCATAATAGTGAACTTTAGTATGTCTCTAAAGGCTACTGATTCATTTGATAAGCAGTAAATATCAAAAAAAAACCTCATTAGTACAGCTGTCGGGGATGCAAAATTTCTTGGGGATGATGACAAGGAAATCCCAACCAGATGCTGGATTAGAGTCACTGGTTTCTATTGCTTTCTTTACTGTCGACTCTACAGTTTGTTCGAGGCATGTAGGCCAAGAATCTGGCCTGCACCCCATTTAGGCCCAGTCTCTCCCACCCCAGAGGATCTGAACAATGAGTTCCCTCTCCTTAGCTCCATTCGCCATGGTAGGGGCCATGTTTGGGGCAAATGAAATCTCTGTCCGCCTGAGACCCTAATTTTCGGATTGAATTTAATGAATTTGGACTTCGGATCCGAGGATTCTTATGTTTTGCTTCATATGTTAACTCAAATTTCCTAGATAAATAAATAGGTTCCACTACATTCTGATAATGATAATAATAATGTAAAGCCTAAATGTGTAGTATATCAAATTTACACCCAGTGCTCTTTTCATGCTGCAAACACAAACTCGTAGTACTCAAATGAAGCACAGAAGCTTAGCTCACTATTACATATAATTTTTGTGCCTCATTGAAGCTTACATCAAAAACTTACATAGGCAAGGGAAGAAATGTGGTGTTGATGAGAGATCACAGTATGACTCACTGATCATTGGCAAGGGAGTCACTGCAGTGGTGGCTGTGGTTTGGGAGAGGCCCACTAATATTTCGTAATTTGAATTACAATCAGTAATGGGAAATATCATTGCTCAATTCTGCATAAAATGTAAACAAGTGAAGCAATGATATTCTTCCTGTCCACAACTATATTGTTAGAAGTTGGAACCTGTCATAACATATTGATATATTTTGGGAAGGGGGACAATTACTCTGGTTGTTATGTATAGCAACATCATTTATACATTTGAAAACATGTTTTGGATAAGTTAGTTCCCCAGTTATGTTATGATTGCTCTGCCAAAGAGCCTGCATAGACAAGAGAGGTCAAACAGATCTCCAAGCTGCAAGTTTCTGTTGCCGTTAAGAGAATATTTAGGAACAAGATTATTAAACTCAAAGAGGAAAATCTCCACATCCACTGACCAGATCTACTTCTTTGTTACCGTATGTTGAATCCACATAGGCCACCCGGGAGTGTTTCCTAATAGTTTAGTGTTTGTCAGAGGACAGGAAAATTGCCTTCATAGTGTCTGCTTTTTAGAAAGTTTAAATTCCCTTAACGTCTCTTAAAATGGTTTTGGAAAACACATGAAATGCAGGATTATCATTTTGGTGTTGACATTAAGGCATGCAAAGTGAACATCCATCAGAATAATGCAGGAAAGGCAGATTAAAAGGTCAATTAGTATCCAAAGGAAAAACTTCTCTTACACAAAAGGTCAATATGATATTTGTCTTCCCAATTGCTTGAAATGCTTACATGTTAAATTTGCCATATTCTTATACCAGCACATTCAAATCTGTAGGAGAAAGTGAGGACTGCAGATGCTGAAGGTCAGAGCTGAAAATGTGTTGCTGGAAAAGTGCAGTAGGTCAGGCAATATCCAAGGCGCAGAAGAGTCGATGTTTTGGGCATGAGCCCTTCATCAGGAATTAGGAAAGTGTGTCCAGCAGGCTAAGATAAAAGGTAGGGAGGAGGGACTTGGGGGAGGGGCATTGGAAATGTGATAGGTGGAAGGAGGTCAAGGTGAGGGTGATAGGTCGGAGTGGTGATGGGGGCGGAGAGGTCAGGAAGAAGATTGCAGGTTAGGAAGGCGGTGCTGAGCTCGAGGGATTCGACTGAGACAAGGTGGGGGGAGGGGAAATGAGGAAACTGGAGAAATCTGAGTTCATCCCTTGTGGTTGGAGGGTTTCTAGGCGGAAGATGAGGCGCTCTTCCTCCAGCCGTTGTGTTGCTATGGTCTGGCGATAGAGGAGTCCAAGGATCTGCATGTCCTTGGTGGAGTAGGAGGGGGAGTTGAAGTGTTGAGCCACGGGGTGGTTGGGTTGGTTCGTCCAGGTGTCCCAGAGGTGTTCTCTGAAACGTTCCGCAAGTAGTCGGCCTGTCTCCCCAATATAAAGGAGGTCACATCGGGTGCAGCGGATGCAGTAAATGATGTGTGTAGAGGTGCAGGTGAATTTGTGGTGGATATAGAAGGATCCCTTGGGGCCTTGGAGGGAAGTAAGGGAGGAGGTGTGGGTGCAAGTTTTGCATTTCTTGCGGTTGCAGGGGAAGGTGCCGGGAGTGGAGGTTGGGTTGATAGGAGGTGTGGACCTAACGAGGGAGTCACAGAGGGAGTGGTCTTTTCAGAACGCTGATAGGGGAGGGGAGGGAAATATATCCCTGGTGGAGGGGTCCGTTTGAAGGTGGCAGAAATGACAATGAATGATACAATATATATGGAGGTTGGTGGGGTGGTAGATGAGGACCAGTGGGGTTCTGTCCTGGTGGCGAGTGGAGGGGCGGGGCTCAAGGACGGAGGAGCGGAAAGTGGAGGAGATGCGGTGGAGGGCATCGTCGATCATGTCTGGGGGGCACCCACATGGGCCCCAGCTATGCCTGCCTCTTCGTAGGATATGTGGAACAGTCCATCTTCCGTAGCTACACTGGCACTACCCCCCACCTTTTCCTCCGTTACATCGATGACTGTATCGGCCCTGCCTTGTGCTCCCATGAGGAGGTTGAACAGTTCATCCACTTTACCAACACCTTCCACCCCGACCTCAAATTTACATGAACCGTCTCAGACTCCTCCCTCCCCTTCCTAGACCTTTCCATTTCCATCTCGGGCGATCGAATCAACACGGACGTTTACTATAAACTGACCGACTCCGACAGCTACTTAGACTACACCTCCTCCCACCCTGGCCCCTGTAAAAACGCCATCCCATATTCCCAATTCCTTCGTCTCCACCGCATCTGCTCCCAGGAGGACCAGTTCCAATACTGTACAACCCAGATGGCGTCCTTCTTTAAAGACTGCAATTTCCCCCCAGATGTGATTCCCCCAGAAGGGATGTTCTGCTTTTCCATTCTGAACACCAAAGTGAATACCTCACACTTCCCCACATTATATTTCCATATGATGCATTATTGTCCACTCACTTAATCTGTCTTTATATATATGAAGCCTCTCTATGTCCTACTCACAATCTACGTTTCCACATGGCTTTGCATTGTCCACATGCTTGCATACATTAAACTCAGTGTCTTCAACTAAGTAATTAATATAAAGTGTAAATAGCTGAGGCTGCAGATTTGATCATTACAGTACTGCAGCAGTTATAGCTTGCTAACTTGAAAATATTCTGTTTATTTGAGGTTTTGGAAAAGGTTGTAGCTCAGGTTGTTGGTTTGCTCGCTGAACTGGTGGATTTGTTCTCAGATGTTTCATCACCATGCGAGGTAACATCATCGGTGAAGTATTGGTGTTCTGTTCTTCTTGTTATTTAAGTGCCTTGGTCTGTTGTGGTGGGTGGTATCACTCCCAGTTCTATTTCTGAGAGGTTGGTAAATGCAGTCCAAATTGATTAGATAATGGAGTACCAGTTTGAATGCCAGGCCTCCAGGAATTCCCATGCATGTCTTTGCTTAACCTGTCCCAGGATGGGTGTGTTGTCCCAGTCGATCTGGTGTCCCTCTTTGTCTGTGTGAATGGATACCAATGATAGTAATGGTGGCTAGTTGGTGCTCATGTATCCTGGTGGCTAATTTCTTGGCAGTATGTCTGATTGAATTTTTGTTGCAGTCCTTGCAGGGTATTTTGTATATTACATTTGTTCTGCTTGTTGTTGGTGTAGGGTCCTTCAAATGCATCAGCAGTTGTTTTAGTGTGTAGTAGTTTTGTGGGCTACTATGATGCCTAGAGACCTGAGTAGTCTGCTGGCCATCTCTGAAGTGTCTTTGATATACGGTAGGATGACCAGAGTCTCTTGGCATGTTCTGTCTTCCTGTTTAGGTCTGTTGTGCAGGAATTGACTGACTGCGCTTATCGGGTAACCGTTGTCCCTGAATACGTTGTATAGGTGTTTCTCCTCAGCTTCCCGTAATACTGGGGTGCTGCAGTGTGCTGTCTAGATACTTAACAAGAGAAGCAACCATCCCAAAACCTCCAAATGGAGCTGCATCAGGACACCATTCAAATGAGCCACAACACACTTTTTTTATATACTGATAAAACCTTAAGTTTACTTGAAAGAAATTCTGAGATTTATATACTAATCAATTGAAACCTGCATCCCTTTAGAACTAATTAAAGTTAAAAATCACACAACACCAGGCTATAGTCCAACAGGTTTAATTGGAAGCACTAGCTTTCGGAGCGATGCTCCTTCCTCAGGTGATAGTCACCTGAAGAAGGAGCATCGCTCCGAAAGCTAGTGCTTCCAACTAAACCTGTTGGACTATAGCCTGGTGTTGTGTGATTTTTAACTTTGTACACACCAGTCCAACACCGGCATTGCCAAATCATAACTGATTGAAGACTTAGAAGCCATTTAGGTTTGTCTAATACAATGTATTTTTGATCTTTTACTTGTAAATTTTGTGTCCTATGTACCTGTCCCACTAGCTACCTGAAGAAGGAGCCGTGCTCCGAACACTTGTTCTTTCAAATAAATGTATTGGACTGTAACCTGGTGTTGTGTGATTTTTAACTTTGTCCAACCCAGTTCAAAACTGACTCCTCCAAATCATAAATTTCTTTATCATTTGTCTGTTCCAGTGCGTTGATATATTTCTGGTTCATTAAAACCCAGTGGCTATGGCATTACTGGTGATAGATGATTTTGGTACATGCCCTCAAACAGTTTTTCATCTGGAGGTCCAGGCTTTGGACTGCATTGTCTTGACATAGACAGCAGGAATTTGAGTGGCTGGTTGACAGACGACTGCAAGGTCACTGGTGAGTGGCAGCAGTAGGAGAACTGATGACATCATTGATGCTCCATGGAACTATTTGCTCTCCTCTTGGGGAGCTTCAGCAATCCTTGTGAGCTGTCTAGCATCCTTCCTCAACTTGCCATCTTCAACTATTTTTCTGCTTTCCCTGTGTCCGATGGAGCTCACACAGGATGACCAACCAACCCAACCACCCCGTGGCTCAACACTTTAACTCCCCCTCCCACTCCACCAAGGACATGCAGGTCCTTGGACTCCTCCATCGCCAGACCATAACAACATGACAATTGGAGGAAGAGCGCCTCATCTTCCGCCTGGGAACCCTTCAACCACAAGGGATGAACTCAGATTTCTCCAGTTTCCTCATTTCCCCTCCCCCTACCTTGTCTCAGTCAAATCCCTCGAACTCAGCACCGCCTTCCTAACCTGCAATCTACTTCCTGACCTCTCCGCCCCCACCCCACTCCGGCCTATCACCCTTACCTTGACCTCCTTCCACCTATCACACCTCCGTCGCCCCTCCCCCAAGTCCCTCCTCCCTACCTTTTATCTTAGCCTGCTGGACACACTTTCCTCATTCCTGATGAAGGGCTTATGCCTGAAACGTCGAATTTCCTGTTCCTTGGATGCTGCCTGACCTGCTGCACTTTTCCAGCAACACATTTTCAGCTTTGATCTCCAGCATATTCAGACCTCACTTTCTCCTCACACAGGATACCCAACATCTGTTCAGCCACAACATATCTTCCCTTTAACAGGTTGGTAAGGTTAAATCCTGCCAGCACATGTAAAAAATGCTAGTAATTTAAACTGTTTTCTATGCTTACAATCAATCAACAGCATGTTTTGTGCTGGTTACACATTGAAATCATATAGATGAGTAGTCAGCACAGAGGTTGCATGCTGACGCCATTACATCTAATCCATCGGGTTTAATAGCACTTCACAATCTCTGTGCCCAATTCTTCAGGGCTATTGTGATTAATTCTTTTCATTTTGGATGTAATTTGTGTTGGCAGAGCCAGCACTCAGTGAAAAATATAACATTCAATGATCAGACAGTTGCTTTTCTTGACTATTCCAAAATATTATTTACATATAATACTGCCAAGGAAAAAGAGTGATACACGCTGAAATTGCAAAAAGGGAAGTCATTTGACCTAATGATATTATTGCTAGACTATTAATCCAGAGATTCAGGTAATGTTCTGGGGCCTGGTTTAAATCCCATTGCAGTAAATGGTGAAGACTAATTTCAATGAAAGGAAGAAACTCTAAAATTAATAGTCTAAAGATGACCATTGTCAATTGTCAGGAAAACCCATCTGGTTCATTAATGCCTTTAGGGAAGGAAACTGCCACCCTTACCTGGTCTGGCCTACATGTGACTCCAGACCCACAGCCATGTGGTTGATTCTTAACTACCCTCTGGACAATTAGGGACAGGCAACAAATGTTGATCTAGCCAGGGGCAGCCAATGCCATGAGTGAAGACAAAAAGAAAATTCTCAGTAGGTTACTCAGAATAGTTCAGAGATCATTGAAGATACACTCTGGGGTCACAGTTGGAGAAGATGACAGGTTAAAATGGAGGCAGGACCATATAGAAAGCACCTATTAAGCTGTCCTTCTGAGAAGGTAACCTGAACTACACAGAATGGGGACTCAGTGGATTTGATAGCTCTGAGCAGTCAAAACTCTGGAGTTAAGTGTTTGAATTAGGGCCCAGAAATATGCACTATATATAGTTCAATGCAGCTGGGAGCAACAGTGTAGGAAGCACTTGCTTTGTCCAGCTGAGCAAGTCTCGAGCTTGGAGGGAAAAAAGGACAACATTAGCTTGGTGAAATCTTCTGGTTGTGAACAGCTAGAGTTATATCTCCGAATAAGTGTTGGAGCACAGGATCCTGAATTCAGAGGGAGCATAGATCTTGGAAAGGATGATGAACCAGCAGAAGGAGAGTAACCATTAATGCACTTTATTTTACAATAGGTTTTCAGAGAGTTTCAAGGTCAGCTGTTAAAGTACACAATTAAAATCCCCTAATAAGATTTTGTGACAGTGTCACTATGTCATAGAGTCATAGAGTCAAATCCTTTGATCCAATTCCTCCATGATGACCAGATATCCTAAATTAATCAGGTTCTATTTGCCAGCACTCGGCCCATATCCCTCTAAACCTTCCTATTCATATACCCATCCAGATGCCTTTTAAATGTTACAATTGTACTAGCCTCCAACACTTCCTCTAGCAGCTCACTCTATACATGCATCACCCTTTGTGTGAAAAAGTTGCCCCTTAGGTCCCTTTTAAACTTTCCCCTCTCACCTTAAACCTATATCCTCTGATTCTGGACTGCCCTACCCCAGGGAAAAGACCTTGTCT
This sequence comes from Hemiscyllium ocellatum, assembly GCF_020745735.1. Taxonomy (NCBI): domain Eukaryota; kingdom Metazoa; phylum Chordata; class Chondrichthyes; order Orectolobiformes; family Hemiscylliidae; genus Hemiscyllium; species Hemiscyllium ocellatum. The sequence continues at coordinate 65,972,375 of NC_083401.1, read as the reverse complement.
ATTTACCCTATCTGTTGCCCCTCAAGACTTTATAAATCTCTACAGGGTCATCCCTCACCCTCTGATGCCCCAGGGAAAGCACCAGCCTATTCAGCCTCTATCTATAGCTCAAACCATAGTCTAGATTAGAGTGGTGCTGGAAAAGCTCAGCAAGTCTGGCAGCATCTGTGGTGAGAAATCAGAGTTAACATTTTGGCTCTGGTGACCCTTCTTCAGAATCTGTTTTTATTTCTGATTTACAGCATCCTCAATTCTTTGAGTTATTATTTAGTCGCCAAAAGGGTATACACTCACATTTTAAACCTAGATCATTGAGATGTATGCTTCCACTAAATTTGTTCTTGGGATTTGTATGCTGTTAGCAAGGCCAGCATTTATTATTCGTCCTTATGTGCCCTTATGAAAGAGGTGGTGAGCCACATAGATCTTGGTAAGGAATGATTATTCAAACATCATAGATCCAAAAGTGGAGGTGTGTATGGAAGGGGTTTAGTTATGGAGTGGGTGTCGGGGTAGACAGGAGGCAGATGGGTTGGGCAGATAGTAAAACTGACAGCAACTCCTGGCATTTTCCATTTGTGGAAATTCATGGATGTAGGCAGCACTGACAAGGCCAGCATTTATTACCCATTTATAATTGCTCTTGAGAAGGTTTTGATGAGCTGCCTTTTAAATCAGTGTCATCCATGGGATGTAGGTTTCCCTGTTAACTTCCTGTTCCAGGATCTTCACAGTGAAGGAATGCTAAGTCAGGATGGTATTTGGCTTGAATGTGCAATAGATTATTTTGAACAGATAAATGACAGGAAATCAGAGTCAGCTTCACACTGTAACATTTAATTAATCCATCACTAAAATCAAGTTGGAATCATGAAAAATACTCTTTGTAAGAGTTTGGAAAGTTACCGAATATTGCCCATTAGAATGACACAAAACCCAGTGAATTATTTGCATATCTGTAATGGATTTACGAATTTGGTTCATTCACTTTGGCCAGAAAGGCTTGCAACCACAACACCATTTATTTAATTTTAGCAGCTGTATGTAAAACAAAAATGTTTTTAAATTTAATGACTAGTTAATCCAAATACAGCATCAGAATTGCTTTCTGAGACTGGTTACTTTCAACATCGAGGTAGTTTTTACATTCACAGTGCAGAACTCTAATTTGTGCTCAGCTGTACTGCCAACTACATTGAATAATGCCTGATATTACTTACTCACTGTCTCATACAAGAATTATGGGCTGTTTGAGAAAATTGCAGAGGGTGACACGTACTCAATAAATGGTAAATGTTACAAGGAGTCAACACCTTCAGGAAATTTAGGAAGGGCAAATACATTTTTTCAGAAGGGATAATAAATGCATTTTCTCTTTTCATGCAGCACAGGGATATAAGGAATGAATCACATCAAAACCTGTTTTTATATTTCTAAAATATTACTGTGAAAAACTGCTAGACAGTTACATAAACTGCTCCAAATATTACCACTCGGCTAAACAATACCATGTCCCTGTAAAACTGTATTAAGATCCTTTTTCATTCTTCTACAATTCATTTTCTTCTCTTTCAATAGGGAGATGGTCTTGGTTGCATTTCAGTGTCATTATTTTTTGCATATTTAATTCAGCAATCCTTCTATGTCAGTAAAAATTAATTATTTACTTTAATGTGGGATTAAAATCATGTGTAGGTTAAGGTTAATGGCATTTAACAGTATTCAAGCATTAACTTTAGGAAAAGGAGAATTGGGGTCACTGAAAGGACATGGTGAAACTATTTTGTTTCACATATCCTGAATCATTAGAATGATGGATACTGATTTACCTCACACAGTCGTGTCAAAGCCAATAGCAATTCTGGATTGTGTTGTTTGAGCTGCTAGGTTTTTACTCAGCCTTTCTTCTCCTCTCGACTGAAAATGCTCTTATATTCAATTGCTTGACAAATAAAGGCAAATATCCCACGGAGAGTAAGGTCAGAGCGAGGGGAGACTTCATTGGAGTAAGATTCAGACACAATCAGTAACTGGAAATTTGGGGCAATGTGGAAACTCAGGATAGAGGCGGAACGAGGTGCTTTAGTTGAAATTTTCCGTAAGAAGTAAAGTCTCCAGAGTGAGAGGTGAGGAGGAGAGGAAAGAAGGCGCAAATTGAGAGGCTTACCTGTACTGATGGGTAAGACATAAGATAATAGAGACATTGAGTCATAAGTGCAGGCAAAGCAGCTGATTGGTGAATCAGTTTAATCAATATTTCTAATTTTCAAGGGGAAATTTAGATTAGCAATATTTGAGAAGATTTGTACTCAGGTTGATGATAAATATTTAAATTAACTCGCTGAGCTTGAGGCTTGAAGGGAAATTTCGGTATTTAGTTTGCATTTATGTTTTTGTTTGATTTTCTCCCTTTTTCTGAGAACGAGGTTGTTTAGTTTTCCTAGTACGTCCATGCTTATTCTCAGAGTATCAAATAGTTTTTAGAGTTACAAGATGGCAGGCCAGAACGACGAAGGAGAGTGTACAATTTGCAGCATGTGTGACGACATAGACATGCCACATGTCACAGACAAACACAACTGCAGGAAGTGTCACATGTCACACAAGCTTAACCTTTGGGTTTTAGAACTCAAACAGGAGCTGGAGTCTCTGCTATTATCAGCAAAGCAGAAGACCATATAGATAGCACATATATGGAGATGACCACACCACAGATTAGAAGCATACAGGCAGAGAGGGAATGACTGATTACCAAACAGTGTTAGATAACCAGGCAGATAGTGCAGGCTTTGCCGAAGTCTATTGTGCTTGCTAATCGTTTCTCCATTTTGGCGATGATTCTTCAGGAGAGTGCAGCCAGAGTCAAGCCCATGGCGTCATGAGTGACTCAACCATCCAGAGGAGGAGGAAGAAGAATGAAAGAGCAACAGTCATAATGGATTCCTTGTTCAGTGGCAGTAACTGCGAGTCTGGATTGGTATGTTACCTTGCTAGTGCTGGGGTCAAAGATGTCATAGAGTGGCTGCAGAACATCATTCTGGGGGAAGGGGACCAGCCAGAAGTTGTAGTCCACATTGGTACCAATGATAAAGGTTAGGAAAGAGATAAGATCTTGAAGGCAGATTTCAATAAGGTTAAAAAAAGGCAATAATATCAGGATTACACCCAGTGGTATGCATTAGTGCACATATGAACAGGGGAATTGTTTAAATATGTTGTTGGAAAACTGGTGTAGGAAGAAGGACATCTGATTTCTGAGGAATTCAAACTGATTCTGAGGCAGGTGGATCTGTGCAAGCTGGACAGGTTACACCTTAATGGGACTGGAACTAATAATCTCATAGGGAGATTTGCAAATAGCTTTGGGTGGATTTAAATGAGCTTACCATGGAAGTGGGAACCTGAGAAGTGTCCCAAATTGAAAGGAAGTTAAAAACAGGAAGTTGAAAAGATGCAAGGGACATTAGAAGACAGGAGAAATGAAGCAAGCATTGAGCATGCTTCAAAAGCTGAATGATTTCAAAAAGACACTCAACTTGTGTGCATACAGCAGTCACAACAAAATAGATGATATAAAGGCACAAATAGAGGTACATGAGAATTGAATTATCGTTACAGAAACATGGTTTCCTAGAGACCAGGAATTGAATATTTAATGATGTTTGACCTTCAGGAAGGACAGACTAAAAGAAAAGGAAGTGCAGTTACACCAATAATAAGGGATGGATTTGGTATATTAGAAAGAGAGGATCTCAGATCAGGAGAACAATATGTGGAATCTGTTTAGGATGCAGCTAAGAGCAGCAAGGGGTAGCAAACATTAATTGGTGATATTTATAGGCCACCAAATAGTAGTGGTAGTATGGGCATGGTATTAGCCAGAAGATGAGAGATGTATGTAGCATGGGCAACACAGTCTCATGGATGACATCAATGTGTATATAGAATGGATGAAAAAATTGAGCACTAAAACTGTAGAGGAAACTTTTCTGGGAAGTGTCAAATTTTGTTTTCAAGAAAAGTATGTTGATGATCCACCTAGAGGAAATACTATTTTAGATCTCGTATTATATAATGAAAAAGGACTGATTAACAACCTTGATGCAAAATAATCTTTAAGGATGAGTGACTACAATATGATAGAATTTTACATTTTGTTTGAAAGTGAGGCAATTTATTTTAAAGCAAGGGTGTTAAATTTGAATAAGAGAAATTATGAAGTTGTGAAACGCAGACTGGCTGATGTTGATTGGAAAAATACATTAAAAAGCATGATTGTACATAAACAATAGATAGTCTTTAGAGTCTATTACATGATATACACCCCCAACTATACATACCTTCAATGGCCAAAGTTCAAAACAGCTCAGTCAACCCTGTTTAGCAGTGTAATGTTAGAATTGCAAAGATTAAAAGAAAAGACCAATAAAGTTGCCAGAAGGAGCAGTAATTCTGAGTTCTGGGGTGTTTATCAAATAGTAAATGAATACAATCTAATAAAAATATAGAAATTGTCTGTAAAAGCTTCTAATGGTAAGTAAAGGTAAATATTTCGCAAATTTATCAAGGATAATAGTTAAATGACAGAGAAGCTTGACATCTATTTTATACAAGCAAAATTCAAGATCTCTCCCAAAGCTAGAGATCCAAAGTGATAAGGAAGGATAAGGCAATGAAGGAAATTATCATTTAAAAAAAAATTGTACTGAAGAAATTCATGGGCTGAAAGTTAATAAATCCCCAAGAAATGATGGTCTTCATCCAAAAGTGTTGAAAGAGATAATTGATACATTGTTGTTTTCTTTAAAAATTCTTTGGATTCTGTAATGATTCTTGTATATTAGTAGGCACAAAATGCATTATTTAGGGAGGGATTGAGAGAGAAACTATAGACCTGTTGGCCTTATATCGGTACTCGGCAAAATAGTAGAAGCTGTTATAAATGTGATAAATAGACATTTGGATGTTAATGATTTGATTGGGAAGAGTCAATATGGATTTGCAAATAGAAAACTGTATTTGGTGAACTTGATGGAGATATTTTTGCCATTGTTACTAACAATATTGATATGAGAGAGATGCATTAGTGTGGACATAGTATACTTTAGAAGGCTTTTGATAAAGTCCCTACGCAAAGCTGGCTAGAAAGATTAAAGCACATGGGATGGTAAGTAATGCACTGGCATGGATTAATGAATAGCTCAAAGGATGTCTCTAGGCCAAAAAGTGTGTAAAATGAACCCTATGTTGAGTTTAACATCACCACAGTGTTCTGAAACCATGCAGTCATAGCGTCTTACAGCACCGAAAAAGTCCTTCAACCCATTGAGCCTACACTGATTTATCTACACAAATCCTGGTTTCCATTACTTGGCCCATAGCTTTGAATGTTGATAACATTTCAAATGTCCAGACGTTTTAAAGGTTGTGAGGTTTCCCCCTCTACTACCCTTCCAGACAGTACATTCCAGATTCCTATCATCCTCTGGGTGAAAAATGTTTGCCTCAAATCCCCCAAACCTCCTTCCCTTCACTTTAAGTTATACCCCTTTGTTATTGCCGCTTCAACTAAGGTGAATAACTTCTTCCTATTCACCCTATCCATGCCCCTCATAACTTACGCACCTCAATCACGATCCCCTGCAACCAACTCTGCTTTAGCAGAAATAACTCAAGCTTATTCAACTTCTCTTCACAGCTGTTGTTGTGTTCCTTGCAATGTCAGACACCATGAACAGAGGGAACGGAGCAAATATCTCCCAACTGGTAAAAATAAAAGTGCAAAATTTAAATTACAATCTTCTTACAAAAAAGTGGTGAGAATAGGGACAGAGAGAAAGACTTGGTTTAAAACTGGGTATCTATCAGGCAATCTATCTGGCAATCTAAGTACACCAAATTAATTATTGACATGGAGGGATTATCCTATGAGGAAAGATTAAAATGTTTGGACCTCTGTCCTTTGAAATGACAAAAATATGAGCTGGTTCAAATTTGAACATATAAAATTCCTATAGGAATGGGCATGATTGTTGTTGGAAATATGTTCTCCTGGAGGGCAGGTACACAGTCACAGAATAAGATTCAGGTCAATGAGGACTGGGATTAAAAGGAATTTCTTTATTCAGAGGACAGTTAATCTTTGGAATTTTCGGCCCCCGACCAGAAGGAGGAAATCTTTGCCCCAACAACCCATCAAGACTATGGGGAAAAGACCAAAGAGCTTTGGGAATAATCAACTCATCATGAGCATGTTATACTTAGCATTTCATGCCCCATACTCTCACAAGTTTAATGAGAATTTCACTGATTACTTAAGGGTTCTGATAAGTTCTGTGCTACAATCACATATACACAACGATATTTAACTAGAAAGAGAATTAAAAGCATCTACCAACTAAGTGGCGTATTCTACTCCTTGATGAGAAACTGTCCATACACATGAAATAAAAAAGAGTTGTACTGCGGACAGTTTGTTTTACAGCTAATTTATTGACAGCTTTCTGTAATTATTTACCAACCTTCTCTTCAGCCGAAAAATCTGTCTTGAGTTTCCTGGTGTTTATGCAATATCCCCTAAGTACCAGGGTTTTATATGATAATGTTAAACAGTTTGCTGAGGCTCACGTGAAAATATTGTGTGATTTACTGGGATTTTGCTCAAAATGCTTCATATTTGTTGGGGCTTTCATTCGAGTGTCTTTCATATAAGCCTTTTGCATCAACTGGATCAGGAGTCTGCCTCAACATACTTATATTTAATACAGAGCATGCTGAAAGTGTTCATCAGCGATTATGGTGACAGGTAATGTTGTACTCGTTGCATTTGTTCTCATGCATGTCTTTACTCATAATAGAAAAGTCTACAACCTCATCAATGTAGAAGTACTATATAAAATACCTTTGTACGAAAAGCTGACTCATTTGAGTGATTGATAAACATTGACCTTTGCTCCAATTTACTTGAATACTTTCAAGATTGTAAACTCCACCCTTGTGATGTTAATGTTTTCCATTACAACTGACATGAGTTCGCTTTTCAGCTTTGGTCTTCTCTTAGATCTCTTTTGAAAATTAAAGCATCGAGCATTTCTAAACTAACATATGTCTGTCACGTGGTTGCCATTACAGTGATAACTAAATATCACCAGTACTCTCTGACCACATGTTCCAATTTTAGACTTGAAGTCTAACTGTGTAACGAAGTTGTACCAGTCACTTACAGATGACAGTATTCCTCAATGTTTGTTGATGTCATCTCCATAGGAAAGACAATTCTATGAGTTCTCTAAAATGTGTGTTTTTGTGTGTTTAATAATTTTAATTGGTTTTTTTCAACCTCAAACCACATTTAAACTGTTGCATGATGCACAATCTAAAAGTGTACCAAAGTTACAATGTAATGATGTATTCTTTAGGACCAGAATAAATGCACCGACTGTTTCTGGTTTCTGCATACAGATTTGTGGCTTTCCACTTTCTTCGGTGACTTAGGTTTGAAATATCCCTCATATTAGTATTTCGAATGATAGACCTCTGCCCTGTAAGAAGGTTTGCTAACATACCAAGTTAGTGTGGAACTGCCCTGCATGGTTTCTAATGTTTGTTCCAAACATGGCAGTCAAGAGAAAACCAGCTCCCTGCTTTATAGGCAGGACCTGGAGTTCCTGCTAGATCAGGTGGTGCAGAGGCAGACATCCTATTCCTTCAGGACCAGTAAAGCAGGCCATAATGATAATGATATAGCCAGGAAAAGGATCGAGGATATAAAAAGTGATTTCAGGAAGTTAGGGTGGAAGCTGCAAAGCAAGACAAATAGAGTAGTGTTCTCGGGTTTACTACCGGTGCCACGAGATAGCGAGGTGAGGAACAGGGGGCGGGCGCAGCTTAACACGTGGCTACGCAGCTGGTGTAGGAGGGAGGGCTTCAGATATGTAGATAATTGGGATGCCTTCTGGGGAAGGTGGGACCTGTATAAGAAGGACAGGCTGCATCTGAACTGGAAGGGGACCAATGTCCTGGGTGGAAGGTTTGCTCAAGTAGTTCGAGAGGGTTTAAACTGGTATGGCAGGGGGCTGAGAACCTGAGCTGTATACCGGAGTTGAGAGTGGATGCAGATGAGGCAATAGCAAGAGGTAGACCAGCTAGCAGGAAGGATTTTCCTGGGAAGGAACCAAGGGATCAGTTAAAGTGTGTTTGCTTTAACGTTAGGAGTATCAGGAATAAAAGTGATGAACTTAGAGCATGGATCAATACCTGGTGCTATGATGTTATTGCCATAACAGAGACATGGGTTTCTCAGGGGCAGGAATGGTTGCTGGATGTTCCAGAGTTTAGACCATTTAAAAAGAATAGGGAGGAAGGAAAAAGAGGAGGGGGGTGTAGCACTACTAAACAAAGAGGGTATCACAGCTACAGAAGCTTCCATTGTCGAGGAAGATCTGCCTACCGAGTCAGTATGGGTGGAAATTAGAAACAGCAAGGGAGCAGTCACCTCGTTAGGGGTTTACGACAGGCCCCCCAATAGCAGCAGGGAGATTGAAGAAAGCATAGGTTGGCAGATTTTGGAAAAGTGCGGACGTAGTAGTGTTGTTGTAATGGGTGACTTTAACTTTCCCAATATTGATTGGAACCTCCTTCGAGCAGAAGATTTGAATGGAGCTGTTTTTGTAAGGTGTGTTCAGGAGGGTTTCCTAACTCTCCTCACAGGCCGACGAGGTGAGAGGCCATTCTAGACTTGGTGCTCAGAAATGAGCCGGGGCAGGTATCAGATCTTGTGGTGGGAGAGCATTTTGATGAAAGTGACCACAACTGCCTCACATTCTACATAGCCATGGAGAAGGAGAGGATTAGGCAAAATGGGAGGATATTTAATTGGGGAAGAGGAAACTATGATGCGATTAGACATGAGTTAGGAAGCATGGATTGGGAGCAATTGTTCCAAGGTAAAGGCACTATAGACATGCGGAGTCTGTTTAAGTTGTTGCAAGTGATAAATAAATATGTCCCTCTGAGACAGGCAAGAAGGGGTAAGATAAAGGAACCTTGGATGACGAGAGCGGTGGAGCTTCTTGTCAAAAGGAAGAAGGTAGCTTACATAATGTGGAGGAAGCTAGGGTCAAGCTCAGCTCTAGAGGATTACAGGCAGGCAAGGAAGGAACTCAAAAGTGGTCTGAGGAGAGCCAGGAGGTGGCATGAGAAAGGCTTGGCAGAACGGATTAGGGAGAACACAAAGGCATTTTACACTTATGTGAGGAATAAGAGAATGGTCAAAGAAAGAGTAGGGCCGATCAGGGATAGCATAGGGAATTTGTGTGTGGAGTCTGAGGAGGTAGGGGAAGCCCTAAGTGAGTTTTTTGCTTCTGTCTTTACGAAAGAAACAAACTTTGTAGTGAATGAAACCTTTGAAGAGCAGGTGTGCATGCTGGAATGGATAGAGATAGAGGAAGCTGATGTGCTGAAAATTTTGTCAAACGTTAAGATTGACAAGTCGCCAGGCCTGGACCAGATTTGTCCTCGGTTGCTTTGGGAAACGAGAAATGCAATTGCTTCACCACTTGCGAAAATCTTTGCATCCTCGCTCTCCACTGGAGTTGTACCTGAGGACTGGAGAGAGGCAAATGTAATTCCTCTCTTCAAGAAAGGAAATAGGGAAATCCCTGGCAATTACAGACCAGTAAGTCTCATGTCTGTCGTCTGCAAGGTGTTAGAAAGTATTCTGAGGGATAGGATTTATGACCATCTGGAAGAGCATGGCTTGATTAAATGCAGTCAACATGGCTTTGTGAGGGGCAGGTCATGCCTCACAAACCTTATCGAGTTCTTTGAGGATGTGACTAGAAACGTTGATGAGGGTCGAACTGTGGATGTGGTGTATATGGATTTCTGCAAGGCATTTGATAAGGTTCCCCATGGTAGGCTCATTCAGAAGGTCAGGAGGAATGGGATACAGGGGATCTTAGCTGTCTGGATACAGAATTGCCTGGCCAACAGAAGACAGTGAGCGGTAGTAGAAGGAAAATATTCTGCCTGGAGGTCTGTGGTGAGTGGTGTTCCAGAGGGCTCTGTCCTTGGGCCTCTACTGTTTGTAATTTTTATTAATGACTTGGATGAGGAGATTGAAGAATGGGTCAGCAAGTTTGCAGACAACACAAAGGTTGGAGGTGTCGTTGACAGTATAAAGGGCTGTTGTAGGCTGCAGTGGGACATTGACAGGATGCAGAGATGGGCTGAGAGGTGGCAGATGGAGTTCAACCTGGATAAATGCGTGGTGATGCATTTTGGAAGGTTGAATTTGAAAGCTGAGTACAGGATTAAGGATAGGATTCTTGGCAGTGTGGAGGAACAGAGGGATCTTGGTGTGCAGGTACATAGATCCCTTAAAATGGCCACCCAAGTGGATTCCTGAAGAAGGGATCTGCCTGAAATGTCGATTCTCCTGCTCTTTGGATGCTGCCTGACCTGCTGCGCTTTTCCAGCTACACATTTTCAGCTCTGATCTCCAGCATCTGCAGTCCTCATTTTCTCCACCCAAGTGGACAGGGTTGTTGAGAAAGCATATGGTGTTTTGACTTTCATTAACAGGGGGATTGAGTTTAAGAGTCGTGAGATCTTGTTGCAGCTCTATAAAACTTTGGTTGGACCACACTTGGAATACAGTGTCCAGTTCTGGTCACCTTATTATAGGAAAGATGTGGATGCTTTGGAGAGGGTTCAGAGGAGGTTTACCAGGATGCTGCCTGGACTGGAGGGCTTATCTTATGAAGAGAGGTTGACTGAGCTCGGACCTTTTTCATTGGAGAAAAGGAGGAGGAGAGGGGACCTAATTGAGGTATACAAGATGATGAGAGGCATAGATAGAGTCGATAGCCAAAGACTATTTCCCAGGGCAGAAATGACTAACACGAGGGGTCATAGTTTTAAGCTGGTTGGAGGAAAGTATAGAGGAAATGTCAGAGGTGGGTTCTTTACACAGAGAGTTGTGAGAGCATAGAATGCGTTGCCAGCAGCAGTTGTGGCAGCAAGGTCACTGGGGACATTTAAGAGACTACTGGACATGCATATGGTCACAGACATTTGAGGGTGCATACATGAGGATCAGTGGTCGGCACAACCTCGTGGGCTGAAGGGCCTGTTCTGTGCTGTACTGTTCTATGTTCTATGTTCATAACATCAGACCATGCCAGCCGGGTCACAAGTTGCCACCTCGGTCAGTGCAGTCTCAGTCATATGAAGGAATGTACAGCAATATAGGAAGAAGCTGAAAATGTGTTGCTGGAAAAGCGCAGCAGGCTAGGCAGCATATAGGAAGAAGGTCAATGACCTTATCTGCTCTGCAGAGTTGGTGCTGCTATCTATTCTCTGATTCCTCACACTCACTCTGTCTCCGCTACTGCATCCATCTGCCATGAAGGATCATGCTCTACCACTCTCAGTACTGTCTGCTGCATCTTTCTTTACTTGCCCTCACCCATCTTAACCCTGACACTACTAACCCTGCATGTCCTCTGTGCACCAACGCAGTCATTTAGCACACCTCCCTATCTGCACCAAAAATAACAGCTGTGCCACCAATTTCATTTCCCTAAATACCTTCCTCTCTCATCCAGAGAGAAAGCAGCCAAAATAAGACTGAAACGATCAAGTTGGGTGGTGGGCTGCTCCTCACCTTTTCTGAGGAGAATGCCCTGATCCTGACTGCCCCAAGAGGCTGAATGGCTGTATCTAAACCCCTAGAATGGTATCAGAGGCTATCCTTGGCTTTTCGTGCTGAGTGAAGGCTTCCTCCCTTGACTTGATTGAAGGCTGCCGACAACTGTGACTAGCTTCCTGGTTTTGTGTCTGCCTTAAATAGCACAGCAACCCAACAGAATTGAGAGTCTGGTTTCTGTGGTTGAGGGGCAAAGTCAAGGCAAAGCAGGAATGCTGTGAGCACGTGCTGTGAAGGGCCAGGAGATGCAACTTGGGCAGAGAATGAACACAGCACATGTTCCTAAGTGCACAGTGTTCTTGCAGCAGTGTTACTGAGGTGCAGCATTGAAGTGCAGAACCATCCTTTAGGTAGATCAAAGATATACCACGAGAGATATTGGAGGTTGCCACATGTTGGATGCCAAAGCTTGTGGATATGAAGCTCCACATGCTGGAGCTAATGGAGCATGTTTTGAGATAGAACATAGAACATAGAACATAGAAGGATACAGCGCAGTACAGGCCCTTCGGCCCTCGATGTTGCGCCGACCGAATCCTACCTAACCTATACTAGCCCAATAACTTCCAAATGCCTATCCAATGCCCGCTTAAATGACCATAAAGAAGGAGGGCTCATCAGGGCTTATGCTCGAAACGTCGAATTCTCTATTCCTGAGATGCTGCCTGGCCTGCTGTGCTTTGACCAGCAACACATTTGCAGCTGTGATCTCCAGCATCTGCAGACCTCATTTTTTACACGGTACAATAAATAGACTATTTAACTGAAGCTCTATTCACACTGATGCCCCCATTAAAGTCCAATCTGACCACTGTCACCCATCTCCCAGACCCAATACTTTCAACATCCTTACTCAATCTGACCAAATCAGGTCCATTAACAATTTCTGACCTGACCTGAGTTGTCCTCACTGGAATAAATACCCAGAGTCATCTCTCTGTAACCCTTCCTCAAATCTGAGCTAACCACTCCCATTTCAGATTCCAGGCTGACCCCATTGATCCCTGTACCACCTTCTGACCTGTTGCTGCTCCAACCACATGGTACCCAACCTGACAACTACCCCCTATTGCAGAACTGGCTCTAACTGACTCCTATGGCCATCAAGCTCTACTTCCCTCCAAGCCTGAAAACAAAATTCTCTCTCTCACTTACTAAAGCCCACAACCCACTCTGAACCACTTGATGTTCATCCTGTCACCCTGCCCTTCCATACAGCTGGTACCTTTCCATCCTCACCCACCTGGCACCCTAATCCCTTACTGATCCTGAATCACCTTGCCTCCTTACCCTTTCACATTAGTTCTCAAAGTGGCTGGGGGTGCCACTCAATTTTCAGATGATAGGGCACAGATATGTAGATTCTGAAAAAGGGGAGTATTTCCCCTGCTTGTTGCAAGTATGCCAGAACCTGCTTAATAATGGAGGCTTCAGACCAGCAATGTTCAGAGTAGATGTCATCTAAGCATATTTGTTCAAGATATGAAATATGGTTTCATACAGAATGTAATATTGAGTGTTCTGATCATATAGCTATTTTCAATGGCCAGGTTAAATTGTGGAAGACATAATGAAACAGTGTGGGTATGTTGAGCAGTAGATAACAGCAGTTTCACAGTCAGGGAGATGGCTAGAAACAATGTGCCTGACACTGTACATTGCTTTCAGGGTATTTGAAAGGCAACAGCTTTAAACGTACTAGATGGACGTTTGAAATGAGTTGAGTTGTTTACAACAAATTGAACAACAACTAACAAAACTTCGGAGGCTTTGCATAGTTTGAATCCTGTTGATGGCTTGCCAGACAAATGGTGTTAGTCAACAGAACTCAATGTTTGTCAAAGAAGTTTTCAAATTTGATAAGAGTGAATGGGGTAAGAAACCATACTGTCTAACTGGATGGAGCGAAAGTGAGCACATCACAAATTCATAAGCAGTATCCTGTTCAAGAAATACCAGATGTAAACTGCAAGAAATGTCAGATGTCATTAAATCACAAATTGGTGATTATTTTGTTCATTTTTTACTGAATTGAGGAGGAACTTCTTCACCCAAAGGGTTGTGAATCTATGGAATTCCTTGCCCAGTGAAGCTGTTGAGGCTACCTTGGTGAATGTGTTTAAGGCAAAAAAGGTAGATTTTTTTATCAAAAATGGAACAACATGAAATGATGAGCAGGCAGGTAAGTGGGGCTGAGTCCATGAAAAGGTCAGCCATGATCTCATTGAATGACGGAGCAGGCTTAATGGGCTAGTTGACCTACTCCTGCTCCTAGTTCTTATGCCCTTATTCATCGAAACAGATTAGGCATTTCTTCTCTTTTAGAGTAGTAATTTTGTGGCATTCTTTACTGTAGAAGATGTTGAGGCTGAGTTGATAAAGGTATTCAAGGCTGCAATATATTTTTAATTGCTTAGGGAATCAAAGGTTATGCAAAAAAGGCAGAAAACTGGAGTTGAAAATTAACAGATAAATGGTGATTTCCATGAATGATGGAGCAGTCTCAATGGGTTGAATCACCAACTTCTGTCTGACATCTTATGGTTTTATGGTCTTAGCATACCTCATATAACTACCTGGAGAATGTCGTCATTGCTGAAGTCACTTTTAATGTAGTCAGTAGAAGGGGAACAATCCAGACAGAAAGACAGTTATTAAATGGGTAGAATCACTGAAAGAAATTTGAAATTGAACTTGACGTTAAGTGGAAAGAACATTATAAGTGGTTGAAGTAGTTATCAGCAAGACTCATGAAAAAAATGACCTTTGTATATGTTTGGTCAAAAACTAAGAGTGGGAAGGTTAGATTTGTACATGTAGGTCGGATTTACCTTCAAAGGTTCACAATGAAGAAGGGATTTAGGAGAAATAAAATGAACCTGAAGAATTGGACCAGTTGGGGCATGAGTACCAATAGCTACTATAGAATAAGTTGAACATGAAACCAATTCAGATCCAAGCCAGAGTAAACATTTAAAAGGCATCTGGATGGGTATATGAATAGGAAAGGTTTAGAGGGATATAGGCCAAGTGCTGGCAAATGGGACCATATTAGATTAGGATATCTGGTCGTCATGGAAAAGTTGGACTGTAGGGTCTGTTTCTGTGCTCTACATCTTTATGACTCTAAGACTTGAAGACAGGTATATCTGAAAAAGGGAACAGTTAAAATGAAGGTCAAATCAACGTTTATTAGGGAAAACTTCTCCTCAGGCTCAGGCCAAATCAGGTCGAGTTCTGAAAGCTTGAGTCAAGAAAGGGAGGGTTTTTTTAAGAAATTAAAAGCCAGTGGTTAAGTTAGGTTTATCAGTAAATGGAAAACAAAAGGTGTACGTAAGTTGTAGGGAATTTAAGATGGTGTAACATTCTCCATTAAGGAAGGAGGAGTGTAACTGAATTGTTTTGTAGTATATGTGTCTATAACAGAAAAAAAAACGACTGGTTTCTGTTGGTGTGAATGCTACATGTATTAACTACTAAAGGTTAAATGCTATGTAGATGAAGTCCGGCCATATATCTTCCAATTATAGTTTTATTTCTACTCATAGTTCACAAACCTCAGTAACACTCTGGCTTCCCAGTAATCTTGACTATGTTGTATGCTTTGTCCTTCATCTTTATGCTGTCCCTGCCTTACTTGGTCAGCTATGGTTGTCTCCCCTGAGTATATTTCTTCTTCCTTGGGATGAATTTCTACTGTCCAGCATTTCCTTCAGAAATGCCTGCCATTGCTGCTCTAACATCTTCCCTTCCAATCAACTCTGGCCAGCTCCTCCATCATGTCTTTGCAGTTACCTTTAATCAATTGTAATAGAGTTACATCTGATTCCAGCCTCTCAAACTGCAGGGTGAATTCTATCATATTATGGTCACTGTCCCCTAGAGGCTCCTTCGCCTTAAATTCTCATTAAGTCTGTCTCATTGCATATCACCAAATCCAGAATTGCCTGTTCCCTCGTGGGCTCTACCACAAGCTGTTCCAAAACTCTATCTTGTAGATGTTCCACAGATTCCTTATCTTGATATCTGCTACCAACCTAATTTTCACAGTCCATCTGTGTATTGAAGTACCCCATGATTATTGTCAAAGTGCCTTTCTTACATGCATTTTCCATCTCCTGATTTATTTTTTGCCCCATAACTCCAGGGTAGGATGCCTGTACACATCTATTATCAGGGTCTTTATCCTTTGTGTTTCCTCAACTCTACTCACATAGATTCTATGTTACTTTGTGTTATCGATTTAATTTTTTTAGCAACAAAGCAATACCACTCCCTCTGTCCACCTGCCTGTCCTCTCGATAGGATGTGAATCCTAGATATTTAGTTCCTAGCACCGATTGCCTTGGAGCCACACCTCTGTGATAACTGCCAATTTTAATTTACACTACAAGCTAACTTACCCTGACGTGTATACTGCATGGATTTGTACAACTCCCTCAGTTCTGCATTGATTGCCCAACGTCTCATCATTGTCCCTTTATCTACTGTGCCTGAAGTTACATTCCTGATCCTTTCCAAACTCCATGTCCTATTATTTGTCCTGGAAACTTTAATGACTCTGCTGAGATCTCCCCACACCCCCAGTCCCACTCCCTTAAACTCTTCCCATAATTTTCCATGCAAATGAAGCATCCCTCCACTCGTCCTCCACAAATGCATTTAAAATTCTGTCTACAACCCTTGTTATGCAAATTGCCAGGACTCGGATCCCAGCATGATTCTGGTGATGCCTGTCCCATTCGAACAGTTCCTTCCTTCCCCACTACTGGTTCCAATGAGCCATGAATTTGAACCTGTTTCTCTCATTCCAAGCTTTAAGCCATGCACATCTATCTTTAATCTTGGTGACAATGTGCAGATTTGCTCATGTGTCAGGCAGTAATCCAGAGATTATTAACTGCTTGATTTTGGTTTTCCATTTAGTCTCTAGATGCTCATATTCTCTCAGCAGAATCTCTTACCTCTTTCTACTTAAATCGTTGGTGCCAATGTGGACCATGGTAACTGAAACTTTCTCTTCCCACTCCAAGTTCCTCCTCAAAGTCTAGATTAGATTAGATTAGATTACTTACAGTGTGGAAACAGGCCCTTCGGCCCAACAAGTCCACACTGACCCGCCGAAGCGCCACCCACCCATACCCCTACATTTACCCCTTACCTAACACTATGGGCAATTTAGCATGGCCAATTCACCTGACCCGCACATCTTTGGACTGTGGGAGGAAACCGGAGCACCCGAAGGAAACCCACGCAGACATGGGGAGAGCGTGCAAACTCCACACAGTCAGTCGCCTGAGTCGGGAATTGAGCCCGGGTCTCAGGCGCTGTGAGACAGCAGTGCTAACCACTGTGCCACCGTGCCGCCCACGATAAAATATCCTGAACCCAAGCACCTGGCAGGCAGTCAACATAGCCTTCAGGACTCTCAATCTTGGCCACATAGAACAGTGTCTATTCCCCTGACGATGCTATTCCTGATTACAAATACATTTCTCTTTTCTCTCCCTCCCCTTGAGTGGCCTCGTTTGGATGCCCTGCCAGTTCAGCTGTCCAATTAGGCCTTATAATTTCTCCATTTCTGTCTTTAATCGGATATATCTTTTTGTGAGGCCCAATTTTGACTAAATGCAATGGAGTTAGTATTTTTTCAATAACATTGTTGATGCAAAGTGACACTTTATCTATTGTGCCTGATTTTCAATCCATTGTACTCCAAAGCCTCCAAAGCCTATTTTACAATTTTGAATTCTGTTTCGAGTATATTTATGATACAATGCTTTCAAATTCACTGCTTCTACTGACAACAAAAAATGTCTACATGCATCATAAAGGTGTCTAAAAATTGCTTCTGTGGTTCAAGTATTAATGTAATAAGGCAGATCTTATTGGGAACTACAATATCTGGAAATATGATTTAGATCATATGCATATTTATTTAGTTTCCCAAGTGCCCTACTGTTTATGTCTTCACTTACCCAAGTCAGGGTAAGTTAGCATGTACTGTCTTCACTTCCTTTCAAGCAGATCTCGCTGGAGAAATGCAGCTTTAATATCAATTGATCTACACTCCCAAGTTAAAGAATCATAGAGTCATACAGCACAGAAATAGACTCCTCAGTCCAACTCACCCATATCGACCAGGTTTCCCAAACTAAACTAGCCTCATTTGCCTGCTTTGGCCCATTTCCCTCTAAATCTTTCCTATATTTGTACCTATCCAAATATCTTTTAAATAATTCTAACTTTACCACACCTACCACTTCCCCTGGCAGTTCATTTCACATACAAACTACCCTCTGTGAAAAAGTTATCCCTCAAGTTCCCCTCTCACTTCAATCTTAGGCCTTCTAGTTTTGAGCTCCCTTTCCTTAGAGAAAATACCTTTGATATTCACCTTTTCAATGTACCTCTTGACTTTATAAACCTCTATCAGGTCACCCTCAACCTCTTATGCTCCAGCGAAAAGAGTCCCAGCTTTTCCAGCCTCTGCCTATATCTCAAACCTGCCAGTCCCAGTAACACCCTTGTAAATCTTTTTCGCACCCTTTCCAATTTATAAATATCTGTTCTATAGAAAACTTTCAGAATTGTGTATCCTGCTGTTGGTGAATGGACTATTATACTTATGGCCCTTATTTTTTTCTTCAAGACAGGGCCTATCAGGAAGCACGCTTTCCATGCGTGCCTATCTATGTCATCGGACTGGTTTTCTATTTTCTGGCATATTTGTGTACACCCAAATTGGCTCCAGCTTTATCATTCTTGCTGTTTGGAGTCTTTAATTATTTATCATTCAGCTTGCTCATTGCCACTAAGGCTTCTTGATCATGTTGACTTCTGCTCCTGGGGACATTCCTGAATTGAACACATTCCTTGGCCTTGTTAAGCCCCACCATTTATCTTAACTTCAACTTCCTTTTAGACTGTTACTATTTGATTTCTCTACTTCAACTAAAAGTATTCTTGTCAATGGTTCATGATTTCTTTCTAGCTGTCTGTTCTCTCCCAGAGTCACTGTCCAAGTTTATAATGTTTTTTTCTTGGCTTGAATGTTTGAATCTCATGGTCCCAATCCATAGCCTTAACCTCTTGTCCCTCATCCAGTACATCCAAGCAGTTGTTATGTTTTTGAGTGGCCTATCAGTTGCACTAATAACAATTAACATTTGTACCCATTTCAGTTATTTTCCTTTGGGACAGACAGCTTCATTTTGTTTATCAGAACTTATCTCTCCTTCATCTAACAAAACATCAATTGCGACAGTCTAATCCTCATAGCCATGCAACATATGGACATGATAGAAACCTTGCCCCTCAGTATTTTTATACATTGACTTTGAGAATCTACTGTTCCCATGCTCTACACATACTATTTTTTTCCATCTTTACCATAACCTTTCGTGGATGTATCTGCTCTTTAAGCTCCTTCTTTTTATAATTAACAATATTTTGCTGATTGAAACTCAATTCAAATAGCTTTATATTATATCTTGAGTCTCGTGGAGTTCTTTCTAAAATTTTGACTGCAAAATGGTAGCCTTTCTACTTGGGTATTCAAAATGGCCTGAGAAACGGAGCTAGTTTTTTTCCCCAAGTTGAGCTGATTACCTACTACTGATGACCTTTAGGATTTCTACCAAAAACTAATTAATATGCACCATATCTTACCATCACCTGCAACAAATTCTTTGTATGAATAGTCCTTGGCAGAGCAGCCAATTATTTAGTTTCACACATCCAGTTGCTAAAAGGATTTTTGTGCAGTCGTATTCATAACTGTTGGTCAAATGCAAACACTTATCTTGAAATTCATCATTAGCAAATTCTTCCTGTTATCAGTGAAAATTCCAGCTAGTGGTCTACATGCCATTCTTATCCCATTTTGCATTCTATTATCCACACATTTCGCTATCTATACCATTTATCATTTAGTAGAATTGCTGCAGTACCAAACTAAGGCCATTCAGCCCATCATGTTTTCATTGACCCTCTGACCAGCATCCCACCCAGACCGAGACCTAGCCCCCATAACCTATCCCACATTTCCCAAGGCTAATCTAATTGCCTGCACATACCTGAATGTTAAAGGGCAATTTAGCATGACCAATCCACTTAACCTGCCCATCTTTGGACTGTGGGAGGAAACTGGAGTACTCAGAGGTAACCCACAAAGACACAAGGAGAATGTACAAACTCCACATCGACAGTCCTTTGAGGCTGGAATCAAATCCAGGTCCCTAGTGCTGTGAGGCAACAGTGCTAGCTATTGTGCCACCCTCAAACATTGCAGTCTTTTTGCCAAATCTACGAAACCTAAAATGCTTTTTTTTCTCTACAACCTTGCATGTACAGCCATTGAAATGCCTTGCTATGATCAGTCGCATTGAAGGTCATCATCAAGGCCTAGTATTTCTTACAAATTTCACATCTATCACACCTCTTCAATAAACTTATTGTGATCCTCATTCCTTTTGACTAAATGTTTCCTAATCTTTAACAGAATTAAGTTTGGTCTTCTCAGGTTCTGCTCCCTCATGTCAAGAATACTTCTCCAGTGAAGAGGTTACGTTCCACTAAAGTGATACAATGGTGTACCTGTTATGAAAATTGCAATTTCACAGGTTCTCCAAATATAATAACTTTCTTGCATTCCATATCCAGGTTCACCTATTCTCTTTCCTTTGACAGTCTATTGATTGTAACAATAGCATTTCACCTGATATTACATTCATGCTTACAAAATGATTGATTCCAGTACTTTGAAAGGAATGAAACTGTGAAAGTCTCAAACTCTTTCTTTTGATTCTTATTACTTAGCAAGCCTTGGAAGCAAATCTATTTATTACACCCAAACTTTTGTTGAGCTTTCCCAGTATGTCGCAGTTCCAGAAAGGATACCTCAAACTTCTAAATACCCAGGTGAGGTACAGATAATTTGAATCCTGATCCTGACTTACACCAACCCCTCTGTCTTTTGCCACATGATTAACTTAGAAAAGAACCCCTTTCCCTTGGATACCATTTCTTTTTTAAACAGAGTCAATTTAAACAGGTTTTCATGAATTAAGGAAAAAAGAGAGGGTGGAGTCTTATCAGGCTTTGAGTGATGTGGGCAATGGCGAGATGGATATGGGAGGAGTTTGGTGAACCCCATCTTGACATTAAGATCATTTTACCATATCTTGTATGCTGTCCTCAAACAGCATGGTGAGATTCTCAATAGGCAACTGCAAGAACTCTGTGGATGCACATTATTGATGGTTAATCACTTAAATAATAGCCCAATTCATCATGGGTTTCAATCTTCCCAAACCCACCACAGAAACTAGCTATCTGGAAATATTGATACAGAAACCAGTGCAGGTGCAACTCTCTGTTTGCTCCAAAAGGCCTCCAGGCACTGACATCTCGGGCATGATTTGTGAGCACTGGCCACACGCACGCTACATTCACAGGCATTGGCATCTGACATGTGCCAGCATCTCAGAACCCTCATGGTATATCTCCCATCCACTTTTAGGACAGTTCTATGCTTCAGTGCTCCACTGGCAACTTTCATGGTAATGTTGCTGAAAGGTCACTGTGTGCTCAGAGACATGTGACCAGCTCATGAACTGGACCAGTGTATATCACTATATTCTTCATTTGTTGTCAAAGTACTCCATCATATTGAACCTACTTGGATACTCACAGCAGCTCTGCTTTGCTTTGCTTTGCATTTTTATGGGAGAAAGTGAGGACTACAGATGATGGTTATCAGACTCAAGAGTGGACAGTTGGGACAGTTCATGAGGGCAGTGCCGAGTTGGAAGGTTGGAACTGGGATAAGGTGGAGGATGGGGAAATGAGTAAACTGGTGAAATCCACATTGATGCCATGTACTTGAAGCGTCCCCAGGTGGAAGGTAAGGTATTCTTCTTCCAATTGTCAGATTGCATTTTTATGCTTTGTTCCTCCAGCCCCGGTACCAGACTTGCTGCTTAGCACCGACACTGAAGCTTGCTACAGTTTCCAGCAGACGACAGACCAATCAAGGGTTAGCCTTCATTCGAGGGATCCTGGCACTGTAAATCAAGGGCATCCTCTGATGCCAGTCCAGACTCTGCTCAGGATAGCCAAAGTCAATACCCTCTGATAAAAGGTAAGGAACTAAATGATATACAGCACACTAACTGTAAAATCTTAGTATCATACAGTACACAAGAGGCCCTTTGACTCATCAGTGGCCTATATCACCAAAATATTGCTACTATATACACTGGTCCCATTTCCCTTCAGCAGGCCCACAGCCTTGTATGTTATGACACTTCAAGTGATCATCCAAGTCTTTTTTAAAGGTTGTGAGGTTTCATACCTTAACTACCCTCTCAGGTAGTGCATTCCAGAGCTCACTACACTCTCTGTGAAAAATATTTTCCTCAAATCCCCTCTAAGCCTCCTGCCTTTCACTTTAAAATTATGTCCTCTTGGACTAAAGGGAACAGTTGCTTTTTATTCATCTTGTCCATGTCCCTCATAACCTCTTGCACCCGGATCAGGTCCATCCCAGGCAACATCCTGGTAAATCTCCCCTACCCCCCTTGAAGTGATTCCTTCCTGTAATGTGGTGAACAAACTGGAAACAGTACTCTGGCTGGGTCAAACCAAAGTTCTTTACAACTTCAACTGTGGCTGGAACTGGAGATGGGACTCACTATGGAATATCTGTGATGCTGAGGATGTCATGAATAGTGTTTAGTGAGCTGGTCACACCACACGTAAGGGCTACACAAGAAGAAAAGTGTCAGGTGGCCAACAGGAAGATGAATAAGCACAGGCAGGTGGTAGAGAAATCTCCAAAGGCCAACCCCCCTCTTCGTCATATATATTATTTTGGCTCCTGTTGGGTGGGGGGATGGAATTGACCTTTCAGGGAAAGCAGCAAAGGCAGCCAGGTCAGCGGCACCACGACTGACACTGTTGTACAACAGAGAGGATCATGGTGTAGGTGAGCAGTAGTGATAGGGGACTCAATAGTCAGGGGCACAAATAGGTGTTTCTGAGGCTGTGCGTGAAACTCCAGGTTGGTGTGTCATCTTCCTAGTGCCAAGTTCAAAGGTGTCTCAGCGAGTACAAGAAATTCTGAAAGCGGACGGTGGGCGGCCAGAGGTTGTTGCCCATATTGGTCCAATCAATATAGGCAGAAAGAGAAATGATGTCCTGCAAAGTGGGTTAGTCAGGAAGTTGAAAAACAGTATCTCTAGAGTTGTAATCCTGAGATTCCTATCTGTGCCAAATATAGTGGGGCCATCGATAGGAAGATTATACATTTGTATGTGAGGTTGAAGAACTAGTGTAGGAAGGAGGGCTTTAGTTATCTGAATCATTGCGATCTTTTCCAGGGAGGGGCATTGATATCATTGGAGAGAGAGTGGTAAAGTATAAGCATCGGTAGGAGGTGGGTACAATAGCAGAATGGATTGGAGGTATTGGAGATAACTTACCTTGCTGAAGTGGAGAATGTCAATCACATTCATTGTGGAGTTTTGGGCATCCCACCTGATGGCTGAAACTGCTCGATCCTAGGTGGCAGTCTTGGACCAAATTGGCATTCTCTGGTCCTCTGCTCAGCCTGCGGACACAGAGCATCCTACCCAGGAGGAGCTCCAGGACGTGCAGAGCAGGGGGCTAAATACCCCCTTTCTGCCATGTCCAAGGCAAATGAGAGAAACTGTGTACGGCAACTCTGGAGTGACAGCGCTTTTCCATATGCACAAAGGCCTTTTTAAATATGGCACCAGCGCCAGAGATGGCAGTCAAGTTTGAGATCCCCAGTGAGTGGTGATTTGATCCAAATATGGCACGTGGTAAGATGACATGGAAATTGGATGTGATAATTGTCAGATGAGTTGAAATGTCAATTCATGCAGCAAGTTTGGAAAGAGACAACGAGAAAACCTGCTCAGCTTCCAGGCAGAATCACTCCAATAAACCCGGCACAACTTGTATTTCACCACAAACACTAAGATTCAGCCTGAAAGAGAGAAGAATTAGTAATGTGACACATATGGACACAGATTAGAAATTAAAAGGTGACTCCAGAAAGATAAAAGTTAAAAAAAAGACAGATACATGGGTCAGTTTCTGAATTGTTTATGAATAACACATGGCTGAACATTGCAGCTATTGTAATGGAGGTGATAGGTAGCATTGGTTTTGGTCAATGTACAGTCATTTTCTGAGATTCTCAGTTTTGTAGGCTGATAGATGTTCCCTTGTTCAGATTCTTTTCTTTTTCAAAATGGTGGGTTTATAATATTTGGAGTGAGAGCTCAGGATTAACTCAGGGTCAGTTCTCAAATTGTAACATTTGCAGCATGTTAACCCTCAAACTCAGATTTATATACATGAGAATGTTCAGTCCCACTAATCCACTCCAGTAGAGGGGAAACTACATTTTTAACTTGTTGTATTGCTTGAGGGTAAAGTAAACATGGCTGCACGAAGTGCCTTTCTGCTGAATACAGGGTAGGTGGTAGAAGATAGGCAGCTGTCTTTTCTTCTCTTGTTAAGTTTCTCTCTGTTACCCTGATAATTTATACCCTGATACCCTGTGCAACATTCCATAGGTTTCACACAGGACATATTTAAATAGATAGTTTAAATGCGCAGTTTTTCTATCGTAGCCCTCATTTTAAAAACAACATCTTTTAGATTTAGCATACAAATATTCTGGTGTTCTGATCCATCTCCATAACATATTACATATAGTGTAGGCATACATCCTAATATTATGAAATTGAAAATTCGGCCACTAACACATTCATTACTAGCTGCAACCTCTTGTAATCTATACCATGCCCTTTCTTTGGTCCATACCTCCATCTTCCTTCTTTGAATCTTCTAATTGATGTTTAGTTTCAAATATTCCAGTATATTTCTTTATGCTGTTCCTGGTGTATCTTGAAACATACCGAAAACATCAATTCACCACACCTTGAACATTTTTGGGGTTCAGTCTTTTGTTGCAAGTGCCATCTCTCTTTGCTTATCAAAATTGTTACAAGTATTTCTGTTCTTCATTTCTCTGAGTAAAACTTGCCTAATGTGCTGTCACCTGTGACCTGTATCCAGATGGTCTTGTCAGCTAAATAACTTTGTGTCCTTTATTTCTGTTGTGCGCCTAATTGCCCTATTTGTGCCATGATCGCTGCTGGAAATGAATACTCTCTGAGGTATTTTATTTTAGTGCTTTTGACATTAGTTCCAGCAAAGTGTGTCTGTCCGCAAATTTTGCTCCTGTCAAAACTAGAAATCTGCCAACATTTAGCACAGCACCAATTGAGAAGTGAGATTTTCACTCCCTTAGTGAGTGAATTGTAATTATTTTGCCAACCATAGCCCAGGTTCTGTGAGGTCAATTCAATAGACTGACTATATTCCTGTTTCTCTCCATCTAGGATTTCTTCATGCATTTGCCATTGGTGCTAAGTGGGTTTGCACTTGAATCTAGTTGACTTCCAGTGGTGCCTAAATTGTAATGCAAATGCCTCCACAGAATCAGGGTAAGAAAGGTTTCTCATCTTTTCTTATTAGCCCTGCATGATTTCAATTGCCACCTCCTCATAATGGTGCTCCTGTATTTGGAAACTCAAGAGGGATTGTCACTTTGAATAAAGATCCCCAAGTGGGATGTGTTGAAAGAAAAGGTGCTTCATTCATACCTTCTGCTGTTTCATTTAGCATTACACCACCAGAGATCTACCTGCCATCCATTTAGGCCTTACTTCTTCACAAAATAATCAAAATACAAAATAGGATCACATTCCTAACCATTAGTGAGAGCTACAAATTGTAAAGCAATATCAAATGATCTGACCAACAATAAACCAATTCCCTTGCTTATTTTAAAAGAAAAAAACTTAATTTTTTAGCATTGTGTAAAATGCTGCTGCTCCTGCTATGATATAAATGTAATTCACATAGAGTTGAAAGATAATACTGTAACTACCTCTGGGACTTGCACAAGCTGATGCAGTTAAAGTTTCTGACAGCTGTTAAGGGCCCTAAATGAAAACACAGGCTTGATGCAGCTCCTCCTGGATACGAGAGCACGGCACTGAACTGCCTATAATTCAGCACTAATTGGACAATCTCACTCAGAGAAGCCAGAAGGACAGTCAGGGTGAAAAATGGAAGTGTCACACTGATTGGTAGTGAATGTTCTTCAGAGGTTGGGGTCATGTTGTTTGGGCAGAGTAGTGGGAGCGATATGCTGCATATCACACCTTGGTGGAATGCTTAATCAGCAGTGCTCAATGATGACTCCAGAATGGAAAAAGAATTAAGTGCTCCATTCCTCAACACAACTTCCCTGTCACAATGAGTACAATATACAGTCCAGGTCCTCCCCAAATTATTCCAGCAATAAGACAGTAAAACACATTTTTAACTCACCAAATAGAAAAAAGAAAATTTCAAAAATCCCATCTGAGAAAGCTGATCTCTCTCCAGCATCCATGGTTCATGTCATGAATACAAACAGACAGCCTGTCTAAAGAATTGACTGTAATAATGTAACTCCACAGTGATTCATGCTGATCACTTGTTTGTTGGAAAGAATAGAAAAAACAGTACCTAATTATAGAAGCATTTCTTTCTTCCTTGTCTGCTTTTGGCTATTAGCTATGATTTCTGTTACAGTTTCTTTATGTCTTTAATTTGAATGGCCAGGAACAATATTTTAGTTAAATTAAGAAAGCTTCAGCTTTTAAAAGAGAAAAAATGGTTGAGAAATTGTATATTTTCAGTTGTGAGAAATCACTGATAGTGTCTCTAGTGTGCTGTTACACTGAATAATATCTCGTGTGTTGTAATTATTGCAATGCTTGGCACACATGCTTCTATCAGTAACAGAAAGGAGACATTAAAGAATAATTATATTTCTATCTTTAACTGCATAAATCAGGCTTCTAATAAATCCTTTTAATGCAGATTTTATTTCTAAGTTGCTATTGTATAATTATTAACTCATAATTACAGCAAAATATTGTACCAGATGGTATTTGACATCATCCACTTAAGTGTTTATTGAACTAGAGATCCATCCATTTGTATTGTAGTTCGATTTTGCAGATTTGATGGGCCTTTCAAGGGGCAGCTTGTGATCTCTTTGTTTTGGGAATCAGTAGCTATAGCCATTAAACTGTATATGGGCTGTGATAGCTTGGGACACTGGCTGAATCTAAGAGTGAATAAGAAGTAGTTTACTTATGACAATGAGCATGGCCAGATGGCATGCTAGAGCTTCTACTTGGAGCCAGAGGAAGTCCACTTGTTCAGCCTAGCCCTATGCAAACTCTCCCCAGAAATTATTTGAGGCCTTTTCTGGAGCATATCCATTCTGATTCCATATCCTCTCTTCTTGCTGGAGAGCTTTCTGTAGGCTTTCCCAGGAATAAAGATCACACAGACAGAGGTCCTGTCAGCCAATCTGAGGAGGCAGATTTACACTCAGCAGTTCCACAGAAAACACTGCAGTGACACTGCTGGCAGAACACCAGGATTGGGGAGGATCAGGATAAAAGTATGTCATATGAAGGTGGCAGGTGTTTGGGTTGGAGGTTATGGGAAGAGGAAGGTCCGGGTGTTAGATGCAAGGCTGGGGGAATAATTCCTATCAAGCACATTGGCTTTTAAAGATGGAGCAGGCAGAACTGACACTGATGAAGTCTGGGGGTTCTGCTGAGTGAAGATTTGTTCCAGGAAAGGTGCATTGTAAAATGGGTTGAAATTTGAACATGAGAGGTGCCGTAGGAGCCTGAAAATGATGGGTGTTTGATAAGAGTTCTCACAGAGAAAGGTCTTCCAAAGTACAGAACAAAACATGGACATGACCAAAAATTCCTATGATGCAGACCAAAGTCTTAAATCCTCAGGTTACAGTCAAAATGAGCAGTCAAACAATCTTCTGGTCACTTTATTGAATGCTAATGGCTTAGCAAAAATGGTATCGAGAGTGCAGAGATTTGATGCCATCCTGGAACACCTCATCTTCTGCCTCAGAACACTTCAACCCCAAGGCATCATGTGGACTTCACCAGTTTCCTCTTTTCCCCTCCCCCCACCTTACCTCAGTTCCAAACTTCCAGCTCAGCACTGTCCCCAAGACCTATTCTACCTGCCAATCTCCCTTATCACCTATCCGCTCCATCTTCTCCTCTGAACTATCGCCTCCATCCTCACCCCCATTCACCTATTGTAATTTTTGTTACCTTCTCCCCAGCCCTGCTTCCCCATTTATCTCTCCACCCTGGAGGCTTCCTGCCTCTATTCCTGATGAAGGGCTTTTGCCAGAAACGTCGATTTTCCTGCTCCTCAGACGCTGCCTGACCTGCTGTACTTTTCCAGCACCACTCTGATCTAAGCCGTACTGGAACAGTCATGTGTTAGAGACAGTATCATTGCACCACAATAGTCCTAATTTTGTCAATTATATACTTTACATAGATTTGATTTGGAAAGAAATGATCAATCAACTGAATGTCTTTAATTAGCTGCAACATGATTGATTACTGTGAAAGCATGACTTAAGTTGGAAAATAAAAGAAGCTGCTCTGCAGCAATTTATCTTGGAAAGAAATACTTTGATCAAAAACTGTTAGTGTATGAAAGAAAAAAAAGGGACTAGGAGCAAAATGCCTAAGATGGCTTTCAGTCAGCAACCTGGCACAAATCCTCATTAAACACAGGCAAAGTTGAAAAAATCACACAACATCAGGTTATGGACCAACAGGTTTATTTGGAAGCACTAGCTTTCAGAGAGCTGCTCCTTCAGGTGATGAAGGAATGGTGCTTCGAAAGCTAGTGCTTCCAAATAAACCTGTTGGTCCATAACCAGGTGTTGTCCGATTTTTAATTATGTCCACCCCAGTCCAACACCCGGCTCCTCCAGATCATAAACACAGGCAGTTGTCACTGGGATCTTCAAATACAGTTCATTCAAGAAAGGTCAACAGGAATTGTTGCGAGTAAATCCTTCAGTAGATTTTCAAGAGAACAGTTGGATCAGTGTTTCAGTAATCACACAAGATGTTCATAAATGGTTTTCTCAGGAAAATAGAGGATGAACTGGGTCACATCTCTATCCGCAGGCAGTACCCAAATTGAACTACAAACAAAAACTTAACTCCTCACAGCCATAAATCCAGACTCACAATTTTCAATAAGCAAGTCCAAGCAGTTAACTTAAGCAATGTGACCTTCATGAAGTATCTTTTAAAATTGTTCCAATTTCCTTTGAGTCATCCTGTTGAAACCGCCCTGGTATCTACTCAATTTTTCAAAAAAACCACAGACTGCAATCTTTTGAAGATGAATCCTCAAAAATAAATGTGAATAATGAAGCATCTTCATAACAGCAGGGAGAACTCAAATTTACAATCTCTTCTAAGACAGCTGGAAATATGGTTGGGTGGACTTGTGAAACTACCACAGCAGTTATCTCTTTGATCAAAGACACATAGAGATTTGGAGAGAGATGTTGGAGAAGGATAAAAGACAGTGTCTGCCCAAAACCCTCCTGCCGTCCAACTCATATACACAACTGAACTAGAGCAAAAGAAAACATTACAGACTCTGCATTCCTTTTTCCATCAAATATCTATTTAAGCTATTCTTAAATGTTGACATTGGCTGGAAATTGCTCCTGCTGTTTGCACCGTTAACATGCAATAAAATCCATAGAATGGGATGAGTTCCATGGAATGTACCAACCATGATCTCTGTTTCAGTCTCTTTGTAAAGAGTAGATTAATTATCCCAATTTTGGCTGTTAGAAAAATGGAATTAATGTTCTAGTTGTTTAGCAAGCATTTTTATCAAGTTACCATTACTGGCTCCCCATTAACTGATTAGCAATTCAAAATAATGGGTCTTTGTTTCAAACGATTCATTCAGAGCTTTTAACACATTGGTTGGTAATCCCTTTGGGTTTGTTAGACAGATACAATTTCCTGTTCATTCACAGACTAATGTTATTTAATCTAGAAATTGCCAGTAGTGTAATCTTTATCCTGGTAGCAAATGTGATATTGTAAAAGGTATTTGAACAGTGTCATTGAGTACAACCTGCCCAGTCAGTCTGAAGGTATTGGGGAGACATTGACAGTGAGGTCTTACAGTAGTTTAGGCCAAGAACCTAGCATTTCTGTACTCCATATACGCACCAGCTATAATTTGATAATTGTTTCCAGCATAATTGCCCATTAAAAAGGCAGTGCATCAATTAAGTGCACTGCATTTCATGAGTGAAATGGATTCATATAAAACAAGTGATGCTGTTAAATTAAGTTCATGTCTTAGAAATTTTCAAGGGAACTTCAATGACACTGACCTTTGCAAGCAGAGAATCCTATCCACTGGGGGAAAGTTTTCAGTCCTCCCATATTTACACAACTGAGATAAGATCTGCTTTCTTGTTAATGCAGACTGTGAAACTTTGCTAAACATAATTTACAAGGAATGGTAAGGGATTATCACTCCTGGAACCCTTTAGACTCAGGCTTTAGACATCTGATGTCACAGTGACACAGCTCTTTATGTACAGCCTTAGTAGCAAATTTCAGGAATAAAGGCACAATTAAATCTTTACTCTGCACTGAGCCAAATGAGCAGAATGGCTTTAAGATGTACTACAACATGAACATAGTATAAGTCTATCCCCTGCAGAGTCTATGGAATAAGCCTCCTTGTCAGTAGCTGAAGGGTACTAGTATGATATTCTGATTCTGTCATCAGGATGCAACACTATATGTTAAATTATGCGCTGCTCTTTTGCAATGGATATCCTCAAACTAATTGATTTACACAAGGTAAGGCATTCAAGAAGGTTACTCATGGTAGACTGGTTAGCATGGTTAGATCACCTGATATAAAGAGGGAATGAATCATTTGCATACAGAACTGGCTAAAAGGTAGAAGACAGAGGGTGGTGGTGGAAGGTTGCTTTTCAGACTGGAGGCCTGTGACCAGTGGCGTGCCACAAGGATTGGTGCTGGGTCCACTGCTTTTCCTCATTTAAGTACATGATCTGGATGTGAACATAAGAGGTATGGTTAGTACATTTGCAGATTGGAGGTTTGGTGGACAGCAAAGAAGGTTACCTTAGAGAAAAATGGGATCTTGATCAGATGGGCCAGTGGGCCGAGGAGTGGCATTTGGAATTTAACTTAGATAAATGTGAGGTGCTGCATTTTGGAAAGGGAGATCTGGGCAGAACTTATACACTTAATGGTAAGGTCATGGCGAGTGTTGCTGAAAAAAAGAGACCTTGGAGTGCAGGTTCATAATTCCTTCAAAGTGGAGTCGCAAGTTGATAAGATAGTGAAGAAGGTGTTTGGTATGCTTTCCTTTATGGGTCAGAGTATTGAGTACGGGAGTTGGCTGTACAGGACATTGGTTCTGCCACTTTTGGAATACTATGTGCAATTCTGGTCTCCCTGCTATAGGAAGGATGTCGTAAAACTTAAGAGGGTTCAGAAAAGATTTACAAGAATGTTGCCAGTGTTGGAGGGTTGGAACTATAAGGAGAGGCTGAATAAGCTGGGACTATTTTCCTTGGAGCATCAGAGACTGCGGGATGACCTTAAAGAGATTTATAGAATCATGAGGTGAATGGATAAGGTAAATAGACAAGGTATTTTCCCTGGGGTGGGGGAGTCCAAAACTAGAGGGCACAGGTTTAAGGTGAGAGGGGAAAGATTTAAAAGGGGCCTAAGGAGCACGTTTTTATGCAGAGGGTGTTGTGCGTCTGGAATGAGCTGCCAGAGCAAGTGGTGGAGGCTGATACAATGACAGCATTTGAAAGGCATCTGGATGAGTATATGAATGGGAAGGGTTTAGAGGGATATGAGCCAAATAGAGTCATAGAGTCATAGAGAAGTGCAGCATAGAAACAGACCCTTCAGTCCAACCTGACATGCAAAGCACCTCGCATTTATCTGAATTAAAGTCCATCTGCCACTTCTCAGCCCATTGGCCCATCTCGTCCAGCTCCTGTTGTAATCTGTTGTAAAATGCTGGCAAAAGGAACTAGATTTATTTAGGATATGTGGTTAGCATGGATGAGTTGGACCAAAGAACCTCTTTCATGCTGTCCATCTCTATGACTCTTAAGTAATGATGCAAGTCGGAGAGGTTAGGATACACATCAGGAACTCACTGCATACTCTCCCACACATCCTTTGATTGAGGGTACCAGTCCTTCGGGCAAGGGGGATTTAGAGTCAATATTGACATCTTCTGGGGTGTGTATAGCTATATTGGGGTTTTTCAAAAATAAAACACTTAGCCAGGATGATGCGAGGCATTTGCCTACTTGTTGATACGAACATTGATGCAACTCTATTCCTTCTGATACAGAAGAACAGAATAGGTCAAAACACTACCTCAAACATTAACCAGCAGATAGTGTGTGTTGATGACTAAGCAGGATGATAAAGTATAATAATAGCCCTAAGTCTGCAGCTGTTTCTAACTCCACTCTTGCTTCCTCCTTTCATACTCCTATCATTTATAATGTGCAAAATGATTCTACAAAGGACTCAGGGCTTGTAACTCATAGAAACTTTATTTGTCTATTCTTGAGTCTTGTCCTTCAGACAGATAAATGAGATTTGTCAGTGGAATGTCTTGGCGGAGTTTGGGGAATGGGGCAGTGGGAGTGGAAAGGCAGTTGAATCAGAGAACCTCCTTGTATGTTTGTCCCTGGCCTGGTTACGGTCCAGTTCAGGAGTTCAAACTGAATGCAGTTCTTGAGGGTGGCTATTTGTTTCTCTTCAATTGTTTTATCAATACTCAAATAATCCTGGAAAAGGAACACATGTTAACAATATGTTTATAAATGGCTTTACATGACAGGGGAAACTGCTGATTCTGATGTTTTAATATAATTTGCAAAGTTTCCTTCTTTATGATTTAGTTTTTAATTTTTTTATTCATTCACAGGATGTAGGCATTGCTAGTTTGGTTAGCATTCATTGCCCTTACCTAGTTACCCTTGAGAAGATTCTGGTGAACTGTCCATCTGTTGTCAGTTGACAGACAATGCCCTGAAAGAGGGAATTCCAGTATTTGTCTCAGCAACACCAAAGGAATGGGGATATATTTCTAAGCCAGGATGGTGAAAGGTGAATCTATGTGAATTTCTGATCAATGGCGGCCACTAGGATGTTGATAGTGATTCCATAATGATAATGTGATTGATTGTCAAGGGACAGTTGTTAGATTGTCACGTATTGGAAATGCTCATGGTCTGGCATTTATGTGTTGTGAATGCTACCTGCCACTTTTCAACTAAAGCCTGGATATTGTCGAGATCTTATTACATTTGAACATGGATGTCTTCAGTATCTGAAGGGTCAAAATGACACTGAGCAGTTTTCAAACATCTGTGAACATTCCTACTTCTAACCTAAGATGTTTGGGCATAGGACACTATCCTGAGGAACTCACAGAGATGTACTGAAGCTGCAATGACTGACCTCCAACAAGAACTTTCCTATGTGCCAGGTATGACTCAAATTATCAGTGAGTTTGCTCTCTTATTTCCGTTGATTTCAATTTTGCTCAGGATCCCCAATGCCACATTTGGTCAAATGCAGCCATGATCCCAGGGGCTGTCAGTCTCATCTTCTCTCATCCAGTACTGGATATAGATAAGCAGTCTGATCATTGAGCAACAGTGGAGGAGCTAAGATGGACATTTCTGAGGTACTGTTAGATGTCATCTGTGAACATGTAAGAACTGTAGCTGTGCTTTGGGGTCATAATGCTGAAGGGAAGCATGTAGTTGATAGAAAGGAGGGAGTTGAAGAAAGACACTTGTGGGATACCAGAGGTAGTAATGGTATGAGCAGAAGAAGCCATTCCAGATGATTCTCTGGCTATGATTAAATAGCCACAAGGGGCACTACTGAGAAAAGATTCAAACAATTGGCTGACAACGGAGAGCCAATGGAGGAGAGCGATGTGGCCAGCCACCTTGAAGGCTACAGCAGATTGTGATGGACAAGGAGGAGAAGGTCACTGCTGTCCCAGTCATATAGAATGCCATTTGTGACTTTTAACATATGTATACTTCCATTTTTCATGCAGAGCCTTTTATTTCCACCCACTTTAGGTCTCACACTTAATAATGTTGATGTGATGTCACAGTGAAACAATTAAATTTTAATCATCTGAGGGATGAAAAATCCAGATTAAATGCATGCATGAGAAAATTACCAGCAAGGAAGTTGAACACTGTCCTCAGAGGTTGAACATTCTTCCAAACAATGGAATAATTTCAATTTTTTCCATTTGAATGGTAAATAAATTGAATGGATTACGCAAATAAAAATAGAATACTGCAGAATCTGGAAATGTGACACAAAAATGGAAAACGCTGGAGGAACTCAATAGGTCAGGCAGCAGCTGTGGAGAGAGAAAAAAAGCGTTTAAGTATAGACTCTAAAGACTCTTCATCAGAACATTTTCAGAGTGGATTTCCTGCCTGTTACAGAACCTGCAAAATTCCCTTCTGATTGGAATCAATAGGAATAAACATCTGATGGGTTATATAATTCTGGACAACCTGCTCCAGCAGTTCAAATCCCATGAGGTGAATATAAAAATATGTCCCTTGAAATTTTAACTTGAGCAATGGTAAAGATAAGTAAGAGAAGGTGGAGGAATAATCCTGTAGAACGGAAATTTCAAAGATAAAGCAGCACTGACATTGATACTGTGTGAAGAAATGTGAACAGACTGAAAACATTTAAGCACAGCACAGAGTGGAAAATATTTAACGACCAATTTGCAATTCTATTAAAGTATGTTGAGTTTCATCAAACTGAAAATGGGAATGGACCAAAACGAATTTTGAAATGGAAAACAACCTCAAGCCATTTACAG
The DNA here is from genome assembly GCF_020745735.1 of Hemiscyllium ocellatum. Lineage (NCBI taxonomy): Eukaryota > Metazoa > Chordata > Chondrichthyes > Orectolobiformes > Hemiscylliidae > Hemiscyllium > Hemiscyllium ocellatum. Next base: position 65,937,730 of record NC_083401.1, on the reverse strand, counting down.
TGAAACAACATTTATGGCAGTACTCAAAATTCCAGCACTCTGACGTTAAGTCAATTTTTATGTGAATTTATCTCAACAGCAATGAAGATTGTATGAAATTATTTGTGTGTAGATGTTTTCCTGCAAGAGGACAATAGGTTCTCCATCACTGAAGTAACTTTGCAGTATAGGCAGTCGCCCATTATTTTACTGATATTTTATTTTTACAACCAGCAGTCAACACATTAATACCAGAAATTGCAAATATCATTGAGCGAGAATGTAAAGAGGAGATAGCTGATACAGTGCTGAGGTATATACTGGGAATACATATATGAAACATAAATATTAAATTACTATTGCAGTACAGATGAGCAAACAGTCAATGCATTCCCCTGTCTGAATCTATGACACACACATAAATTCAGTTACTTTAAATTTGTCAGTCTTCCTTTGCATTACTCATTGGGGATTTCAACTCTTGATTGGAACTGGTACAAAGTTGGTGAAATGATTACAGTTTTCACCCAAAGCCTGTATCATAAGATCATTGAGCATCACAGCATTTGGTCTCATTGAATCTGCTCCAGTTCTCTTGAAGAACAATCCTTTAAGATCCTCTGTCTCACTCCTCTTCTGTATACCTTCAATGACTTCTGTTTTTAAGTATTTATCCAATTCTCTATTGAAGATGTCTATTGAACCTATATCTATCAACCCCTCAATCTAACTGTTTGTTGCATTAATAACTATTTCTCATGTTGTTTCTTTTTCTTTTACTACCTGTGCCCTTTCAACTTTGACCCTTTAGCAAGGTTAGATCTCATGGAATACAGGTAGAACTAGCCATTTGGATTCAGAACTGGCTGAAATATAGAAGACAGAGGGTGGTGGTGGAGGGTTGTTTTTCAGACTGGAGGCCTGTGACCAGTGGAGTGCCACAAGGATCGGTGCTGGGCCCTCTACATTTTGGCATTTACATAAATGATTTGGATGCGAGCATAAGAGGTACAGTTAGTAAGTTTGCAGATGACACCAAAATTGAAGGTGTAGTGGACAGCGAAGAGGGTTACCTCAGATTACAACAGGATCTTGACCAGATGGGCCAATGGGCTGAGAAGTGGCAGATGGACTTTAATTCAGATAAATGTGAGGTGCTGCATTTTGGGAAAGCAAATCTTAGCAGGATTTATATACTTAATGGTAAGGTCCTAGGGAGTGTTGCTGAACAAAGAGACCTTGGAGTGCAGGTTCATAGCTCCTTGAAAGTGGAGACTAGGATAGATAGGATAGCGAAGAAGACATTTGGTGTGCTTTCCTTTATTGGTCAGAGTATTGAGTACAGGAGTTGGGAGGTCATGTTGTGGCTGGACAGGACATTAGTTAGGCCACTGTTGGAATATTGCATGCAATTCTGGCCTCCTTCCTATCAGAAAGATGTTGTGAAACTTGAAAAGGTTTAGAAAAGATTTACAAGGATGTTGCCAGGGTTGGAGGATCTGAGCTACAGGGAGAGGCTGAACAGACTGGGGCTCTTTTCCCTGCAGCATCAGAGGTTGAGGGGTGACCTTATAGAGGTTTACAAAATTATGAGGGGCATGGATAGGATAAATAGACAAAATCTTTTCCCTGGTGTCAGGGAGTCCAGACTTAGAGGGCATAGGTTTAGGGTGAGAGGGGAAGGATATAAAAAAGACCTACGGGGCAGCTTTTTCAAGCAGAGGATGATACATACATGGAATGAGCTGCCAGAGGATGTGGTGGAGGCTGGTACAATTGCAACATTTAAGAGGCATTTGGATTGGTATATGCATAGAAAGGGTTTGGAGGGATACGGGCTGGGCCCTGGCAGGTGGGACTAGATTGGGTTGGAATATCTGGTCGGCATGGGCGGGTTGGACCGAAGGGTCTGTTTTCATGGTGTACATCTCTATGACTCTATGAACAGGTTTTCCAATGTCCCAGGATGGTATTAATGATGTTGGGTTGCAGCAATTAAGCTGTCCATTAACATCCAAGGTAGAACAGAGTTGGGGTCTACAGAACAGCTAGTCATCATTTCTGCCTGGATCCAAGGGCCTTGTGATTCAAGTTAATGTAGAGATTGGTTTTGAAAGAGGGATAGTCCATAGGAACCCACTTGTAGGATTGGATTACAGGTTTTCCTAAAAGAATATCCCTGAAACTCAGAAACAAGTTAATGTACCAGGATCAGGGAGGGAGAGCAAATAGAGATTGGAAAGTTCAATGGTTCACTACATAAGAGTGCAGGTGAGAACTTTGAATTGAACAAACTAAATTCATGTCGTTTAGGTGCAAAGTTGGAAGATGTGCTGAGCTTCTACAGAAGATATCTCCAGAGAAGACTTCACCATGAAAGACATTTCTAGTGATACAAATTACCAGGTTGGTATTATCTGGAACAGTATGTCTCTCAGACCCCGCAGACTCCTTGACCAGTAAACACAATATTAATTTACCCCTACACTGTAACAGGTATCAGGTAAGGACTACACAGCACGAGTCTGAAGTCAGTGAACAAGGCCGTAACTTTATTTGAAAACAGAAGTTAAGAATTAAACTTTATATTTTTACCAACTCGGTTTCTAAGTATGTGGTTATTTAGAAACTTATAATACTTCCCAGATACTCGTAACTTTTGCTGGTCTGTGGAATAGTTTGGTCTAAACCTTTCTTCACGGTTTGGTTCTCTCTCTGGTTGGAGAGTGAGCTGCTGTGGTCACTGCTTTATCCCTCCAGTTTTGATGAAGAGTCACTGGACCCAAAACATGAACTTTGATTTCTTTTCAAACATGCTGCCAGACCTGCCGAGCTTTTCTGGCACTTTCTGTTTTTGTACCTCACGGTAGGCTGGAGAGTGCAGTACACCAAGCCCTCCTGGGCTGGGTTCTTCTACCCTCCTGACTACCTTCTGGAACTTTCCAAGTACTTGACCAAGCAGAGGTATCAAATTAATTTGCCTTATCACCTAGAAATGCTGCTCATGGCTCACAATGGCTTGCTTAACTGCGACCCCTTTGATCTGTTTGCTCTTGGGTCTGGGAGTCTAGTTTTGTCCCAGAATATATACCTGGTCTTCTGTCTTACTGAGGCATGTCTGCTCCATGCACCTAGTGTTGTCTGTTTGCTAAGAAGGGTTGAATTGCCCTTTCACACTTCCTAATGTGTTCTGGTGCCTCTCTAGTTTTCAATTGTCTAGGTTTAGATCTTTCAAAGACTTGTCCCTCTGCAGAATTGTCTCTTGTGTCTGTCTTGACTCACGCATTCCCAGCATATTTCACTTTTTTGGCCAATTTTAATTGCCTGTGTATTTTAATTGTTGTGCACGTATTTTGGCCTCCCTTCTTAATGACTTTTATTTCACTTGAGCTGTCACTGGCTGCTACATTGGGAATGTAAAAGATGAAAATAAACATTTATGAGCTAAGAGTTGCTTTGGACTGATTCTAGAAGAGTTCAATTTCCAATTAAGAGATAGTATAAGCAAAGTAATACAGTTGTTTTTTTGGTGTCCTGAAGTTGGAGGGGAAGGTTCTGGTAAAGCTACAAAGTGTTTACTTTTTAATAATCGTGCTTTTATTCTTTTATCACGATGAAAGCCTTATAATTGACATTTTCTTACCCTTTCACAGACAGAGACATTACTGGTGAATTGTCCTTTTGAACTGCTGCAGAACAATTGGTAACAAAGACAGAAGTTGCTTGAAAAGCTCAGCATCTGTGAAGAAAAATCAGAGTCAATGTTTCGGGTCCAGTGTTTTTTCATCCATTTGTGGGACTTGGGTGTCACTGGCTGGCCAGCAGTGATAGCCCATCCCTATTTGCCCTTGAGAAGGTGGTGGTGAGCTGCCTTCTTAAATCACTTCAGTCCACTTGCTGTGGGTTGACCCACAATGCTGGTAGGGAGGGAATTTCAGAATTTTGATGCAACAACTGTGAAGGAACAGCAATGTATTTCCAAGTCAAGGTGGTGAGTGGCTTGCAGAGGAATTTACAACTGGCAGTGTTGCCAAGTACCTGCTACACTTGTCCTTCTAGATGGAGGAGTCATGGGTTTGGAAGGTGCTATCTCAGGATCTTTGGTGAATTTCTGCAGCGCATCTTGTAGATAGTACACACTGCTGCTATTGAGAGCTGGTGTTAGAGGGATTGAACGTTTGTAGATGTGGTACCAATCAAGCGGGTTGCTTTGTCTTGGATGGTGTCAAGCCTCTTGAGTGTTGTTGGTGCTGCTGCCATCCAGGCAAGTGGGAAGTATTCCATCACACTCCTGGTTTGCGTCTTTTGGATGGTGGATAGACTTTGGGGTGTCAGGCGGTGAGTTACTCACCACAGTATCCCAAGTCTCTTACCTGCTCTTGTAGCCACTGTGTTTATGTGGTGAGTCCAGTTGAGTTTCTGGTCAATGGGAACCCCAAGGATGTTGACACTGGGGGATTCATTGATGGTAATAGTATTGAATGTCAAGGGGCAGTGGTTAGAATATCTCTTATTGGTGATGGTTTGAGGAACCATCCTGAGAAAGAGTCACCGGCTCTGAAACGTTAACTCTGATTTTTCTTCAAAGATACTGCCAGACCTGCTGACCTTTTCCAGCAACTTCTGTCTTTGTTACTGATTTACAATGTCTGCAGTTTTTTTTCTGTTTTCATGTAGAAAGATTGATGTTGGGCTGGGGGTATGAATTCAGGATTACTACCCAATAGCAATGAAGGAATGGCAAGATATTTTGAAGTCATGATGGCTTGTGGGGATTGGAGGAAAATTTATATTGGGTAGTGTTTCCAAGTATCTCCTTCCCCCAAATCATTCTGGGTGAAATAAGAATCTTCTCAGGTCCTATCTGAAGAGCTATTGCACCATGTAGATGTCACATCTTTGTAACTGTGCATCTTTGGAGGAGAAAGTGAAAGTTGAACGAGATGCCAATCAGGTGCGCTACATTATCCTCTATAATTTTCAGCTATTTGAGTGTTTTTGTAGCTGTATACATTAAGGCCAGTCAAGAGTATTCTTGGCTTGTGCTTGTATGTGAATGCAGTTATTAAGGAGTAAGAATGGAAATTACCTGATATACTTTTGTAGCCATAATAGCTACACAAGAGATCAAATTTGTTTCTCTCAATTATAATCTCTCAAATTGTGATCAATCCAGAGTGGTAATGCCATTGAACATCAAAAGGCAATGGTTAGATTCTCTTTTGTTGGATATAGTTATTACCTGACACATATATGGTGTGAATGTTTTTTGACACTTACCCCAGCCCAAACATGGATTTTGTCCTGATCTTGTTGTATTTGGACATGGACTGCTTCAGGCTCTGAGGAGTTGCAAATGATGCTGAACATTGTGTAATCACTAATGAATATCCCCACTTCTAACCTTATGATGAAAGGAAGATGTTTGATGAGGCAGCTGAATATTGTTGGGTTTAGGGTACAACTCTGAGAAAATCATGCATTGATGCCCTATGGCTGAGATGATGATTCACTTCTAACAAGCACGAAGGTCTTCCTTTGTGCTAAGTATGACTCCAACTAGAGGAGAGTTTTTCCTTGATTCTCAGGCTCAGTTCCTTGATGCCACTAAATTAAATGTTACGTTGATGTCAAGGACAAGCACCCTCATTTCTGCCTAGAGTTCAGCTCTTTTATCGATGTTTGGACTAAGACTTTAATGAGAGCAGGAGTTGAATTAACCTGTCAGACCTTAAAATAGGCATAATTGAATTGATTATTGCTGAGTGAGTGTTGCTTAATAGCACTGTTGATGACACCTTCCACCACTTTGATGTTGATTGAGATTATACTGATGGGGGGAATAATTGACTGAGTTTTGGGTTTGTCCTGCTTTTTGGGTAGAGAACTAAGATAGGATTTTGCTTTGCCAGGTCAATGCCAGTGTTGTAACTCAGTTTTCTTTTGATGTTATGGGTTTCTACAGGGATCATAATGCTATTTCTAAAGTTCAAAATTCCACTTATTTCATGAAGTGATATGTTAACCACACTTGTTACCTTCACAAATTGTTGCACCCAGTTTAAAGTTATACCATTTAGGTTATATTATCTCCACTTCTTCTTTCTCCCAAAAATCTATTACCTGGCTATTTTCTGCATTGGGTTTCATCTGTCAAGTAACCATCCATTCTATGTATATCTTTATGATCTCTGTTACTATCACCATTTGCTTTCCATACAAGTTTCACAATATCTGCACATTTCAGAAATTTGCCATCAGTCCTCAATCCAAATTGCTAGTGGGCAGCAATCAGCAGTGGTCCCAGTACAATTATTTCAGAACTCCAAACTATGCTGCTCTTTGTTTGAAAGCAATGATTCATCACAACTCTGGTTTTTATTTTTAAATCACTTGATGAAGGAGCATCGCTCCGAAAGCTAATGTGCTTCCAATTAAACCTGTTGGACAATAACCTGATGTTGTGTGATTTTTAACTTTGTACACCCCAGTCCAACACCGGCATCTCCAAATCCTTGTTTTTATTGAAGGTTATGATTAGAACATCAGCAATGTTATCACCAGGTTCTTTCACAAACTTTAAGAACTTACATAAAATTAGGTGAAATGGTTTCTCTGGGACTCTCAAATTCTTTTCATATTCAGATCAGTCAAATTTGCAAACAAGCAGCTCATTGTATCTTCATTGTTATGTAAAGGAGGTATACTGTGACATGTTACAGGAGTCTGAACAATGCGGCCTGTGATGGAAAACGTACTTGAATCATGAGAAATCCACCAATGTCTGTTTCAACGTTTAGAACAAATTATTATATCTTTTAGCCAACTTCTAGGCTTCAAGATGAGATTCTCAATAAGCAGTAGTGAGTTGCAAACTTAGGGGAATTGATGTTTATTAATGATACCACTACTTTCAGATCTCACCTCTATAATATGCAACTTTCTCTTGTATCATCTGATGTGAGCAAATTGAATGCTAAGAATTCTCAACTTAGAGTCATAGTCATAGAGATATACAGCATGGAAACAAATCCTTCAGTCCAACCCATCAATGCCGAGATATCCCAACCCAATCTAGTCCCACCTGCCAGCATCCGGCCCATATCCCTACAAACCCTTCCTTTTCGTATACCAATGCAAATGCCTCTTAAATGTTGCAATTGTACCAGCCTCCACCACATCCTCTTGCAGCTCATTCTGTACACGTATCACCCTCTGCATGAAAAAGTTGCTCCTTAGGTCACTTTTATATCTTTCCCCTCTCAACCTAAACCTATGCCCTCTAGTTCTGGACTCCCAGACCCCAGTGAAAAGACTTTGTCTATTTATTCTATCCATGCCCCTCATAATTTTGTAAACCTCTATAAGGTCACCCCTCAGCCTCCGACGCCTCAGGGAAAAGAGCCCCAGCCTGTTCAGCCTCTCCCTGTAGCTCATATCCTCCAAGGCAACATCCTTGTAAATCTTTTCTGAACCCTTTCAAGTTTCACAACATCTTTCCAATAGGAAGGAGACCAGAATTGCATGCAATATTCCAACAGTGGCCTAACCAATGTACTGTACAGCCGCAACATGACCTTCCAACTCCTGTACTCAATACTCTGACCAATGAAGGAAAGCGCCATCTTGAAGTAAGAACAAGTATCTGCTGAATTCAGCTTACCAATTGCTCTGAGGGGTCTCCATATTGGACACCAGGACCAAAATATGTGGGAATGCCGCATGGGCACCATCCATACACATAATGTCTTCATTGGCATTGGCATCCAAAATGTGCCAGCGTCTAAGAACTGTAAGGTGGGGCAAAAATCCCCATCAGATACCCTGGAATTAAACCCCCTGAACTTGGGACAGGATATTTTGAAATTCACATTTGAACTCAGAGTCACTGAGCTCTCCAGCTGACACAGACTAGGCATTATGTATTGCTAGATCAGAGTGGTGCTGGAAAAGCACAGCAGATCAGGCAGCATCCAAGGTGCAGAAAAATCGATGATTCAGGCAAAAGCCCTTCATCAGGAATGAAGGCAGTGAGCCTCCAGGGTGGAGAGGTAAATGGGAGGGGGTGGGGCTGGGGAGAAGGTAGCTAAGAGTACAATAGGTGGGTGGGGGTGGGTATGAAGGTAATAGGTCAGAGAGGAGGCTGGAGTGGATAGGTGGGAAGGAAGGTTGTCAGGTGGGACAGGTCATGACAATGGTGCTGAACTGGAAGGTTGGAACTGGGGTAAGGTGGGGGGAGGGGAAGTGAGGAAACTGGTGAAATCCATATTGATGCCCTGGGGTTGAAGAGTTCTGAGGCGGAAGAGAGGCATTCTTCCTTCTTCCTCCAAGTGTTGGGTGGTGAGGGAGCGTTGATGGAGGTGGCCCAGGACCTGCACGTCCTCGGCAGAGTGGGAAGGGGAGTTGAAATGTTGGGCCACGGGGCGGTGGGGTTGATTGGTGTGGGTGTCCCAGAGATGTTCCCTAAAGCACTCTGCAAGAAGGCATCCAGTCTCCCCAATGTAGAGGACACCGCATCGGGAGCAATGGATACAATAAATGATATTAGTGGATGTGCAAGTAAAACTTTGATAGATATGGAAGGCTCCTTTGGGGCCTTGGATGGAGGTGAGGGAGGAGGTGTGGGCACAGGTTTTGCAATTCCTGCAGTGGCAGGGGACGCTGCCAGGCAGGGAGGGTGGGTTGTTGGGGGGCGTGGATGTGACCAGGTAGTCACGGAGGGAATGGTCTTTGTGGAAAGTGGAAAGGGTTGGGGAGGGAAATATATCCCTGGTGGTGGGGTCCATTGTAGGTGGCGGAAATGTCAGCGGATGATGCAGTTTATACGAAGGTTGGTGGGTGGAAGGTGAGGACGAGGGGGGTTCTGTCCTTGTTACGGTTGGAGGGGTGGAGTTTGAGGGCGGAGGTGCAGGATGTGGACAAGATGCATTGGAGGGCATCTCCAACCACTTGGAAAGGGAAATTGCAGTCTTTAAAGAAGAAGGCCATCTGGTGTGTTCTGTGTTGGAACTGGTCCTCCTGGGAGCAGATACGGCGGAAGCAGAGGAATTGGAAATATGGGATAACATTTTTGCAGGAGGAAGGGTGGGAAGAGGTGCAATGCAGGTAGCTGTGGGAGTCAGTTGTAAGAAATGTCAGTGTCAAGTCGGTTGTCATTGATGGAGATGGAGAGGCCCAGGAAGGGAAGGGAGGTGTCAGAGATGGTCCAGGTGAACTTAAGGTCAGGGTGGAATGTGTTTGTGAAGTTGATGAACTGCTCAACCTCCTTGTAGAAGGTGGCGCCAATGCAGTCATCAATGTAGCAGAGGAAGAGGTGGGGAGAGGTGTCGGTGTAAGTACGGAAGATGGACTGTTCTAGGTAGCCGACAGAGGCAGGCATAGCTGGGTCCCATGAGGGTACCCACGGCTACCCCTTTGGTCTGGAGGAGGTGGGAGGACTCGAAGGAGAAATTGTCAAGGGTGAGGACCAGTTCAGCCAAACGAATGAGAGTGTCAGTGGAAGGGTACTGTGGCAATATATATTGACTAGTTAAGCCTAAGAGCAGCTGTCTGGAACAGGGTTTCAGCTTGGGAAGACCCCCACAAATGCCTCAGCAGAAAGACGATGAACACCAGACTATAGAGCAAACAACCGATACATTCTGGAGCCTGCAAAAATACAAAACCTATCAACTTTTAATCATTTGCTTGGACACAGAGATACTGAGAATTCCACACCATTGTACTCCATGCAAATCTGTTTGTCATTGAATGTGAAGGCCTTATGTTATCAGCAAAACTTTAACCTACATCCATCCAAGAGAAAACTATCGGAAACTCAATCATTTTAATTGGAAAACTATTCATACCTCATCTATTAATCAGGAGGCTCATTCAGCTTTGAGAGGAGGAACACCAGCTCAGTCATCAAACCCAGATTTGACAACAGATAAGGGAACCGAGATTCAGTGTCACTGGGGAACCCTGATCTCTAAGGGAGGTTCATTTCAGCGAGAGGGTCGACCAGAGTGGAAAGGATCAGCTGCAGCCTGTCACAGTGAGTCACAGACTGTAACCGTCACAGATTTAGGGAAAGAAAGAAAGCAAATGATCTTCTCATCCATGAATCTCCAGATACCATTGAGAGGCGACCGGAGCGACCAGAGAGCCGCAATACCGACTGGGGTAGTGCCAGCAACACCCACCACCATCCAAGTTGACAGAAGCCAATTCAGGGTTGACCATAACATCATCAAGACCCTCTGTCCCAGCTCACTTAGACAGGGTAGGAAGAGTGGGCTTCAGGTCTGACAGTGCAGGGCACCCATGGGGAAGGGAAGCAGGGTAAGACCTGGATTAGCATTTTCTCTCTCCCCCTCCCCCTTTCCCCTGTCACCCAGTAATTAACAGCTCTCTGTCATTTTAAACCCACAGTTAATTGGGGCTGCAGGAGTTAACTGGGGTGATAGTTGGCTGTCAGGTAAGATTCACTTCACTTGATCCATAATGTTGTTTTCTTTCTTAATATTCATTTTCTTTTTCAGTTATTGTACATACTTTCAATTTTGATTGTTTTAATAAAATCAAAGTTCCTTTGCCTCTGAAACATCCACCTCCTGTGTTTCTCACTACACCACATCTCACCACATCAGCTCAATGTCAGAAGCAGGGCGCTAGTATATAATAAACCAACCAGCAATCCCACCAGAATCCACGTGGCAATCTCTAATCCAGTTACAGTATGAGTCTGCACTCCAAAGTTGCACCTCAGGATACACTGCCAACCAACATTGTGATGCTGTAGCAAGGACACTGTACGCTCAGAGACACACAGCATCCCCACCCACCCCGTGGATTGAACCATGTTACATCTCCAGGCACTTTTCTTGCTCTCTGTGTGCTCACGTTTAGCTTATCTGAATGCTCACAGCATTCCTATCTTGCTTTCCCTTGCTTCTTGGGCAGAAATCCCAGGTTTACCATAATGCAGGGCCATTTAGTGCACACACAAAGTTAAGAATCTTGTTATAGTCATCAGCTAATTCTATTAGTTTTAAAATACTTTTGGAAAACGATAGGCCTTGTCTGCAAGTTAAAGTTTTACATTGGAGGAAGCCCAATTTTGAAGGTACGAGACAGGCACTTTCAAATGTTAATTGGGGTAGATTTTGAGCAGGTAAAGAGATGATAGCAAGAGGAGGCTTTCAAAAGTGAGATAATGGGAGTTTAGATGCAGTTAGAGAGAAGGGCAAGTAGGCAAAAATGGACAAATAAAGATATTGAGGCTCTGGTCAAGAATAAGACGGAGGCCTATGTCATGTATAGATAACTGGGATCAAATGAATCCGTTGAAGAGTATAAGCAGAGTAGGGGCATTCTTAAGAGGTAAATCAGGAGGCCAAGAGGGGATATGAGGTATCCTTGGCAGATAAGGCTACAGAGAATCCAAAGAGATTAAGTACATTAAGAGCAAAAAGCACCTAGGGAGTGAATAGAACCCCTTAAAGATCACCAAGGTCATCTTTGTGTGCAACCACACAAGATAGAAGAGACACTAAATGAATATCTCATGTCAGGTTTTATTGTGGTGAAAGACATGGAGCTTTGGGGAAAAAATAAATATTGATGTTTTGAAAACAGTCCACATGACAGAAGAGGAGGTGCTGGAGGCCGTAACAATGTAAAGGTGGATAAATGTCTGGGACCTGAGCAACTAAACCCCAGGATGTTGTGGGAAGCTAGGGAGGAAATTGCAGGCCACTTAGCAGAAATATTTGTATCATCCTCAGCCATGGATGATGTGCTAAAGGACTGGAGGGTGGCTTAGTCAGCATGGCTTTGTGCAAGGGAAATCATGTCTCACAAACTTGAATGAGTTTTTTGAAGATGTGACCAGGACGATGGATGAATATATATGGAGTTTAGTAAAACCTTTTTAGTAAACTGATTAGTAAACTTGGAATACATGGGATACAGGGAGAGCTTGCCAACTGGATACAAAATTGGCTTGACAGTGGGAGATGGAGGGTGGTGGTGGAGGGTTGTTTTTCAGACTGGAGGTGTGTGATCAGTGGTGTTCCTCAGTAGTCAACACTGCATCCACTGTTGTTTGTCATTTGGATAAATCATTTAGATGAGAATTTCAGAAGCATGGTTGGTAAGTTTGCAGATGACACCAAAATTAGTGGTACAGTGGATAGTGAAGAAGGTTATCTAAGATTACAAAGAGATCATGGTCAATTGGGCATTTGGCCGAGGAATGATGGATGGAGTTTAATTTGGATAAATGTGAGGTGTTGCATTTTGATACAACAAACGAGGGCAGGACTTATACTGTAAATGGTAGGGTCCTGGGCAGTATTGTTGTACAGAGAGACCTAGGGGTTCATGTACATAATTCTTTGAAAGTTATGTAACAGGTAAACAGAATGTTTAATAAGGTGTTCGGCACTCTTGCCTTCAGTGCTCAGACTGTTAAGTGTAGGAGTTGGGACGCCATGTTGCGGATGTACTGGATGTTGATGAGGCCACATTTGGAGTACTGTGCACAGTCTGGTCACCCTGCTACAGGAAGCACATTGTTAAATTGTAGAGGAGTCAGAAAAGATTTGCCAGGATGTTACTGGGACTGAAGGATTTAAGTTATAAGGAGAGGCTGAGATGTTTTTTGCTGGAGTGTAAGAAGTTGAAGGGTGACCTTACAAAGACTTATAAAACCATGAGGAGCATAGATAAGATGATTAACAAATTTCTTTTCCCTAGGATAGGACAGTTCAAAACTAGAGGAGATACTTTTCAGGTGAGAGAAGAAAGGTTAAAAAGGGATCCGAGGGCCAATATTTTCACACAGAGGGTGGCTTGCATATGGAATGAGCTGCCAAGGGAAGTAAAAGATACAGGTACAGAGACAATATTTAAAAGACATTTGGCAAGTACATGAATAGGAGACGTTTATAGGGATTGGGCCAAACATAGGTAAATGAGATCAGTTTAGATTGGGAAACTTGGTCAGCATGGACGAGTTGGACTGAAGGGTCTGTTGCCATGCTGTCTGACTCTATGACTCAGTATGAGATCCTTCATTTAGGGACTCCTGACACAGTGACACAATACCAGTTCAGAACTTGGATGCATCCTTCGCCTACGCAGGGCAGTCAGAATAAAGACCTTCTCCTTATAAGAGGTAAGGAACTGGCCATTAATGAGTCCACTCTCCACCTTCACTCTTTCTGTCTTCCTGTAGGCTGCTTTATGCCTGGAGTGTGTGACAGTCAGATTTTGACAGAGATGAAAGTGGGTGATATGACTTATTCTTCTGTTATTCAGGACAGGAGAGGAATTGTCCTGAATGAGTGAGTAAGCAACACAGAAGGAATTCAGGGTTGGTGATGCTGAACGTTGGGGTAGGTGACAATGACTGAGACAAGCTATTGCAGGGCATTAGGATGGTAGAGCTTAAGACTTTTTGGCAGTTGGGTACAGTAGCAGAGATGGAGTGAGCATAAGGTATCAAAGACTAGATAGCGGCAATTCAGCTGGCTGGGTTGGGGAGGCAGGGGTGAGGAGGCATCATTGATAAACCCTCTGCACTGGTTTGCATTCCCCTAAATAGTTTGAGATTACACTGACCCAGGTGGCAACTTGGCTTAGTCTGGTGTTGTAGTCTCCAACTCTAGTCCTGGGGAAGAGGTAGTCCTATCTCTGTACCAAGCCCTGATATACCAAGTTAGTCCAGTATTCTGAGTATTTCTGCTAAGTATTTTGTGTCTTTAGCATGGATTTACAACATTCACAGTATTTTGTTTTGTGGTTAAATCTAATCTAGCTCTATGGGCATTGTTGGTTCTGTAACACATTGTTCTAGAAAAACCGTGCCAAGTATATTCTAGAAATGTGTTGCTGCTAGAATTTCAGCAATTCAAATTCTTCCAATCTTTGTGAAACGTGAAATCTCTTATTAATATCAAATTATTTTCTGACATGCTTCTCTTTATAATCTTTATAACTATGTATCCCCTCCATTATCTCAGTACAACCAAGAATTCTGGATTCAATTTGCAACTGACCTTAACATCCTTCTGGGGAGAAAATCTGCTGTCCTCACTTAGTTTAACCTACATGTGCTTCCAGAGCCAAGGCAATGTAGTTATCTTTTAAATGCCCTCTGGGATTTTGTGGTGATAAGTGGTCTGGTTATTGACATACATATCCCATGAAATAATAAAAAATAACTATTCCAATTTTTATTCTTCTTTAGATCTACTTATAATGCTTCCACTGCTAGCTCATTTTTACTGAGGTCTTTTCTTCTCAGTGCTGTGATCGTGTCTTACTGACAGCAAGCATTTCATTGTATGGATGCCTGAATTGTGAAATTATTCAGTACTGCAGGACTAACATCTTTCATCTCAATGAGCACATATCGTCAACCAAAAATAATTTTAAAAATTGTTTGGGCAGATGAATGATTCATGTTAAATAAAACTTGAGATATATTTCATGTATAATTCTGAATTTTCTCCCTGCAAGGCACATCCATAAATTTGATTGCAAAAGCTTGGCTTGTGCTCCTGCAAGAACTGGCCACATTTCAGGCATGAGGAAGGAAAGCAGAATTAATCTCTAAACATACAGCATGATGAATTTGCAATGTCTTGCACAGGATCAAAGGCCATTTTATGACTTTAATAAGAGGGGAATGGACATAGTCAAATCATCTAAGATTATTCATCTGTTTTAACCCGGAGTTTATTAAACATGAACATATAGCTTTAGCCTATCATTACTCTGAGCCTGAGTTATTAGAACTGACACTAGTTGGGAATGATGAATCTCAAGATCGTGCTGGATGACACCAATTGCCCCAATTTTTACTCTAAATAAATATTCATGAAATATTGATGTTTTAATCATTTTGTTCCATGAAGCATAGTTTGTGATTGAGAGACCAAAGATATGACACTTAAATATCCAGCACCCAAAAAAGCACAGCCCCTCACTGGCAGAAGTCTGATGACTGATTATTCAAAGCTCAACATAGCCAGGGATAGTCCACCTCATTTACATTCAACAGATCAATACCCATGACACCAGCCCGAAGAGTAGAGAGGGAAAACGAAGCACTGACCAGCTGCTGAAGGTGCAACCAATGCTCCGTTCACAAAAAAAAACACACTTTAGGATGCTCACCAGGATGGATCTGATAAACGTTCTGAGGGTTCAAAAACCAATTATTATGTCTGAGAGCTCCAGGAGAACTACATATCTATTACTCAGATTCCAGATTTGAAAGGAAGATCACAGTTGAGCAACTTCTTGGTATGGAATTTTTTCCCGTGACCTTGTGCCTTCCAGAGTCAGCTGGCAATTCTGCCCTAAACAAAGCCCTGACCCAAACTGGCAGCAGAAGGCAGAACATAGTGTATCTAGATCTTGGCCATGTCCTCATCCTGTCGATTGGCAGCCACCATGGAAATTCAAGGCCATTATGGCTGTGAGCTGTAGAAATAAAGAAACTGTAGGTTTGAAAAAACAAACAGAAATTGCTGGAAAAGCTCAGAAGGTCTGGCAGCATCTCTGGAGAGAAAGCAGAGTTGACATTTTGAGTCCAGTGACCCATCTTCAAAAAATTTTGGTTTGTTTTCAAAGTTGAAATAACTGACCTCAGTCAAAAACAAAGTCAAAACATTCATTTTTTTTTAAAGTACAATGACCGAGGTTAGAAAAAGGAAAAATGATAAAAGTTCCTTGTTCCTCACTATCCAAAAACATTTTCTGGGTGGCAGCTGTGGTAGTGGGTGAGAATGAACCAAAAGATATTTTTATTAAACACCATATACTTTTTTTAATTAACTGTATAATGTTTGATACAAGTGTTGTCAAAAGAGATGAGAATAAACACAAGGCAGATTATATAAACAAAGATTCTTCAAAACCAGTGAATACCTCTTGCCTATCTCAGTATATACACTGTAGCAGAAAGGGAATAATGATTTGAAAGAAAACCATTTGATTGACAAGATTGAATATAATTGAAGAACGCTAATGCATGCATTTGGCTGATAGCATGGATAAACATTAAACATCAAAGCAATTGAGTTCAGTTTCAAAATAAAATTTTCTGAGTCTTTCTGGTAGCAGAGGATTAGAGAATTGCAAATATTAATGGCTTCTTTTAAAAAAGGAATGTAAATATAAACTTGCCAACTATGTACCAATCAGTTTGACCTGTGTGGTAGAGAAGCTTCTAAAAACAATCATCAATGGGTAAATGTGGGTTAATTAAGGAAAATCTAGTTTTGATTTTTTAAGGGAAAAGCATGTTTAGCTAACTTGCTGAAATCCCTTTGAAGAAGCAACAGAGAGAAGTGATGAGGGCAATGTAGTTTTTTAAAAATTGGTTCATGGGATGAGGGTATCACTAAGTTAGGCCAGCATTTATTGCCCAGAGGTCAGTTAAGAGTCAACCACATTGTTATGGGTCTGAAGTCACAGGTAAGGATGGCAGTTTCCTTCTTGAAACGACATTAGTGAAGCAATTGGGTTTTCCAACAATCAATAATGGATTCATGGCAACTATTAATTCCAGATTGTTTTTTTTGATTGAATTCAAATTCCACCATCGCCCATGGCAGAATTTGAGCCTGGGTCCCCAGAATATTATCAGAGCCTCTGGATAAACAGTCTAGTGACAATACCACTAGGCTGCAACCTTCCTGTACTGTGCTGTATATGGAATTTCACAAGGTATTTTATACAGTGCCACACAACAGATCTGGCAAAGTTATAGCTCATGGAATGAAAAGGACCATAACAACATGGATATGAAATTGGCTGAGTGATTGGAAACAGAAAGCAATTTTTTTGTTTAGAGAAAGTTTTAATGAGCTCCCAGGGGATAACATTGGAAACATTGTTTTTTTATTGATGTACAGTATATCAAAGACATAGTCCTTGTGCACAGGGCATAATTTCATTGCTTGTGGATGATACAAAACTTGGAAAGCATTATGAAGTGTGAGGAGAATATTGTAGGACTTCAAATAGGTATTGATAAGTTAGTGAAGTAGTGGACAGGTAGATGAAGTTCAGTTTAGAGAATTAAGAAATGATTCATGGAAAGACAACGTAAACTAAAGGATACAGTTCTTACAGGATGCAGCGATGAAGGCACCTTGGTGTATATGTGCATATTTGACTAAAGGCAAGATGACTGATTAAGAAAATGATTTACAAAGCATACAGTTTCCAACTTTAATACAAAGGATTTTGTGTACAAGTGCAAGAAGACGATGATTGGTTTATATAAAATAATGGTTCAAACTCTGTTGATGAATTGCATCCAGTTCTTGGCAATGCACTTTTGGAATATTTTGAACACCCAGAAGGCGTGTAGATCAGCTTCAAGAGACTGGTTCCAATGTTTAGGAACTTCAGTTATGAAGGTTGATTAGAGAGGTTGGGATAGTTTTCTGTGGAGAGAAAAAGACTGAGAGGAAATTTAATAGGGGTATTCAAAATCATTAAAGGTGTTGGACAGGGTAAATAGGGAGAAAATGTTCCCACTTGTGAAGGGATTGAGAATGGGTGGGCATAGATTTAAAGTAATGGGAAAAGAATGCAAAAGCAAAACTTTGGCACGCAACACGTAGTTAATGTCTAGACTGTGCTGCCCGAAACCCTGATGGATTCAGGTTCAACTGAAACATTATAAAGGGAATAAGACTGTTTTGCAAAAAGGAAGAATGTACATAGGTATGGGCAGCAGGGAAAAGAGTGTTACCAAGTGATTTGCTCATTTGGACACCCAGCGCAGACAAAATGGATCCAATGGTTATTTTTTATGCAGCAACAATCTTATGATTCCACGAAATGTTGGATTTTCATATGCTATTTTCAGTTGGGATGCTTAAAAATTGAAAAAGCACCTGCAAAATGTTAGTATTGACCATTTATTTTTACGTTATGCTGTTATAAATCCAAATCAATTGTTTTTGACAGCCCATTAATGTAAAGCAATGAAGTGTGTTCATTGTATTACGTAGTGTTGTATTTTGCAGTTATTGGTTCAGTGCTTTAATTGCAACTGATTCAAGAAGACAGGAGTACAAAGGAGCATGCAAACAATTCTTCAATCTCTACTGCATACTAATCTTGTCTTTGTAATGTTAGATTAAATTAAACACAGAGAATGATGGAGAAACTCAACAGGTCTGGCAGCATCAGGTCATAGAGTCATAGAGATATACATCACAGAAACAGACCCTTCGGTCCAACTCGTCCATGCCGACCAGATATCCCAACCCAATCTAGTCCCACCTGCTAGCACCTAGCCCATATCCCTCTAAACTCTTCCTATTCAAATATCCATCCAAATGTCTTTTAAATGTTGCAATTGTACCAGCCTCCACCACATCCTCTGGCAGCTTATTCCATACACATATATGTACACAGATCGTTTGCCTGTGAGACACTGAAATTATATCTTCAGTTATTTTGCCTCTATAGTAGTCCTCTTTTAAAAAAAAACAAAATATAACTTGGAATTAAGTGATAAAAATGTCAGTATTTTCAGATTATGGTTCATTGTTATAATAGAGGCAACAGCTGCTTCCATTACAGAGAAGCTAACCATCTCCCCTTGGCATTCAACAACATTACCAGCATCAAATTCTGCACTATCAACATCCAGGGTCCACTATTGTTCAGGGATTTAACTGATGCTGCCATATAAATACTATGGTTCGAAGAACACGACCCAGAATGAATATCCTGTCATCAATGACAAAACCCCCAACTATTCAAAATCTTTTGTTATTCATTGTGGGGCGTGAGCATCGCTGGCTGTCCAGCAATTATTATAGTCCGCAGTAGCCCTTGAGAATTTGGTGATGACCTATTCTTGAACCGTTTTAGTCAATATACTGTAGTAGACCCACAATAGTGTTAGGAAAGGAATTTCAGGATTTTAACCCAGCAACACAAAAGGAGTAACCCTGAAGGTTACATTCCACAGTCAGGATGGAGGGGAACTCATAGCTGGTAGTATTCCCAAGCATCTGCTGCCCTTGTCCTTCTAGATGGAAGTGATCATGGGCTTGGAGTGAACTAGCTAAGGATCTTTGATGAACTTCTGCAGTTTATCTTGTAAACAGAACAAACTGCTGATATTGAGCCTTGGTGGCAAAGGGAGTGGATTTGGTGCCAATCAAGTGATCTGCATTGTCCTTCTTGGATATTGTTGGAATTATTCACATCCAGACAAGTGGGGAGTATTCCATAATACTCCTTCTTTTTGGTGAAAAGGCTTCTGGGAGTTAGGAGGTAAGTCACTCTGAGCAATATTCCTAGCCTCTGACATGCTCTTGTTGCTGCTGTGTTTATGTTGAGTCTAGTTAAGTTTCTGGTCAATGGTAACCCCTAGGATGTTGATAGTCAGAGATTTAATGATAGTAATGTTATTGAATGTCAAGGAATGTTAATTTGACAATAGATGATCAATGTCTGGTGTTTGCGTGGCATGAATGTTATTTGCCACTTGTCAGCACAAGCCTGGACATTGTCCAGATCTTGTTGCATTTAACATTGACTATTTTGGTATCTGAAGAGTTGCAAATGGTGCTGAACATTGTGCAGAAATCAACAAAGATTCCCACTTCTGCCTATACGATAGCAGGAAGATCATTGACAAAGCAGCTGAAGGTGGTTGAGCCGAGGACACTACCTGAAGGAACTCTGACAGCGATGTCGTGGAGGTGAAATAACTCTGATGGCCACAATCTTTTTCTTTCATGCCAGGTATGACTGCAACCAGGGGAGAGGTTTTCCATTAATTTCAATTGACCTCAGATTTGCTCGAGTTCCTTGGTGCCACATCTGGTCAATTGCCACCTTGATGTTGTGGTTCTGTTCGCCGAGCTGGGAGTTTTTGTTGCAAACGTTTCGTCCTCTTTCTAGGTGACATCCTCAGTGCTTGGGAGCCTCCTGTGAAGTGCCTCTGTGCTGATTCCTCTGGCATTCTGTCCGGTTCTTCCGAACAGAACCACAACAACGAGCACCTGAGCTACAAATCTTCTCACAAACTTTGCCACCTTGGTGTCAATTGCAGTCACTCTCACCTCACTGACAAAACTTAAATCATTAGTCTGACTTTCTTGCATGGATACAGCTCCAACAGCAGTGAGCATCACTTTTTCACTACCATCTCCATCTTAGCGCACTACAACGCTACCGCACACCATCTGCAAGATCAACATCTGAAGAGGCAACTCTTCAAGTCTTTTTTGACAATACAGTTCATTCTGCTATGACGCATGTTTCATTAATGTGAATTTGCTGTAAAGTGATTGATGATTGGAGATACTGTTTCTGAAACGTGAACTTGTAAAGTATGTATTGGTTATAATGCGATTTCCAGCCCCATTAGTTTAAATGGTGCTGCTATTACACAATTTTCTTGTAATACAGGATTGCACAAGAATGGAGCTATCACATTATAGTAGAACCGACTGTATCTTCCAAAATTATGACTCCAGAAGGACGTTTTTTTACATAAACCACAACTTCCGTATCCCTTCCATGTCATGCATCGTCCTGACTTGGAGCAGTATCATTATGCATTCACTATTACTAGGTCAAAGTCCTCAGACTCCACACCTAAACGCATTGTGTTTACATCAACATCTGCTGTGGTTCAAGAAAGTAACTCTCCACCACAATCTCATGTACAGTTAGCATTGACCATTGAATACTAACCTTTTCATTGAGATTTAAAAAAAAAATTGTATATATGCAGAGGATTGTTATGAATTGTTTTAATTTATGTCTAATACTGTTTCCAAATGCATTACATAGGCATTTAGTGAAAATACATTGTTACTATGGAGACATTTCTTTAAGTCAATGTAGCATCATTTGATGCTCAGACCAGGTCTCTGCTGTGCATATTCTGTTTCAAAAACTCAGTAGATTCCCCACTCTGCTATATTACCAATCTTAAATCTAACACGAGCCTAGAAAATGTAGGTCAAGCTAGGTTCATTCTTTTCTTCAATATACAGCTCTAAGCCTTCATTGATTTCTGTAATTAAATGACTTGGAAGCAGCACCTGATCCTTGTTACTTGTCACACTACGGTGATGATCTCTGAATCTTAATTATCTTTTTATCAGACTTGTGGTGGAACTGCAAGCGATCAGCATTTTTCCAGCATAAAATAACAATGACCGCCAAATGATAACCAGCTATCTGAGTGTGCACTGACAGACCTGCACAATTACTGCTTTATTCTGTGATATTAAAATGGAAAATTGAAAGCCATGCACATAAATGGAGTTCCTACTAACTTTTGTTGTTGGCCACAAAATGAATAAGAGAATCAGCCAGCTGGTTTACATCTGATATTGTTTGCCATTCATGGTATGGTACGGGATGCCAATTCTTGATTCCTGTTTACCAGTAATCAATAAAAAGTAAAATGATTCTACTAGGTTCTAATAAAGAACCGGCTTTGACATGGCTCAGTTCAGCTGGCTCATTGAACACTATCCGTCAACAAAGACTAATCCAGTTATTGATTTCTGAAAACCATGCAGGACTATTTAGCTCGGCTTTCCTACTAGCTGTCAATTCACATCCAAGGCAAAACAGAAGTAGCACGTCATTTGAAAGTATAAGTAGATGACACAAAAAATGATAATATTATATTTTTGACATTTCTTTATTCACAAACGGTTTGACTTAAATGACTTATTTTGCCACAAGCAGGAATGATGCATGCAGCTAACTACAGGAATGGTTTGAAATTTAGGCCATTTGAGTTCTATTGGACGTGGAGTGGAATCAAACCTAACAAAGATTTTCCAGAGAACCGAGTTGCTGAAAATATGGTCATTCAGCTGAGTCGCAAAAAAATGTGGCTGATTTAGCCAAAGTTGATAGCAGGTGAATTGTTATGATCAATTGCTTTTCATGGTGGATGTAAAAAGTAGTAGAGCACAGGTTTGTGCATTATTGTAGGTCACCAAATTACTTTGAAATAATCTGTGTGTAATGACAACTTGTGATTTAATAGCGCTTTAATGTAGTCAAAGGTCAAGGCCGTTATTGAACAAAATTTGATGCCAAACCACATTAGGGGAAATGAAGAGTTTGGCTAGGTTTTAAGAACCATCTTTAAAGGACACAAGGGTGAGGAGAATGAACAGTTTGGGGAATTGCAGAGTTTAAAACTCAGGTAGATGAAGGCAGTGAAATATATTAGATGTCAGTATTCTGAGAAACAGATTTCAATTTAGGCAATTGTGCAAACTTCCACTTTGGCTTTAAAAGAGATACAACAGGATAATGTCTAAATGATGAAGAGCTAGATTAGATTCCCCACAATGTGGAAACAGGCCCTTTGGCCCAACCAGTCCACACTGACCCTTTGAAGAATAACCCACCCAGAACGATTTCCCTCTGATTAATGCACCTAACACTATGGGAAATTTACCTGACTTGCACATCTTTGGACTGTGGGAGGAAACCCATGCAGACACAGGGAGAATATGCAAACTCCACACAGACAGTTGCCCATGACTGGAATCAAACCTGGGATGCTAGTACTGTGAAGTAGCAGTGCTAACCACTGAGCCACCGTGCCACCCCAAAGGGCCAAAGCGATATTTAAGTCTAGGTATGTTTAGGTATAGTGATCAAGAAATTTCATGAGCAAGTCAAGGAAATAATCAAAATGGCTCCTGGAATGCTTACCTTTATATCTAGAGCATAGCTTCTGAAAATATTTTCCTATTGCCAGAATTTTTCAGAAGAATGGTCACGGGACTCTAAAAATTAACTCTGCTTTCTCTTTATAGATGCTGCCAGGCCTGCTGAGTTTCTCCAGCAATTTCTGTTTTTGTTTTGATTTACTGCATGTGCAATTCTTTGTTTTATCTTGGTCAGACCAAATAGTTTACTGTGATTTATTCTGGGCACTATACTTGGCCTCGGACGGAATATGGGACAGACTTACCTGAATGATATCAGGACTCCTAAGCTTAAATTACTTATCCTCGGACAGAATTCACCAGAATTGAAAAGGCTAAGGGCTGGGTTGAGCAAATGTTTCAACTTATTAAGAGGAACATCTATTAGATTTTGGAGTATCAGGACCAGTTACCTAATAGAGTCAACCATTCACAATGAATTTTCTGATAGTTTATTAGAATTGTTATAAAGTGGTAGTTTAGATATGATATTTATGCATTATATGAAAAAAATACCATCTGTGACAATTGGGGATAATTCACTAATACCAGGGGCTTTCTCCATTTGCCTGACCAAAGTGGTTCATATACTCCTGGGTTTGTATTTAGTACTGTTCATGGGTGGTGGTGGTGGAGGAGGTGGGGGGGTTGAAAAAGTGACCTCCTGTCATGGTTATTTAGGCAGGTTGGAAGCAGAGCAAACAATAACCCCAAGACTTGTTGTCCTAGCATTGTCACAATAAGTGGATAATTCTTTGTTCTTGTTTTATTTTCCTCTTGGTCTCCTTGTTATTTTATCTTCTCTTTCCTTACTTCAAGATGGTGGACTTCTTGCTCACTTCTCCCTAGTCCTGTGTTTTAATGACCCTATCATCCTCTCGGATGATTTGTCTCACCTTTGGCTGGTAGTAGTATATACAATTACAGCAATATTTTTCTTAAGGATTTAAAAGACCCTTGAGCTCTCCTTTCACTTTTATCCATCTTGTGGATTCTCTTATTTCCCCTTAGCCTTCAGTCATCCTCACCCAAAATTGCTTTTAATTTTCATTCCCCAGCACCATTTTGTTCACCTTGAATTTAGAACAGAATGTACCATGCTCTGAGCAGTGTGGGCTATGGTGAGATGAGTGGTAGGAAAGTCCTGTTGCTGAGATCATCTCACCACAACTTTCCCCTTTTGCTCAGGTGGCATGGCGACATTCTCACTAGCCAGTGGCAAGTTCCCAATTGTGTTGCCTGAGAGATGGCTTGTTAACAACCCAACTCACCACCATTACCAAACTAGTCATTGGGAAAGCTTGATGTGGAAACTAGGAGATCTATGTTGGCCATGGTGAAACTGGACAGCAGGGCATGATCCATCAGAACCAGCTGCATGTACCCTTGCACCATAGGCACTGGCACTCCACTGGACAATGAATGATCTGCCATAAAGTGTAATTTGATATCAGGTAGATGGTACTGAATTAGTCGTTGTGTGATTAGTGTGATTGCCCCTGGCAGGGCCTCAATTTTTAACAAAATGTACTCTGCCCCCAAAGAAAATTAAAGATACCTTCCTCCACCAGTAAAAGTGGCAATCATTTTGTATTGCCATTGTGAAGTTAACTTTGGATCAAAGATGGCAAGGGTTCAACTTCATGCCATTATGAAATACTTTCAGGCTCCACTTGAGTTCCCGGAGATAATCCCCTCATTTTACACATTCCCTCCTGTGTTACAGTCCCTTTGCCCCCAATAACTTTCCCATCTCCTAACCCATTTTCATTCACACCCCTTTATCTACAACTTTTATTTCTCTTTCAAAAAACACCAATAATGTTGGTTAAACATGTTTTCCTTTAAACAAAACCATGTTGATTTCCTAAGATATAAGACCTAAGGAGCAGAATTAGGCATTGATCAACTGAGTCTGCACCACCATCTGATCATGGCTGACACGTTCCTCAATCCCATTCTTCTACCTTCTCCCTGTAACCCTTAATCCCTTTCCTAATTAAGAGCCCATATATCTCCACCTTAAAAGCACTCAATGACTGGCCTCCACAGTCTCTTTTGTCAATGTGTTCCACAGAATAACTACCCACTGTCTGAAGAAATTCCTCCTCATCTCAGTTCTAAACGGTCATTTCTTCATTCTAAGGCTGTGCCCTTGGGTCCTATTCTCTCCTACGAGTGGAAACACCTTCTCCATGTATAATCTATCCAGGCCTCTTAGTATTCTGTGAATTTCAATAAGATCCCCCCTCATCCTCCTAAACTCCACTCATTACAGAACCAGAGTCATTAACTGCTCCTCATATGATAAGTCCTTTATCCCAAGAATCTTTCTTGTAAACCTCCTCCAGACTAGCATGTCCTTCCTTAGATATGAGGTCCAAAAGTGCTCGCAATATTACAAATCCAATCTGACCAGAGCCTTCCACTGCTCTTGTATTCTAGCCCTCTTGAAGTGAATGCTAACATTGCCTTCCTAACTGCCACAGTATGTTAACCTGAAGGGAATCTTGAAATAGGACTACCAAATCCCTTCTTCATGATTATCTTGAAGTTTTTTTTCAAGTTCCCAGCTATTATTATCTTAATGATTGTTCCTAATCTGTGACAAATATCAAGCTAATTGGCCTACAGTTTCCAATTTTTGCCTCCCTCCCTTTATGTCAACATTTTGGAGGTGTCTGACAGATAATACAATTTTTTTAGAATAAAGTAACATTTTCTGCAATTAAGGAGAATTTGTTTTAATTTTTATTCATATTTTAACTTATGAATTCGGACTCTGTATTAGAAAAACAATACTCAGACAACATGGAATTTCTAATATAATTCTGAACCCTTTCATTTCATAAGCCATGTCAAGATGCAGTGAATTATTAACCAAAATTTAAACACTGCTTTTGTCATTTCTCCTGGAAAGCAGCTTCAATGAAAATTAATAGAGACAGCTTGAAACTGCCTCATGGAACTATCTGTCTAAATAGCACAGAAAGGTCACATTGATTGGGACTAAATCTATGTGCTGTGTTGTTGGGAGCAGATCTTGTATTTTGGTTATTCTTGAATTTATGATTTAAATTCAAATTTGAGTCTCACGACTGCTTAGTTAATACTTTAAAATAGCGAACTTGCCCCCAAATCACATGACTAGACTCATTGTGAATCGGATAAATTATTTTTCAGACAGGTGGGTGGTAGGCAGTGATGTTTTTAAGGATTGGTGCTGGAACTACTTTTATATATATATATATATATATATATATATATACATACACATACACACACATTTTACAAGATAAAATATCAGAATGTATTGGTGATTCATAACTTAGAGGTTTAACTGAATGTGAGGATGACACCAACTGACTGCAACAAGACATTGACAAGCAGAATGGGCAAACAAGTAGCGAATTACATTTAAAATGGAACTGTGAGGCAATGCAATTTTGTGCAAGAAATAAACTTAATGACACAGTTCTAAAGACAGTATAAGGTTGCAGGACCTGAGGGTTCATATACATAGATGTTTGAAAGTGGGAAGACAAATTGAAAGAGTTGGGAACAAAGCATATAGGATTTTGTGAATAATATCGCAGTACAGCACAGAATCAGTTCAGGTCACTCAGAATGGGATAAATACAAAGAACAACAAAACGTCACAATGCAACTTATAAGAGTGCCTGAGAGGACTATGAAAGGAAACTTGTAAAGGACATAAAAGACATTAGGAAGAGATTTTACTGTATATAAAGGGAAAGTGGCTGGTTAAGAGTACCACTGGCCCACTAAAGTTTGAGAGTATGGATATTGTCAGTGACCACAGGCAGACACACTGATTGATTATTTTGCTTCAATCTTCCTAGAAGAAAAGGAGGATTGCCTGTAGGAAGTCCCAAAGAAATTAACAGAGGATCAGGAAACAGTCTAAATAAAATTCGCTTAAGTAAATCATAAATGGGGACATCAATGGAACTAGAAATTGACAAATCCTCAGGACCCGATGGTTTTCATCCATGGGTATTAAAGGAGGTAGAATGCCCAACCATACTTTTTCAGAGTTCCCTGGATTCTGGAGTTTCCCTCTGAATGGAAAGTCACTCAGTTCTTTAAGAAGGGTGACAGAGCAAAACCAGAGTTACAGACCAGTTATCCTGACATCTAAGGTGAGTGAATTTTTGGAGTCTATAATCAAGGATAGAGTAATTGATCACCTTGAAAGTCAACATGGATTCATGAAGGGTAGGTCCTACCTGAGAAACTCGTGGAGTTTTTTAAAAAGGTGGCAATATGGTGGACAGGGGTAAGTTGATAGATATTATTTATAAGGACTTCCTTAAGACTTTTGATAAAGTCCTACACAACAGACTGTTACCTAATTTTTGGATCAGTGGTGCTGGAAGAGCACAGCAGTTCAGGCAGCATCCAACGAGCAGTGAAATCGACGTTTCGGGCAAAAGCCCTTCATTAGGAATGAAGGCAGAGAGCTGGAAGCATGGAGAGATAAGCTAGAGGGAGGTGGGGGTGGGGAGAGAGTAGCATAGAGTACAATGGGTGAGTGGGGGAGGAGATGAAGGTGATAGGTCAGGGAGGAGAGGGTGGATTGAATAGGTGGAAAAGGAGCTAGGCAGGTCGGACAAGTCCAGACAATTCATGGGGACAGTGCTGAACTGGAAATTTGAAACTAGGATGAGGTGGAGGAAGGGGAAATGAGGAAACTGGTGAAGTCCACATTGATGCCCTGGCGTTGAAGTGTTCCGAGGCGGAAGATGAGGCGTTCTTCCTCCAGGCGTCTGGTGGTGAGGGAGCAGCGGTGAAGGAGGCCCAGGACCTCCATGTCCTCAGCAGATTGGGAGAGAGAGTTGAAATGTTGGGCCATGGGGCGGTGTGGTTGATTGGTGCGGGTGTCCCAGAGATGTTCCCTAAAGCGCTCTGCTAGGAGGCGCCCAGTCTCCCCAATGAAGTGGAGACCACATTGGGAGCAACGGATACAATAAATGATATTAGTAGATGTGCAGGTAAAACTTTGATGGATGTGGAAGACTCCTTTAGGGCCTTGGATAGAGGTGAGGGAGGAGTTGTGGGCACAGGTTTTACAGTTCCTGTGGTGGCAGGGGAAAGTGCCAGGATGGGAGGGTGGGTCATAGGGGGGCGTGGACCTGACCAGGTAGTCACGGAGGGAATGGTCTTTGCAGAAGGCAGAAAGGGTTGGGGAGGGAAATATATCCCTGGTGGTGGGGTCTTTTTGGAGGTGGCGGAAATGTCAGTGGATGATTTGGTTTATGCAAAGGTTTGTAGGGTGGAAGGTGAGCACCAGGGGCGTCCTGTCCTTGTTACGGTTGGAGGGGTGTGATCTGAGGGCGGACGTGCGGAATGTAGACGAGATGCGTTGGAGGGCATCTTTAACCACGTGGGAAGGGAAATTGTGGTCTCTAAAGAAGGAGACCATCTGGTGTGTTCTATGGTGGAACTGGTCCTCCTGAGAGCAGATACGGCGGAGGCGAAGGAATTGGGAATGCGGGATGGCATTTTTGCAAGAGATAGGGTGGGAAGAGGTGTAATCCAGGTAGCTGTGGGAGTCGGTGGGTTTGTAAAAAATATCAATGTTAAGCCAGTCGTCATTAATGGAGATGGAGGGAGGTGTCAGAGATGGTCCACGTAAATTTAAGGTCAGGGTGGAATGTGTTGGTGAAGTTGGTGAATTGCTCAACCTCCTCGCGGGAGCACGAGGTGGCACCAATGCAGTCACCAATGGAGCGGAGGAACCACTCCCCACCTCTTCCTCCTTCACCGCCGCTCCCTCCCCACCAGATGCCTGGAGGAAGAAGCCTCATCTTCCGCCTTGGAACACTTCAACTCCAGGGCATCAATGTGGATTTCACCAGTTTCCACATTTCCCCTTCCCCCACCTCATCCTAGTTTCAAACTTCCAGTTCAGCACTGTCTCCATGACTTGCCCGGACTTGTCCGACCTGCCTAGCTCCTTTTCCACCTATCCAATCCACCCTCTCCTCCCTGACCTATCACCTTCATCTCCTCCCCCACTCACTCATTGTACTCTTTGCTACTCTCTCCCCACCCCCACCTCCCTCTAGATTATCTCTCCATGCTTCCAGCTCATTGCCTTTATTCGTGATGAAGGGCTTTTGCCTGAAATGTCGATTTCGCTGCTCGTTGGATGCTGCCTGAACTGCTGTGCTCTTCCAGCACCACTTATCCAGAATCTGGTTTCTAGCATCTGCTGTCATTGTTGTTACCTGATTTGTAAGCCCATGGAATTAAGGGCATCTCAATGGTTAAGACATTAGTTGAGTGGCAGGAAACAGTGAGTTCCAATAATAGATAAATACTCAAACTGGATAGACATGACAAGTGGTAACCCACTGAGGTCTGTGGTGGAGTCACAAATATTCACAATATTCATTAATGACTTGGATAATGGCAAATATCCAAATTTGCTTATTACACAGAATTTTGAACACTGTTGACTGCATAAAATTAGCATTGAATGTGAAAGATTAGGTGAATAGGTAAAGATGTGTCAGATGGATTTTAATATAAGCAAGTGGGAGGCTATCCATTTTGAATTGAAAAATGGATAGATCAGGGTATTTTTTAGAAAGCCCAAAGTTAATTACAGTGGATGTTTAATGAGATTTGGTGGTTCGGGGCAATTTAAAATGCCATGAAGAGGTGCAGATAATAGTCAATATGTTTAATGGAATGCTAGCCTTCACATTTAAAGAGCTGAAATATAGGTATGCAGATATTATGCTGCTGTTATATAGAACACAGAACACTACAACACAGTACAGGCCTTTCGGCCTTTGATGTTGTGCAACCTGTGAAACCAAGCTGAAGCCTATCTAACTGACACTATTCCATATCATCCATACGTTTATCCAATGGCCATTTAAATGCCCCAAAAATTGGTGAGTCTACTACTGTTGCAAGCAGAGTGTTCCACAACCCTACTGCTCTCTGAGTAAAGAAACTACCTCTGACATCTATGTTACATTTATCACCCCTCAATTTTAATGCTATGTCCCCTCATGCTAACCATCACCATTCAAGGAACAAGACTCTCACTGTCCACCCTATCTAACTTTCTGATTATCTCATACGTCTCAATTGAGTCACTTCTCAACATTATTCACTCGAACAAAAACAGTCTCAAGTCCCTCAGCCTTTCCTCATAAGACCTTCATTCCATACCAGGCAATATCCTGGTAAATCTTCTGTGAATTCTTTCTAAAGCTTCCACATCCTTCCAATAATGCAGCAACCAGAACTATACGCAATACTCCATGTGTGGCTGCACCAGAGCTTTGTACAGCTGCAGCATGATCTCACGGCTCTGAAACTCCATCCCTCTACCAAAAAAGCTAACACACCGTAATCCTTCCTGACAACCCTATCAACCTGGGTAGCAACTTTCGGGGATCTATGTACATGGACACCAAGATCTCTCTGTTCATCTACACTACCAAAAATCTTACCATTAGTCCAGTAATTTTTATTCCTGTTGCTCCTTCCAAAGTGAATCACGTCACACTTTTCTGCATTAAACTCCAATTTCCACCTCTCAGTCCAGCTCTGGAGGTTATCTATGTCCCTCTGTAACCTGCAACATCCTTTAGCACTATCTGCAACTGCACCAACTTTAGTGCCATCTGCAAATTTACTAACCCATCCTTTCATGTCCTCATCTAGGTCATTCATAAAAACGACAAACAGCAGTGGCCCTAAAACAGACCCTTGCAATATACCACTAGTAACTGAACTCCAAGATAAATATTTCCTATCAACCTCCACACTCTGTCTTCTTTCAGCTAGCCAATTTCTGATCCAAATCGCTAAATCACCCTCAATCCCATTCTTCAATGTTTTGTCCAATAGCCTACTGTGGGGAACCTTATCAAATGCCTGACTGAAATCCATACACACCACATCAACTGCTTTACCCTCATCTACCTGTTTGGTGACATTCTCAAAGAATTCAATAAGATTTGTGAGGTACAACCTACCCTTCACAAAACCATGTTGACTATCCCTAATCAACTTATCCCTATCCAGATGCTAATAAATCCTGTCTCTTATAACCTTTTCCAACACTTGACCCACAACCAAAGTAAGGCTCACTGGTCTATAATTACCAGGGTTGTCTCTGCTCCCCTTTTTGGATAGTGGGTAACATTTGCTATCCTCCAGTCTTCTGGCACTATTCCTTTAGACAATGATGACATAAAGGTCAAAGCCAAAGGGTCTGCAATCTCCTCCCTGACTTCCTAGAGAAACCTACAATAAATCCCATCCAACCCAGGGGACTTATCTATCTTCACACTTTCCAGAATGGCTAAAACCTCCTCTTTGTGAAGCTCAATCCTGTCTAGTTTAGTAGCCTGTATCTCAGTATTCTCCTTGACAACATTGTCTTTATCCAATATGAATACTGATGAAAAATATTCCTTTAGTGCATCCCTATATCTCCTCAGACTCCACGCACAGCTTCCCACTGCTGTCCTTGATTGCCCCTAATCTTACTCTAGTCATTCTTTTGGTCCTGATATACTTGTAGAAAGATTTTGGGTTTTCCTTGATTCTACCTGACAAAGGCTTCCCTTGTCCCCTCTTGGCTCTTCTTAGCTCTCTCTTTAGGTCTTTCCTAGTTAACTTGGAACTCACAAGTGACTTAAAGGAGCCTTCAGTCTTATTTTTACGTAAACCCCCTTCTTACTCTTGACAGGAGATTCAACTTCTTTACTAAACCATCGCTCCCTCACTCGACCACTTCTTCCCTGCCTGACAAGTATGTACTTACCAAGGACATGCAGTAGCTGTTCCTTGAATCAGCTCCATGTTTCAATTGTGCCCATCCCCTGCAGTCTCCTTCCCCATCCTATGCATCCTAATTCTTGCCTAATCACATCATAATTGCTTTTCCCCATCTATAACTCTTGCCCTGTGGTATATACCTATCCCCTTTCATCGGTAAAGTGAACATAGCTGAATTGTGGTTACTATCACCAAAGTGCTCACCTACCTCCACCTGGTTGCGTTCATTACTCACTACCAAATCCAATGTGGCCTTGTCCCTTGTTGGCTTGTTGACATACTGTGTCAGGAAACCCTCCTGCACACATTAATCAAAAACTGATCCATCTGAAGTACTCGAATTATAGTATTTTCAATCAATATTTGGAAAGTCAAAGACCCCGTAACAATTACCCTGTTACTCTCACTCCCATCCAGAATCATCTTTGCTTTCCTTTCCCCTACATCTCTGGAACTATTTGGAGGCCTCTCTTTTCCTGTTTCTAACCTCAGCCCATACTACTTCAGTAGACGAATCCTCAAACATCCTTTCTGCCACTGTAATACTGTCCTTGACTACCAATGCCATACCTCCCCCTCTTTTACCATCTTCTCTGTTCTTAAAGACACATCTAAATCCCAGAACCCACAACAACCACTCCTATCCATGCTCTATCCATGTATCCAAAATGGCGACAACACCGAAGTCCCAGTTACCAATCTCTGCAGCAAGTTCACCCACCTAATTCTGGATGCTCCTGGACACGCTACAGGGCCAGTACGTCCTTCCTGAGGTGTGGGGCCCAAAACTGGACACAGTATTCTAAATGGGGCCTTACTAAAGCTTTATTAAGTCTTAGGAGCACATCACTGCTTTTACATTCCAACCCTCTTGAGAGAAATTACAACATTAAGTGTCTGTTCTTAACCAAGGACTCAACATTTGGGAAAGGCCATTCAGGAGAGAAGTTAAAAAGCCACTGCAAAGAGTGGTCAAGCTTTGTAATTCTCTTCCTTAAACACCAGACAACATTAATTCAATTGTTATATTTAAATCTGAAATAGACACATTTTTATTAATCAAGCATATGGAGGGAAATGGCCCAAGGCAGGCATATGGAGTTAGGCCACAGATCCACCATGATATTATTGAATGGTGGAGCAGGCTCGAGGGGCTGAATGGCCTACTCCTGCTCCTAGCTCCTAGATATAGAGAGTTTGAGTGCCAAACCGGGGGATATTGAATGAAAACTTGGTAAACCTCTGCTTTGGCTCCAACTAAAATATTGTATTCAGCTGGGGTCAGTACATTTTATAAGGATCCTTGCAGTTTTATCAGAATGGTTACAGTGACAAGGAATTTTAGCTTCATGTTGGTTGGAGAAGTTGTTCTTCTTGGGGCAAAGGCGATTGAGTGAGACCCAATAGAGGTGTATGAGATTATGATAACTTTCAAAAATTATACAAGGGTAAACTGTCCTCATTTGCCAATGATGTGAGGAACTTTGATGGCATGGTGGCTCAGTGGTTAGCAGTGCTGCCTCACAGCACCAGGCACCCAGGTTCGATACTGGCCTTGGGCAACTGTGTGGAGTTTGCACATTCTCCCTGTGTCTGTGTGGGTTTCCTCCCACAGTCCAAAGATGTGCAGGTCAGGTGAATTGGCCATGCTAAATTGCCCATAGTGTTAGGTACATTAGTCAGAGGAAATGCGTCTGGGTGGGTTATTCCTTGGAGGATCAGTGTAGACTTGTTGGGTCGAAGGGCCTGTTTCCACACTGTGGGGAATCTAATCTCTAATCTAATTTTTTTCAATACTGAGTAGCAATGACCTGGACATCACTGCCAAAAAGGTTGGTGCAAATAAAAACAATGAAACAACTTCAAAGAGAAATTAGGTGGGGACTTGAAGGAAATAAACTGCAGGGCCACAGGAAAAGAGGTAGGAAGTGGAAATGAGTCATAGAGATGTACAGTAAGGAAACTGACCCTTGAGTCCAACTGATCCATGATGACCAGGTATCCTAAATGGGTCTAATCCTACTTGGCAGCATTTGGTGCCTATCCCTCTAAATCCTTCTTGTTCACACATCCATCCAGATGTCTTTTAAATGTTTCCACCACTTCCTTGAGCAGCTCATTCATAATTTCACCTATAACTGAAGGTGTAGACTCTGGGTTGATTAAGATACTGAGTGAATTTCAGTGATTCCTAAACGTATTCAGTTGTGGAAAGTATTTCAACTAATAACAAAACAAGTGATGAAAGGCTTCATAATCAGGAGTTAACATTTGTGATGCTAACAAGTTGATGCTAACAAGGAATTCTGCTATTGCCACACAAATTGATAGAAGATCAGCAGAAACATTCAACTGGCATATCTTTATGCGCTATGCAAAACAAAAATGTTTTTTGTGAAGAATGAACAATGAAACCTACCTTCAGTCTATCTTTACCAAAAGAGCATGCATTTACGACAGAAGCCCTATGTTACTCACACCAACAAACAAAGAAACCTTTAATATATGATAGTATAACCAGATGTGACAAGAATTCCTAGGGTAACACAGCAACAGAGCTATCGGTGATACCTCAAATTAGAGGTATGATTCAATTACCATGAAATATATCCATGAAATATTCTCCATTACAAAGCTTTATAGCTGTCATTCACATTGTTGGCACCAATTTACAGGCCCACTGCTAGTGGTTTGAAAGCAACAGGAAGGTCATTAAAATCCACGTGGTGGCCTCGACTATACTCTTCCACTGTGTTGGGACCGCCACCCTCCCACTAATCAAGACCCTTCAATGGCCAGTTAATTGCCATTTAGGGGCCATTTCCTGCCCCATCTCCAATTTTGAGGTCAGTGGCATGCATTCAAGAAAGGTGGTACTTCTGTCAAGATGATCATATTTGGGTCTCAGTTCATATTTATCCTGTTCAAAACTGACTGTCCCCTTCCAGAATCTGGGCCACTCAGGCACTCCTCTTTGTAGCACACCACTCCAACCCTTTCTCTCCCATGCCCGAGTACTCCCCTCAACTCTCCGCTGAAAGACTTTGCACGTACCTTCATTTTGGGTCACCTGTATTTTAATTGGTGGA
This sequence comes from Hemiscyllium ocellatum, assembly GCF_020745735.1. Classification (NCBI taxonomy): domain Eukaryota; kingdom Metazoa; phylum Chordata; class Chondrichthyes; order Orectolobiformes; family Hemiscylliidae; genus Hemiscyllium; species Hemiscyllium ocellatum. The sequence goes on along the minus strand of NC_083401.1, from coordinate 65,903,103 downwards.
ACTGTTTGTGGTCCTATAAGTTACCACTACAGTGCTGGCAATGACAAGACTGCAGATCTTCCAGCCAATGAAGTTGTCCAATTACTGTCTGAGCCAGGACTACTGCCTGAGTGCCGACATAATACTCAGCTGAAGACATTTAAAACATTTGGAACACCCCAATGTATCTCTGATGGCAGGAGTGCATTCCCACAAACTTCTCTTGTGGTACGGAAATTGTACTTTTTCCTTCTAAATATTTAAAGAAAAACTTGTATCTATATCGCACCTTTCAAAGAATCATAGAGTCATAGAGTAGAATCATAGAGTGATGCAGCATGGAAACATGCCCTTCAGCCCAAACTGGTCCATGCTGACCATGGGTGCCAATGTAGCTAGTTCCAATTGCCAGCATTTGGTCCATATCCCTCTAAACCTTATTCATCCATGTTTTTAAATGTTGCTATTGTACTTGCCTCAACCACTTTCTCTGGCAGCCTATTCCATATATGTTCCACTCTCTGTGTGAAGAAGTTGCCCCTCAGATCCTTGTTAAATCTTTCCCCTCTCATGTTAAACCTATGTCCTCTTGTTTTCAATTTCCCATCCTTGGGGGGAAAAAAAGATTATACACATTCATCCCATCTATGCCCCTCATGATTTTATACTCCTCAGTAAGGAGATATCTCATTCTCCTACATTTCAAGGAATAAAGTCCTATCCTGGCCAAATGTCTTTCTATAACTCAGGCCTACTAGTCCTGGCAACATCATCATAAATCATCTATTCACTCTTTCCAGTATTACTATGTCTTTCCTCTAACAGGGTGACCAAAACTGTACACAATACTCCAAGTGTGGCCTCACCAATAACTTATACAACTGTAACATAATGTCCCAACTCAATGCCTCGACCAATGAAAGCCAGCATACTAAATGCCTTCTTCACCATCCTGTCTACCTGTGACACCTCAGGACATCAGAAAGAGCTTTACTCCCAATGAAATATTTCAAGGGTAAAACCACAGCAACAGTGTTGTCCATTGGAATTCAGTGGTGGAAAAGCTTTTATAAATTATAACCTAGGATAAAGTGAACTCACTTGAACATTGTGCATAATGAACAAAGAATGGTGCAGCACAGAATCAGGGCTTTTGGCCCACCAAAAAATGGAAGAGTGAGTTAGTAAGTTTGCCGATGACATGAAAGTTGGTGGAATGATGGATAATGTAGAGGGCTGTTGTAGGTTGCAATGGGACATTCACAAGATGCAGAACTGGACTGAGAAGTGGCAGATGGAGTTCAACCTGGAAAAGTGTGATATGATTCATTTTGGAAGGTCAAATTTGAATGCAGAATGCAAGGTTAAAGGCATGATTCTTGGCAGTGTGGAGGAACAGAGGGATCTTTGGTTCCATGTGCATAGATCCTTCAAAGTTGTCACACAAGTTGATAGTGTTGTTAAGGAGGCGTATGGTGTGTTGGCTTTAATTAGCAGGGGGATTGAGTTAAAGAGCTGCGAGGTTGTGTTGCAGCTCTATAAAGCCCTGGTAAGACCACACTTGGAATATTGTGTTCAATTCTGGTCACCTTGTTATAGGAAGGATGCGGAAGCTTTAGAGGGGGTGCAGAGGAGATTTATCAGGAAGCGGCGGCATGGTGGCACAGTGGTTAGCACTGCTGACTCACAGCACCAGAGACCCGGGTTCAATTCCCGACTCAGGCGACTGACTGTGTGGAGTTTGCACGTTCTCCCCGTGTCTGCGTGGGTTTCCTCCGGGTGCTCCGGTTTCCTCCCACAGTCCAAAGATGTGCGGGTCAGGTGAATTGGCCATGCTAAATTGCCCGTAGTGTTAGGTAAGGGGTAAATGTAGGGGTATGGGTGGGTTGCGCTTCGGCGGGTCGGTGTGGACTTGTTGGGCCGAAGGGCCTGTTTCCACACTGTAAGTAATCTAATCTAAAAAAAAAGTACTGTCTGGACTGAGGGTATGTCTTAAAAAGAAAGGTTGAGGGGCCCAAGGCATTTCTCACTGGAGTGCAGAAGGGTGAGAGGCAACTTGATAGAGGTGTATAAAATGATGAGAGGCATAGATACAGTGAATAGTCAGAGACCTTTGCTCATGGCAGAAATAGCTGTCACAAGGGGGCATAATTTTAAGGTGATTGGAGGAAGATTTGGGGGATGTCAGAGGTTGTATCTTTGCACAGAGAGTGGTGGGTGCGTGGAATGCATTGTTAGCAATGGTAGTAGTGTCAGATACATTAGGGACACTTAAACGGCTCTTGGATAGGGACATGGATGATAGTAAAATGAAGGCTATGTAGATTAGTTTGATCTTAGACTAGGATGAAATGTCGGCACAACATTGAGGGTCAAAGGGCCTGTACTGTGCTGTACTGTTCTATGTCCTATGTTCTAAGACTGTGTCAATTCATATTGGCTTTTTAAACTAAAACATTTTTGCCTCCATGCAGTCCATATCCCTCTATTCTCTGCTTATTCATGTATCTGTTAAGATGTCTCTTAAACTTTGCTATTGTATCCACTTTTACCACATTGATTGATTTTAAAAAAGCCAATGTTAAGGACATTAGGTTTAAGCAACTGGATTGATTGGGGTCAAGGTTTTTAACATTCAACTTTTTTAAAATCAATCTGTTCAAAGATATTATTACACACCTCTATTGGGACTTGAACCTAGCTGAAAATGTGTTGCTGGAAAAGCGCAGCAGGTCAGGCAGCATTCAAGGAGCAGGAGAATCGACATTTTGGGCATGAGCTCTTCTTCAGGAATGAGCAAGAAGAGCTCATGCCCGAAACATCGATTCTTCTGCTCCTTGGATGCTGCCTGACCTGCTGCGCTTTTCCAGCAACACATTTGCAGCTCTGATCTCCAGCATCTGCAGTCCTCACTTTCTCCTAGAGGAGTTGAACCTAGTCTTCCCAGCTATGAGGTAAGGACTTTACCACTGCACCGCATGAAATCTCACAGAAAATGTAGTACATAAACAAACAAAATTAGAAATAGCCAGTACCATTCATTAAAAATGCATAAATATGGACGTTAAGTATGTGCAGAATTGGGCTCAGCTGTAATACATCTAGAATCCATGGTCACTCGTGGTGAATTATTCATTACCTGTTTGAGATATCATCAGCTACTTGCACCATATCCCACAGCCTTTAGCAACGTAGGAGTAAAAGTTATCTATTATTGCATTGAGCCTGGTTGTTTATCTAGTTAACTCATAGAATCATAGAATTTACAGTACAGAAGGAGGCCATTTAACCCATTATATTTGTACCAGCTCCTGAAACAGCTACCCAGCTCATCACCTTCTCCAGACCTATCTCTGTAGGCCTCTAAATTGATCTATTTACCTGTCTTCGCTCCATAATGATTCGATATGCTTACTTAAAAATAAATCAACTCAGTCTTGAAACCTCCAATGATCCTGTAGCCACACCCTTTTAAAGGGAGAGAATTCTAGATGTCTATTGCCCTCTGCCAGCATCTTCAATTGAGAAGAGGATGATTCAAGAAAATAAAATAAAATTCCACAGGAAACAGTAGCGGTGACACTGGTTACAAGAATTTGAAATGAACTAAAGCTGATACACTCCACAAACTTTAGCTAATCCAAAAATGTAATTGTTTTCCAGTTACATTTTGAGCTTAAGATATCCTCAAGGTTCATTACCATTTTAACCATAACTAAATTCTGTGACAGTTCACCTCAATTCTTCTGTGATATGTTTCCCCCAGATGCAAAATTACACAGGGGGACTGTTTCAATTCATTGTCTTACAGAAAAATATGTTGCATTATTGCACATAATATCATTTCTATAACGGTTGACAAATTGTACAATATGTGGCATAAAAAACAATGAAGCAACAATTTCACTCCACTGTGCTTGCTCAAGTGATGGAGTATTATAATTGAACAGTTTGCAACTCTGCATTATCTGAAGTCATATTGTGGGATGTCAATAGTGGACAATATACCAAGATCGCAATTGTCAGTAGTCTGATTGACAGGAAAGCAAATTTTCTTGACAATAGTCAACCAACTGTCTGAGCTTCCTGAGTTAGAGTTAGAGAGGAAGTAAATATTTTCAAAGTTTTTTAAAAATTAAGATTGTTTCTACTTTCTGCTATTCACATTAGAAAGCCTCAGTGAACTGGGCCAGGATATATAAAACACAATCTATCTATTTCCCTCAAATGTAGTGACAATAACATTAGTAACTAATTGGGCAGCATGGTGGCTCAGTGGTTAGCACTGCTGCCTCACAGCATCAGGGACCCAGGTTTGATTCCAGTGTAGGGCGACTGTCTGTGGGGAGTTTGCATGTTCTGCCCGTGTCTGCATGGGTTTCCTCCACGTTCTCCAGGTTCCTCCCATAGTCTAAAGATGTGCAAGTTAGGTGGATTGGCCATGCTAAATTGCCCATAGTATGCAGGCGAGTTGGATTAGAAAGTGAGGACTGCAGATGCTGGAGATTAGAGCTGAAAATGTGTTGCTGGAAAAGTGCAGTAGGTCAAGCAGCATCCAAGGAGCAGGAAAATCGACATTTCGGGCATGAGCCCTTCTTCAGGACTAGTTGGATTAGCCATGGGAAATACTGTGTAAGTGTAAGGAGATGGGTTTGGGTGCTCTTCAGAGGGTTAGTGTTGTCTTGATAGACTGAATGGCTTGTTTCCACGCTGTAGGGATCTATGATTGTCAACTTCTGATAGGCCAGCAGCAGCTTCATACGCTTGCTCTTTGTCTGGAATGGTCAGAACAGTCACTGTACATGTCATAAAGTTGACTGCTCAGTTGATAATAGGTGTGTTTCAGAATATGCAAAAAAAGGGAGTCACATTTATACTCTATAGTTGTATCACAAAGATTTGTGATAAATAATACATGATGTGACACTTTTGAGCACTTCATTATTATTAAAATATTACCTTACTGTCTCCCAAACGTAACTGTCCTCCAGATAAAATTTTATATGATGAGAAACTCGGTGCTGATAGCTAAGTTCCAAAATACTGCAGGGCCATTTCCATACAATAAATGTAGAATTATACCTGCTTTAAAAGGGCAAAAAATAAATTAGGAAGATATTGTCATATTAATGGTGAAAGAGACGATTGTATGACAGACTATTTTCTATTCCCTTCATACAGTATTTTTAACGGACGTTATCTTGCCCATAGAAATTGCAATAAGAATGTCAGGTTTACTACTGAGATAATCGAGAAACTAAACTGCCATGACTAATGATGGGCTTGATTCAGATTAGTATTTAAGGATTTAATGGAGCTGGATCTAGTATGGGAAACAGCTGATAGATAAATCCAGTATTTGCACTGGAACGTTTCTATTTGTTTACTGCTCAATTTTACTGTGGAAAAGTGAAGATTGCAAACATCTCTCCAAATGGAAACTATCTGAGGCAAACACACAGATTCAATGCCAGCAGCCATTAGGTAATCCTTCAGCTAACCCCTGAAGTCTATTCAAAAGGCCTCGTGCATTCTAATCTCAGCAATACATCCCTTTCATGTGAGAGATTATTGATGCATTCTGTTCCCGCGTGTGCTCTTAGTCCACAGCCAGATGTAGGTGAAGAGAATGGTACGCAAAGCCCTTACACATTTGAATAAATTTATCCAGAAGCCATCTGAATGACATTTTTGTATTTAACTGAAAATGAGGTAAATTATATTTAGAAAACCATACAAGAAAACCTGGAAAATATCTGCAAGGGAAAGTAACCAATTCAGACCTGCAGTTGATTAAGTCATATTTAAGTTTATCTACCTTTTGCTGAATTATGTCTTCGAAGTATTGTAAAATGATAGATTAGGAATTTAGATTGGAAAATTAATACAAACAATGTACAATTGCGTCCTAGTTTCTTTAAGTTTTATGCAGACTTTCAACAAATAAAATGAGGATGATGATTTACAATGTGTGTTGCTGACAGTCAGTGAACAGCATTGCATTTAATATAGCAATCAATGTTATTCAGAACCAATCCCCAATGACTGCAATTCACTGTTTCATCTCCACTCATTGTACTGTTATGGTGAATGCAGTGAGCTCAATGTAACAGTTCTGTCATAATGGTCGAGGTAGGATGGAATCTTTATTTCCCATATAGACCACCAAGCATAGGGATCCTACAGAAAAGTCCTCGCCCACACACTCATACCAACTTCTTTTTACAGCACTATATGCTGCATTCTGGTAAATAAACATAATTTAAAACATCCAAAGCCTGTTGGAGGAGCTATAAAGAGAAATGAGAAGGAGATTAGGTGTGGAGGAGGTTAAAGTGACAGGTGAGTGGGTAGGGAGCAGTTTACGCATGAACAGGGTGGCAGATGGGTAGGTGAAACAGTAAGGTTGGTTGGTGGATGGGAGAATTGGTTAGGTGGGAAATGGGTGGGGTAGGACAGTAGCTTGGTGAGGGGGAAGGATGGTAGGTGACATAAGTAGGTAGGGATAGTGTGAAAATTGGGAGATGGTCTTCTGAATCTCACACACCTGACCACATCAACTATTTCATAACGTGGTTTAGTTTTAGATGGGGTGATCATGGAATGGACATCTGCTTTCATTGTCCGGTCTGGCCTCTATGCTTGCTTTGGTTTTTCTCAATCCCCTTTTTGTTGGTTTGGTTGGTAATCCTTGTTTGCGCTACTATACCTGTAATTTAGATGTAGCCATGTTAAAGAAAATCAAGTATTTGTGTAACTTTTTTCATTAATTTACAGGATGTGATCATTGGTGGCTGGACCAGCATTGTTGTTCATTCCTAATTGTTGAGTCAGCAAAATTGCTGTGGGACTGGAGTCACATGTAGGCCAGACCAGGCAAGGGAGGCAGATTCCCAAAAGCACTGGAGTGAACCTGATGATTTCTTTTTCTTGACAATTGACAATGGCTTCGTGGTCACCTAAGGTTCTTAAATCCAGGTTTTTAAAAATTAAGTTCAAATTCAGTCAAACTCAAATCCTCAGAAGATTACCTGGATCTCTGGATAATAGTCTAGTAATAGTAATGTGAAACAATCACCTTTCTCTTGTACATGAACACAGTTCGGGAACCATTTGTTCTGTTTTCACCTCTGACTCTTTGTCAGGCTTTCATCAACAGTTACATTCCTGACTGTGTTATATTAACTTCCTACTCTACATTGCCGCCAAGTATAACATATAAAAATTTATTAAACTACTTATACTCTCCAGGTTTTTTGTCCAGAGATAAAGCCTTTCCTGATCATAGAATCCCTATAGTATGGAAACAGGCCCTCAGCCCAAAAGGTCTTCACCAACCCTCTGAACAGTAACCCACCCAAATCCATTCCCCTACTACTCTACATTTACTGCTGACTAATGCATCTAACCTACACATCCCTGAACACTACTGGCAATTTAGACAAAAGTGAAGACTGCAGATGCTGGAAACCAGAATTTAGATCAGAGTGGTGCTGGAAAAGCACAGCAGGTCAGGCAGCATCTGAGGAGCAGGAAAATCGATGTTTCAGGCAAAGGTCCTTCATCAGGAATAGAGTTAGGAAGCCTCCAGGGTGGAGAGATAAATGGAGGGGTGTGGGGTGGGTGGAGGGAAGGCGGGCCCATTCACCTATTGTACTCTTTGCTAGCTTCCCTCACCCTCCTCTCTGACCTATCACCTCCATCCCCACACCCATTCACCGATTGTTATCTTTGCTACCTTCTCCCCAGCATTCCCTCACCACCGCCCCCCCCCCAAATTTATCTCTCCATCCTGGAAGCTTCCTGCTTCTATTTTTGATGAAGGGCTTTTGCCAGAAACATCGATTTTCCTGCTCCTCATATGCTGCCTGACCTGCTGTGCTTTTCCAGCGCCACGCTGAGCTAAACTACTTTCTGTGACTACCTGGTCAGGTCCACGTCCCCCAACATCCCACCCTCCTGTTCTGGCACCTTCCCCTGCCACCACAGGAATTGCAAAACCTGCGCCCACACCTCCTCCCCCACCTCCATCCAAGGCTCCAAAGGAGCCTTTCACATCCATCAACGTTTTACCTGCATACCCACCAATGTCATTTATTGTATCCGTTGCTCCCGATGTGGTCTCCTCTACATTGGACGCCTCCTGGCAGAGCGTTTTAGGGAACATCTCTGGGACACCCACACCAATCAACCACACCGCCCTGTGGCCCAACATTTCAACTCCCCCTCCCACTCTGCTGAGGACATGGAGGTCCTGGGCCTCCTTCACCGCCGCTCCCTCACCACCAGACGCCTGGAGGAAGAACGCCTCATCTTTCGCCTCGGAACACTTCAACCCCAGGGCATCAATGTGGACTTCACCAGTTTTCTCATTTTCCCTTCCCCTACATCACTCCAATTCCAAACTTCCAGTTCAGCACTATCCCCATGACTTGTCCTACCTGCCTATCTTCCTTTCTACCTATCCACTCCACCTCCTCTCTGACCTATCACCTCCATCCCCACCCCCATTCACCCATTGTACTCTATGCTACTTTCTCCCCACCTCCACCCTCATCTCATTTATCTCTCCACCCTTCAGGCACTCTGCCTCTATTCCTGATGAAGGGCTTTTGCCCGAAATGTTGATTTTCCTGCTCTTCAGATGCTGCCTGAACTGCTGTGCTTTTCCAGCACCACTCTAATCCAGAATCTGGTTTCCAGCATCTGCAGTCATTGTTTTTACCTTCCTGATCTAAACTACTGGCAATTTAGCACATCATTGGATTTTGGGAGGGAACCAAAGTACCCGGAGGAAATCCATGCAGACAGAGGGAGAATGTGCAAAGTTCACACAGTCACCCGAGACTGGAATCAAACCCGGGGACCCTGGCGCTGTAAGGCAGCACTGTTAACCAGTGAGCCACTGTGCCGCGCCTGATGTCCTGAGTCATTTTGGACCCTGATAATGGTCTTTTTTAAGTTCTTGGGTCAATTGACACTCCTTGAGAAATTTAATCAGTTAACCTGAAGCAGTGCTAAGCCATTCAGTCCCTGAATCTGCCATTTCATTCTAGATCAGAGCTGATCAGCCACCTCAATGCCTTGATCTATAAACCTTGATGTCATTTACTAAAAGAACAGGCATACAAATAGCCAAGTGTTGCTGCAACTTGACACGGCATCATTGAGATCCCAACAGAATATTCAGTGTAAGTTTGGTCCCTGTACTTGTGGACAGATGAAGTTATATTGGAGGCAGTTCTGAGGAGGTTCATTAGATTAATTCCAGAGGTGAGGGTTTTGTCCTATGAATAGAGTTTGAGCAGTTTAGGCCTATATTCTCTGGATTAAAATATGCTAAAGGAGATTGAAAAAATATACTTTGAGAGAATGCTTCCTCATGTGGGGTAATTGAAAATGAAAGGTCACAGTTTTAGGATAAGGGGTAACAGATGTTAAACAGATGAGGGGAAATTACTTCTCTCAAAAGGTCATGATTCTGTGGAATTCACTAAGCTAGAGTCTGTTCTATACTGGGACATTAAGAATTCCAAAGATTCATCACCCTCTGAGTGAAGATTTTTCTCCTCATCTCAGTTCTACACAACTTGTCCTTTATTCTGAGACTGTGTCCTCTGGTTTTAGACTGTACAGCCATTGGAATCATCATTTCTACATCTATAATGTGTATCCCATTAAGAAATTAGTACATTTCTATAAGATCACCTTTCATTCTTCTCAATGGCAGACAATACAGATCTAGATTCCTCAATTTGTCCTCATAGGAAAGAATTACTATTTCACCTGGTGTATCTTTGCTGCTCTCCCTCCATGAAAGTTTCATACTTCCTTGGCCAAGTGGAACTGTGCTCAACAAAGTAGTCTAAGTGTGGTCTCACAAGTGTTGTATACATATCAACACAGATATGAAGAACAAAAGCAGAAAATTTGTTCATTGAATCTGCTTCAAATTTCTGCTCTGTTTGAGTTTTGAATTCCAAGTTCTCATCTACTCCTGATAAACTTTTTGTTATAGTCTAACAGGTTTAATTGGAAGCACTAGCTTTTGGAGCACCTTTCCTTCATCAGGTGGTTGATGAAGGAGTGGCACTTCGAAAGCTAGTGCTTCCATTAAACCTATTGGATTACAATCTGGTGGTGTGTGATTTTTAACTTTGTACGCTCCAGTCCAACACCGGCATCTCCAAATCCTGATAAACTTTGATTCCTTTAACAAAAAATCTATCCACCTCCAGTTTAAACATTTCTTAATAATCCTGCCCCACCCATTTCTGAGGCAAAGATTTCAAAGTCACAAACTGTTTCAGAGATAAAAAAAAGATTGTTTTCATCTCTGCCATAAAAGAGTGATGAAGAATGTTTAAATATTAACCCTTAGTTCTGGACTCACTCACAAAAGGGATGATCCTTTCCGCATCCAACACGTCAAGACTGTTTCAGATCTTATGTACTTCAATCAAGTCATATCTCACTCTTCTAAACTGCTTTGGAAACAAGCCCAATTTGGCTAACCCTTCCTCATATGAACCCCGCCATTCAATTTAAACAGGGCATTTTGCTCCTGTACTCAATACTTTTGCAATCATGCTGAACATACCACTTGCCTTCTGAAATGTTTGCTGCATCTTCATTTTGCTTTATTCACCATGGGACCTGGGCATCATTGGGTTGGCCAGCATTTGTTGACTTTGGTGAACTGTCTTCTTGGAGTAAAAAATGAGGTCTGCAGATGCTGGAGATCACAGCTGCAAATGTGTTGCTGGTCAAAGCACAGCAGGTTAGGCAGCATCTCAGGAATAGAGAATTCGACGTTTCGAGCATAAGCCCTTCTTATTCCTGATGAAGGGCTTATGCTCGAAACGTCGAATTCTCTATTCCTGAGATGCTGCCTAACCTGCTGTGCTTTGACCAGCAACACATTTGCAGCGAACTGTCTTCTTGAACCACTGCAATCCACATGATGTGGGTTGACCCACAAAACCATTAGGGAAAGAATTCCAAGACTGTGACCCAGCGACAGTGTAGGAACAGGGATATATTTCTAAATCAGGATGGTGAGTGTCTTGGAGAAGAACTTGCAGGTGGTCATGTTCCTATGTACTTGCTGTCCTTCCAGATGGAAATGATCATGGGTTTGGAATAGGCAATTGAGGGATTTTTGGTGAATTTCTTCAGTGCATCTTATAGATAGTCCACACAACTGCTACTGAGTTTCAATAGTGGAGGGAATGGATGTAGTGCCAATCAAGCAGGCTGCTTTGTCCTGGGTGTGTCAAGCTCCTTTAGTGTCATTGGAGCTGCACCCATCCAGACAATTTGGGATTATTCAAGCCCCTAACTTATGTCTTGTAGATGGTGGACAGGCTTTGGGGAGTCAGGAGGTGAGTTATTCATCACTTCCTAACATGTGACCTGCCATTTGTGATGCCAGTTGAGTTTATGGTCAATGGTAACCACCAGGATGTTGAAAGTGGGGGATTCAGTGATGGTAACACCATTGAATAACAAGGGGAGGTGGTTATATTATCAGCCATTAGAACTATTTGTGCTAGCTTTCAGTGACTGTCATTTTGTCCATCAACAACTTCAAATGTTTGATCAGTTCCTCCTACCAATGTTAATAACCTCATACATATCCACACTCTATTGCATCTGCCATGCTCCTGATTACTCACTCAGCTTGACTAAGTTCTCTTGAAGCCTTTTTGCATTCTCCTCACAACATACATTCTTATCGAGTTTTATACCATCTGCAAACTTTAGACATAATAGAATTTCCCCCCATTATCAAATCATGTAAATAGATTGTGAATTGTTGGAGACCAAATACTGTTTCTTTTCATATTCCTGCATATCTGATAATGACCTACTTATTCCTACTCTCTGCTTTCTGTCTGTTATTCAATCCTCAATCTGTGCCAAGATACTGAATGCTTTTTATCATCCCAGACTCAACAGAGATTCATATCAATCATCTTTTGTGTTTTCTAAGTATGTTGTGAAGTTGTGCGTGTACTGTTCCTTTAAGGGAGCTGAAATTTCTGGCTCGCAAAAAGTCTGCTGAACATTTAAAATGCAATACTTGGGTTGAAACACATATGCTGTGCTGTGTTGCCAGGATACAAAAACAAATTCAAACTTCAACCACTCAGTTTAAATGATGCCCCAGATACAAAATTCTAATCGAATTTGAATCTTACTATTTTGGATGACATCAAACCAATGAAATGGTCCAATATTTTGGGATTTAAATATCAAACATTTTGAACAGTTTGCCAGAGCAGCAAAGAGCTGCTAGCAGTAGCAAGATTGCTTGCAGGAAGATCTGCTCTCTGAAAGGTACCTTTACCAATCGAGATCTGGGAAGCAGAATCCCCAAGAAGAAGAAAAGAAGACAGGAATACAGAGAAGAACTGAAAGCAGTCTGGTTTTGAAATAAAGTTTAATTTTTAAACCTTAATCAGGATTTTTTTTATGGACTAGTATTGTAGAGGGGGAAGTAAAAGATGAGTTTAAAAGAAAGGAGTTGTAAATAGTTGTTAACATTCTCTGTTAGACTTAAAGTATAAAGTAGTTAATTTTTACTTTCCACTTTTGTTGGTAATTTTTACTTTAAGTAGTGACTTTGGGATAGTTCTTTGCCATTTGAACTTTAATATATTACAGCACGGGATGAATCTTTTCTGTGTTGCTGGTTTAAATTAGCAGAGAGGTTTACCTCACGTTGTAAACAAGTGTTTTTTCTGAAAACACCAAATATTTCACTGAGGTTCTTCCATTCTCTTCAAGTTGACAGTCTCTGTTCATATGTTCTAACCTCGTACTGAAGTAGATTTAGGATTTTGCTTCATGTCTGTGGTCATATCACTCTAATTGCTTAATTATTTGACTCTCTTTATGCAATCTGGGTCTTCTGCTATAATATTATGTCTGAGCTTTCTAATAAGATGCCTTTTTCAGTTTTTGACTCATTAAGAAAAAAGAAAAAAGAAATTGTTCAATAATTTTCTTCTGCAATCAGTAAAAATAATGCTCTGTCTGCAGGAAATGTAAAACTTGCGCCCACACCTCCACACTCACTTCCCTCCAAGGCCCCAAGGGATCCTTCCATATCCGCCACAAGTTCACCTGTACCTCCACACACATCATCTATTGCATCCGCTGCACCCGATGTGGCCTCCTCTATATTGGTGAGACAGGCCGCTTACTTGCGGAACGCTTCAGAGAACACCTCAGGGACGCCCGAACCAACCAACCCAATCACCCCGTGGCTCAACACTTTAACTCCCCCTCCCACTCCACCGAGGACATGCAGGTCCTTGGACTCCTCCACCGGCAGAACACAACTACACGACGGCTGGAGGAGGAGCGCCTCATCTTCCGCCTGGGAACCCTCCAACCACAAGGTATGAATTCAGATTTCTCCAGCTTCCTCATTTCCCCTCCCCCCACCCTATCTCAGTCGGTTCCCTCAACTCAGCACCGCCCTCCTAACCTGCAATCCTCTTCCTGACCTCTCCGCCCCCACCCCACTCCGGCCTATCACCCTCACCTTGACCTCCTTCCACCTATCCCACCTCCATCGCCCCTCCCCCTAGTCCCTCCTCCCTACCTTTTATCTCAGCCGGCTTGGCTCTCTCTCTCTTATTCCTGATGAAGGGCTTATGCTCGAAACGTCGAATTCTCTATTCCTGAGATGCTGCCTAACCTGCTGTGCTTTGACCAGTAACACATTTGCAGCTGTGATCTCCAGCATCTGCAGACCTCATTTTTTACTCCTTGATTTTCTGTCATCAATGCATTCTTCAGTTTTTACATCTCTCTCTGTTTCACCATTAGGTCACAGACAATATGGCAAGTGAGTTGAAAACTACATTTTCTATGAATGATCTGAAACCATTAGCTTCATCAAGAGTACTATGTGTTGAACAAATTAATTTCAACTATTACAGCAGCACTTACTGTTGAGGAATGAAGTCTACTCACCCCCACTCATTGGCAGAATAATCTACAATGATAAGGCCGATTTTCCCACTGAAATTGAATAGATCAAGACCTAGTCTTTTCCAGGAAGATTGATAATATCAGAGGTTCCATCATTATTGATTACTAATGTATTGAGTATGGTGTGAGTCATTACATCTTGGCCAAAACCCACCTGAAGAAGGGCTCATGCCCGAAACGTCGATTCTCCTGCTCCTTGGATACTGCCTGACCTGCTGCGCTTTTTCAGCAACACATTTTCAGATTACATCTTGGCCACCATTTTTTAAAATTCATTCACAGGATGAGGATGTCACTGGTTAGGCCAGCACTAATTGCCCAGAGGGCAGTTAAGAGTCAACCACATTGCTCTATGGTTCTGGAGTCACACATAGGCCAGAGCAGGTAAGGATGGCAGCTTCTTTCCCTGAAGGACATTAGTGAACCAGATGGGTTTTTCCAACAATTGACAATGGATTCATGGTCGTCATTAGAATTTTAATTCCAGATTTTTGTTGAATTCAAATTCCACCATCTGCTGTGGAGGGATTCAAATCTGCATCTCCAGATTACCTGAATCTTGGGATTAACAGTCCAGTGATAATACCACTAGGCCATCACCTCCCTAATTGCTGTGTTTTTTGTTCTACAGCTTGTGATGCATAGATGACCATCATAGAGCCTTGGAGAACTCTGTCTCTCATAGATTTTGGGACTACTAGTTTGTCATTCAAAACTAACACATCCACCACTACAGCCAGGGAGTTTTGGTGCTCTTAATATTGTCCTGAGACTGTAGTCAGGCCAGCTATCTTGGGCCACATGTTCTGACCTCTGTGCAATCTGTTCAGATTTCAGGATGTCATTTCTCTGAAGCTGGTTAAGTATTTGCTACAATGAAAGGTTATGCTTCTACCTCAGAAAGAGTATGACTTCTTGATTTATAGTGTGTTCATACTTGATAGAGTGTCTGTAGTTACTTTAGACTTTTGTGACACATACTCTATTGTCAAGTCATAACATATGAATCTTAATCAAAATCAGGGTCATATTCAGCAACACTCCCCAAGACCTCACCATCAAGTGTGTTGATCCTGTCCTGATTTGTCTTTTCAAAATGCAGTACCTCACATATGTCTAAATTAATTTCCATCTGCCATCCCATAATCTATTGGCTCATCTGATCAAGATCCCGATGTAATCAGAGCTAATCTTATTTGGTGTCCACTATACCTCCAATTTTGGTGTCATCTGCAAACTTATTAATGATACCTCCTATGTTTACATCCAATTAATTTATGTAAATGACAAAAGCAGTGGACCCAGCACTGATCCTTGTGGCATACCAGGGTCACAGGCCTCCAGTTAGAAAAAAACAACCCTCCACCAACACCTCTGTCTTCTACCTTTGCCCCAGTTTTGTTTCTAAATGGCTAGTTCTCCCTGTATTCCATTTGATCTAACCTTGCTAATTAGTCTAGCATGAGGAACGTTGCTGATCACTTAACTGAAGTCCATATAGATCACGTCCACCACTCTGCCCTTATTAAAGTTCTTTGTTACTTCTTCAAAAGATAGTGAGATATCATTTCCCATGCACAAAGCCATGTTGACTATCCCTAATCAGTCCTTACCTTTCCAAATATATGCAAATCCTGTCCCTCAGGATTGCCTCCAACAATGTGCCCATTGATGTCAGGCTTACTGGTTGATGGTTCCCTGGCTTTTCCTTACCATGTTTCTCAAATAGTGACACCAACCTCTAGTCTTCTCACTCCTCACCTGTGGCTACCGATGATATAAATATCTGACAAAGGAGCAGCACTCTGAAAGCTTGTATTTCCAAATACACCTGCTGGTCTGTAACCTGGTGTTGTGTGGTGTTTAATTTTGTCCACCCCAGTCCAACACCAACACTTCCACATCACAAATAGTTCAGCAAGGAGCCCAGCAATCACTTCCCTAGCTTCCCACAAAGTTCTAGGATACACCTGATCAGGTGCCAGGGATTTATCCACCTTTATGCATTTTAAGACATCCAGCATCTCCCCTTCTGTAAGATGGACACTTTTCAATATGTCACTATTTATTTCCCTGTGTTCTATATCTTCCATGTCCTTCTCCACAGTAAACACTGATGCAAAATGCTTGTTTAGTATCTCCCCTATCTCATCCATAGGTGATAATGATGATCTTTTAAGGCCCCAAAGTGCTCCCCCATTGACACCTCAGTCACCTGCTCTGCCTTATTTCTCAAGAGTAGGTCAAGTTTTGTTCCATCTCGCATCCAAGCTTTTAACACTATGGCAGTCCCACTCTATGTTTGGGAACTTAAAATCCCCTACCATAACCACCCTATTAAAATTATTGCCTGTGGAGTGCAGAAGCCAATGGCCCTTTTTCCCTGCAATGCTTGACATACTGCTTCACCCAGGGCACCGTTCTGACCCGGGCTGCTTTCTGTTGGTTTGGTCTGGGGGCTTGGATTCCTGTGGCAGGCAGCTGGAAAGAAATATGATCCTCCTATCCACTAGTCTACCCAGTAGCACTCCCAGATCCCTGACCATGAAACATGGTGTGAAGTTTCCTTTCTGTGCTGTGAAGGTGGAGCACCACAGTGTGAGGGCCAGTTCCTGATTTCAAGCATAGAAAATACTGTGCAGCTATGTTTGAATAGATCACTAGTGGCATGAATGCCAAATGTCTCAGCAGTGGAAAAGAACTCCTGCCTCGCCTGCCTCACAATTCCATGAGAAGAGTGCCATCCAGCCTGGTTGCGGAATGAATGGGGTGAAGAGCAGAAAATTGTATAAGAAGTGTTGTTCCAAGTCAAGGCAGACCGGATGCCAGGAATATCACTCAAGAAACTATTTTAATTGCAAATGGGAACATTTCACCCAAACAGCTTTAGTAATTCTCTTATCTTTGTGGTGGTGATGTGCATTTCACTTTCTGAGTCTGTGCCTCCTAGTCCTTGTAGTTTAATATTGGTTGGCTGAATTTCAATTCTGTTAAGCCATTCCAGATGGTCTGATAAAACAGATGCTGCAGCTCTTATGTCAAGCTTAAATTCTATTTGAAGCTTTTTTCTTCCAACATCACTGCCCCGAAGTTCTTATCGGTATGCTTAATTTTTCCTCGAAAGTCTGCAGAGCTTCCTTTGTTTCCAGCTTTGTGGACAGTCGTGTTATTAGAAACCTGTACTTGTTTTCTGTCGTTGAAATTACTTTCCTACCGACAATACCATTTAAAGTGATCTGTTTTCCCAGATGTGGAGGTACTGATATTGGACTGGGGTGGACAAAATTCAAAATCACACAACACCCGGTTATCGTCCAACAGGTTTAAATGGAAGTACTAGCTTTCGGAGCACTGCTCCTTCATCAGGTAGCTGTGGATCAGGATCATAGGACACAGAATTCATAGAAAACGTCACAGTGTGATGCAACTGATACGATATATTGAACAAACCTAGATTGCTGTTAAGTCTTTCATCTTTTAGAATGGGTTGCAGGTTTCAGTTAACTAATATGTAAATCCCAGAACTTATTCCAAGTCATATTCTCGAAATAACTTAAGGTTTTCTGAAAAAAGGTGACATCTCAGCTCAGACAATGCATTAAAGGTGTGAGAGTTTAGAGTCAGTCTGCATCCCAATTTTGAGTCAGACTGGTTCTATTTCCAAAGTAGGAATTTATAAAATGTTACATGGATTGACTGCCTGAAGATTATGTGCTTTTTGAGCAAAATAGAATGTATCTGTAATTACAATATTGCAACTGCAAATTTTACCCCAATGGACTTATACGTGTGTGTGCATTCATGTGAGGGTGGGAAAGAGTGCGTGTGTGTGTGCACGCGCGCATGTGAATGTGTGCATGTGAGAGGGGTGTTTATATGTGTGCATGCTTGGTACAGTGTGTGCATGAGTGTGACGGAGTATAAGCCAGCAAGAAGCTGTGTGCATGGGTGTGAATGTGAGGGGGGTATTTGTGTGTGCCTGAGAGAGTGTGTGTATATGAGAGAGGGTCTGCATATGTGTGTTGTGTGTGTAGTGGGGTTACCTGTAGTGACCATAAGACCATAAGACATAGGAGTGGAATTAAGGCCATTTGGTCCATCGAGTCCACTCGCCATTCAATCATGGCTGATGGGCATTTCAACTCCACTTACCCGCATTCTCCCCGTAGCCCTTAATTCCTTGTGACATCAAGAATTTATCAATCTCTGCCTTGAAGACATTTAGCGTCCCGGCCTCCACTGCACTCTGCAGCAATGAATTCCACAGGCCCATCACTCTCTGGCTGAAGAAATGTCTCCGCATTTCTGTTCTGAATTGACCCCCTCTAATTCTAAGGCTGTGTCCACGGGTCCTAGTCTCCTCGCCTAATGGAAACAATTTCCTAGCGTCCACGCTCTCCAAGCCATGCATTATCTTGTATGTTTCTATTAAATCTCCCCATAATCTTCTAAACTCCAATGAATACAATCCCAGGATCCTCAGCCGTCCCTCGTATGTTAGACCTACCATTCCAGGGATCATCTGTGTGAATCTCCGCTAGACACGCTCCAGTGCCAGTATGTCCTTCCTGAGGTGTGAGGACCAAAACTGGACATAGTACTCCAAATGGGGCCTAACCAGAGCTTTATAAAGTCTCAGTAGCACAACTGTGATTTTATATTCCAACCCTCTGGAGATAAATGACAACATTGCATTCGCTTTCTTAATCATGGACTCAACCTGCATGTTTACCTTTAGAGAATCCTCGACTAGCACTCCCAGATCCCTTTGTACTTTGGTTTTACAAATTTTCTCACTGTTTAGAAAGTAGTCTACGCTTTTATTCTTTTTTCCAAAGTGCAAGACCTCGCATTTGCTCACGTTGAATTCCATCAGCCATTTCCTGGACCACTCTCCCAAACTGTCTAGATCCTTCTGCAGCCTCCCCACTTCCTCAGTACTACCTGCCTGTCCACCTAACCCGTATCATCGGCAAACTTCGCTAGAATGCCCCCAGTCCTTTCATCCAGATCATTAATATATAATGTGAACAGCTGCGGCCCCAACACTGAACCCTGCGGGACACCGCTTGTCACCGGCTGCCATTCCGAAAAAGAACCTTTTATCCCAACTCTCTGTCTTCTGTCAGACAGCCAATCCTCAATCCATAGTGTGACATGAACCCAATGTTATCCTTGCCTGCAGCATATGAGAGAGCTAACGTTTTCCCAGAAAAAAGCTCCCCTGCTGGACATGTTTTTCTCTGACCTCTCATCTCACCACAATTTCAACTCACCAAAATTGTGGAGCTTGGGTTTTCCTCCTTTTTGCAATGTTGATACATTTGTTTGTGACCTTTCCACGCAAGGGTCATTTTACGGCCTAGGACATAAATATTCCCTTCCAAAGTTTCCGTTTTTTTCCACAACTTACCCCTTGGTTTTACTTTCTCTGTTCTGTCTACTTAGTGTAGTTTACAACCCACTTGAGGGTCAGATCTTCCCAGTTACACTGTGATCTAAAAAGCTTGATACACTGCCCAATTCATCCAGTTTCTGACTCATCTACTTGAACTTCACTCAGTCAATAACTGAGCTTCTCTTTGGACTGAAATTGTTTTTAAGATCTCTTCAAATGATGCAAACATCTCATTGGCTGCTTGTCTCACCACCTGCCATTGGTCTTATGGCTTGTAAAAATATAGTTATCTAATGTCACCCTCCAATTTCCTGATGAAGGGCTTATGCCAGAAATGTCAACTCTCCTGCTCCTCGGATTCTGCCTGAACACTGTCCTTTTCCAGCACCACACTTTTCGACTCTTTTCTCCTGATTAAGTCTTGTTTCCTTTCCCCTACTTTGTGAGACTGGTATTGCATTGCTCTAATTCAATGCTCACTGATCATCATCTTTGTGTCTTCACATCCTTGATGTTAGCTGCTTCTGACAGATACCTGCTTTGCTGTCACCATGGTCTGCGATTGGACTGACTGATGTTACCATGGTCGGACCTTTCTTCTGTGTCTGGCTTGTTTTGACTGAGTCCTCTTTCAACTTCTTCTCTTGGTAATTCCTGTTCCTTAATCTAGCAACAACATAGACATAGAGCCAGTAAGGTAACTCCAACTCTTACTCTACACTGTTGTATAGTCTGGTGAGAGCCATATCTCTCTGAGCAGAGAGTGGTGCTTCTTACAGTCTCCTGTTCAAATTGTTCTGCTTGACTTCCTTACATTATCAGTTAAATCATCATCTCATTTACATTAACCTTTTATTCCACTTAGCTAGTGTTAACAAGCTCAATTCCCATTAATTACTTCAAAAAACAGAGACTGTCAATCTTTGCACTGTTCACCTATCATATTATGGGGAACAAGTCAGGAGTTGGTGGGAAGGTGTTGGGTTAGCCACAGAATATATTTTATGTGCACCTGATGAAAATGCATCCATTGGGGTGCTAAAAAATCCAGTCCCATGTTTCTGTTCATAACTTAAACCTGTTTCAGGAATTTATTAAGTTGCCTTTATTGCTCAGAGCATTGAGTATAGGAGTTGGGACAACATGTTGAGGTTGTATTTGACATTAGTTAGGCCATTTTTGAAGTACTGTGTACAGGTCTGGTTGCCCTGCTATACGAAAGATATTATTAAATTAGAGATAGCTCAGAAAAGATTTACCAGGACGTTACCAGGACTGAAGGGCTTGAATTACAAGGAGAGGCTGGATAGGCTGGGACATTTTTCCAATGGAGCATAGAGGGTTAAGGGGTGACCTTCTAGAGGTTTATAAAATCATGAAGGGCATGGATGAGATTAATCACAAAGGTCTTTTCCTAGGGTAGGAGAGATCAAAATTAGGGGGCATATTTATAAAGTGAGAGGAGAAAGATTTAAAAGGGACCTTGAGGGGTAACTTTTTCACACAACAGGTGGTTAGCATGTGGAATGAACTGCCAGAGGAAGTGATAGGTGCAGGTACAGTTGCAACATTTACAATACATTTGGATAGGTACATTCTTCATATATCCCTGTATTGAATGGACTGAGTGGGGGTGGATAAACCTTTCAGTGAGAAAAGTTAAAACTCATTTATTGATGAACACAGATTGCTTCATATAAACAGTTTTTGCCCCTTGTTTAGGGTCACCTTCAAGATATAATTGACTGAAATGATTAGACTCACAATTCTGTATTATAAATGTAGAATGAACCAAGCTTTTCATTAAACAATTTTGGTGTCAAACAAAATGTAGCGCCTTAAGTGACAGTCTGCTAATACCTGACAAATGGCCTCCCTCGTGTTTCCAGTTGTATCTCAAGAACAATTTACTGGCTTTTGTTTTTCTTGTTTTTGTAAGCTGATAGTAAGAAAATAAGACTCTGATCTAAATTCTCTTTTACTAGAGGGAAAGATTGAAAAGCTTTAATGGAATTTACGTTGACCTTCAAAAGTAGGAAAAATATAGATCCAAATGCTTCCTGTCATTTTCCAATTTTTGTTCTCTATAAGGTGCATCACATGTGCTTGAGCTTGATTCAATGGGTGCCAATCATCCTCTCTTTACAACAAAGTATCAAATTGAGAGTCAGAGTGAGTAGATTAGCTGGTCAGTGATGTTATAGCTGTGCTCATCCTGTCTTCATCTACTTAAAGTAGGTTCAGCAAGATATAACTATGAGTAAGGACCTTGAATATTTTTCTCCTCCTTATCTGAGTGGCTGAGAGGAAACTAATTGCAAATTTCAAATTTATTCTTGCAAGTTATAATATGCAAAATTTTAAACATGGAAACTTTTTTATTTGGTCCTTTGAGGCTGTTCTCTTATTCAATATGATCATGGCTGATCCTCCATTTCAATGTCACATTCCCACATTCATGCCATATCAGCTGGTGTCTTTAAAATCTAAAAATGTAGATATAACTCTTCCTTGATATGGCCTCCACAGCCTTCTGTATAAGGGAATTCCATAGGTTCACTCTACCTTGTATCTTGAAACTGTATCCAAGGTTTCTAGATTCCCCAATCAGGGAAAACATCCTACTTGCATCGGGTCTGTCCAACCTGGTTTGAATGTTTCAAACAGACGTGAAGACAGCTAACCTAAACATTGCACACCTCATCCAGTTTCTAAGGGGATCTTCTGCGAGGACTTTCTTGCATGATGGCTTTCAGAAGCTGCAGGAGATTTCTGCTGGCCCTGGGCTTGCTGACACATTTGTTTCTCCCCAATTTCTCTGCAACTTCCTTGTGCAATGGCCACAGTGATGATAATAACAGCTGTTGTAGCTGAATCTATTGGTGACAGCTCAAAGGAGCCAATAAGGAGGATATCAGAAACTGAACAGCTCCTTAGTAAAGTGAGCAGTCACTTCAAAGTAGCCTATCGTCACCTCTGATTCACAGAGGTTATGGGGATTAATTTGTAATGATTACTGATCTGCTCAAGGTTACTTGTGGCCAGGAATTTTAGTTGGTTATTGCATGAAGTTTTCTTGCAGAATTCTATGATTATCAATGTCATTAACTGGTACTGCATAAGTGCCTGATTAATGCAAGGGCTTCACTCAGTAAATGAGTAGAGCCCACTCCTTTAGACAAAAAAAAAACTTACTCTGTCTGTTTTGGATGTGGTGGCAGCCATTTTTTGATTTTATTGCACATTTAAGATTCAGATAAGGATGGAAGGCAACCTGAGTATCGCTTCATCGAGTGAGTTGCAGGCCTCAGCCTGTCAATCCTGTCAAACCATTTTTACATTTCAGCCTTACACTCATGGTCGAACCGTTTGGTTTGAGCCTGTCCATTTTTCTCCCAAACATCTTTCTTTAAGTGCTCATCCCTCCACTTTACGCATTGAACCCCAGACCTGCAGTTTACTTATGCCAAACATTGTTGTGAGCTGTGCCCCTTTTGAAACCAGAGTGGTAGGGATCATAAATGACCATCCCTAACCCCAACAGGACACCACGCTCTATTGTCTCCCACGTTGGTGTTGCTGGTAAGGCCATTTCAGAGCCACATTGATATGGAGCTGGAATCAAATATAGGCCAGAAGAAGTGAGGAAGGCAGATTTTCTTCCCTATAGTAAGATTGTTACTGAAACATTCATATTTTACTGTCTGCCACAGTGAGAATGTTGAAGAAATTTTCCGGATTCAGACCTAGAGCATTAGCAAATTTAATGGCATGATATCATGGGGTGCACACCTTTCCTAATCATGGTGCAGTGCTACTCCAAAGTGCTACTGATTGCCACTGATTTACATATTACGACATATGCCAAGCTGACAGTTTCTCCGGACTGTACATAACAAGCTATTGTTTACAGACCTTGAGTCAATACATACTCCAGATACTCCATTCACCAGTTGATAGCGTCTGGCTAGGTTGCGGCTTTGCTTTACAGGTGGCTTCAGATAAATAAGCAGAGGTTATGTGGGAAAAAAACAGAATGTTCTAGCATACTAGGGGCCACCCACAGCAAGGGGTTTTAAGCTAGGCGAGGGCAATATCATGACTGTAAGCAAACAGGCCAGCAAAACCAACTTCCACAATCCCTCCTTTTTGATCATAAGATCAAATCAACGCATCAGGATTTCCTGCAAAAGGGGGAATATAGTTGGAGCCTGGGGCATTATCCAGTAGTGGTGGCTTAGAATCAGAAGGGTAGTCTGATGTGTCCAAAGACCAGGTTCCAACTCCTGGTGTTCTGCATCAGGGTAAGGGTTTTAACCGAGGGGGACCTTGACCCACTGGGAGGTTAATGAGGCTGAGGGCAATAACAGCGAGCCAAAGTACACACATCATCGCATAAGTCAGACACCAAGAACTGAAATGAGAACACAAATGATGACAAGTACCATAAGGCCCTGTAGGAGGGCCTGTCCCCAGGGACCGAACCATTCACCCATCCAACTCCACAGATCCCAAGCGGGGCTAATGTCATGGAGCTTGGAGGCAGCCTTTCGAATGTGATTGGTGAAGTTGGTAACGTTTCCCCTGGGTTCGGGAATATAGGCGCAATATTCAGAACCAATGAGTACACAGGTGTCCCCTTTCTCAGCCAGTAGATTATCTAAAGCCAATCTATTTTGGAAGGCGTCTGTGCGAATGGTGACTACCTCCAAACTTGTTCAAGGGCTGCTGCCGTGTCATTTGCTATTTCTTCAAGGACTGAGGCCAATTTTCTAACCTCCTTTGCCAGTCGAGAGATCCCATAAAAGGGGAAGGGAGTGGCAAAGAACCACTCAGTTTCAGTGGTGTGAGGCCAAGGCTGTTCGAACAGGGAGGAGTGTGAGTGATGAGTGTGAGTGATAAATAAAAGGCTTTCACTCTAGATAGCAACTACCAGCCCCAGGAGGTTGGTAGCCAGGGGTAGGCCTTGTGACCGCAAATGAAACAGGTGCCATTTTAACATCTCAAGTAATTGGTCTGAGTTCCCATCCAAAGAGTTTTGAATATAGTGTTTTTATTAATCTTGTTATAAACTTCAAGGTCAAGGATACTCCAATCAGAAGTGGATAGATGTGCAGATGGGTTAAGGAGCAGGGAATAGGAACATTTTGTGGTTCCAGCATTCCACCCTGAAGTGTAGCTACTTTTCAAGCAGATGGTTCACATGAGTGTACCCTTCCCTGTGGTATTAGTGAGAAACAGAGCTGAAAGTGTATGCGAGAGTTTGTACTGAGACTGGAATTAACCCTTATGCTTTTCCATTTTATAACCTGTAGACTCCCAAGTGAACTTATCGTTAGCAGAATAAATGGTCCCATCAGACTTCCACATAAAAGATTCATGAGATTTCCTGTCAAACCTACCTCCCCCCGAGGTGGACATATCGGAAGACTTGTTTTGTTCCAACCACCATTCAGCTGTCTCAAATTCATTAAATGGAATGGGTGTCAGGAGGTTTCCTCCCTTAGAGTGTATGGAGATATGGGCGCATACCCAGCAGCTAGAGCGGTTAACCTTGTGTGCAGAAATATCAGTCACGTAAAGAAAAGTGTTGACAACTCCCTTGTGACAGAGTACATCATCTCATCTTTCCTGTTCCTCTCATGCCCAATCAGTATGAAGAAGGCAATGAGGAGCACAGAGACTGAAATGGCGATCAGTCTTCACACATTGTGGCTGACGGGTGAGCTAATGCCTCCAATGTTTTCTGCTCGTGTCCCTCTGGTGATGGTGTTCTCTTGCAGTCGGTTCCATGTGTCCACTCAGGTCTTCCCTTGACCTTGACAGCTGTCTGGGTTACCAGGAGGATGAGGCACAGGCCTTTCCACCTGGGAGAGAAAGAGAATTCTTTTCCAAAGATCTTATCATGATGTAGTCCCCAGGTTGGAAGGGATGCATTGGATAATCATCAGGTGCGGGAATGGTCTTTACTCGATTACAGTCATGGGTAATCATCTTACAGAGTGCTTTGACATAATCCAGAAGAGCTTTCTGTGGCAAAGATAATTCCATATTCACAGGAAATTTAGGAGGGCTTACCACCTTGAGTATTGATCTCCCCATGAGGACCCCGAATGCGGTAAGTCCTGTGGTTCTGTTGACTTGGTTTTTTATGATATACAGGGCCAAGGTTTCTGGCTAAGGTAGGCCCATGTCCCATGTGATCTTTATCAGGAGGGGTCTTAAGGGTACCATTCATCCATTCCACCATAACTGAGGACTGGGGCTGATAGGGAATATGATATTTCCATGCGATGCCTAGTGCTTTACTAACATTTTCTGCGACCGATGTGGTAAAGTGAGTGGCTCTGTCACTGTTAATGCTCCTTGAAATTCCAAATCTAGGGATCACACCCTTCATGAGGCATTTGACCACTGTTCTGGCATTGTCTTTCCTTGTGGGGAAGGCTTCTACCCACTTAGAAAACAAGTCGACAATTACCAACGTGTACTTCAAACCTTGTTTAGCTGGCTTGTGAATGAAAAGAATCTGCAAATGATTAAAAGGTCTGTCTGGGACTGGCAGATGATCATACTTGGTGAAAAGTTTAGCATTATTATTTTGTCGACATACTAGACATTTTGATTCTAGCACTAGTGCTGCTGCTGCAAAGCTTGGGATGTTCCAAGTTTGTTGCACTGCATGTATCATCCCTGTTTTTCTTACATGGCCTACCCCATGTGCAGCCAGTGCAAGAACATGCAAGTGGGCTTTAGGGCAAATGAACCTTCCATCAGGGTGCACCGTTAGCCCCAAAGGGGATTCCTTAGCTCCTATGGGCATCCAGCTGTCTTTCTCAACTTGTGGAGTGTGTTGCTGTGCTGCCCAGATTCCCTCCACCAGATCTAAAACCCTTGCTGTTTCCCCTGCCTTTGGAGCTTGATGTACCTACACAGTGGGAGCTAATGTTGCTTGTCTAGCAGCTTGGTCAGCACGATCATTCCCTTGGGTGATTGGGTCATCAGTGATGGTATGGGCAGCGCACTTTCTCACAGCTACAATGGAGGGAAGCAGAATATCCTGGAAACAATTGTTGATGAGCAGGGCAAGCTGCAAGGGCATTCCGGAAGAGGTAATAAATCCTCTATGTTTCCACAGGGTTCCAAAATCATGTACCAATCCAACGGCATATGTGGAGTTGGTGTAAATGTTAACAGACCTTTCATCACCAAGGATACAGGATCTGGTAAGGGCAAACAGTTTAGGTGCTTGCGCAGAAGTCCCTTCTGGCAATGCAGCAGATTCAAGAGTTTCTGAAAATGTGCATAAACATGGCCAGTGAGCATATGGTGATCTGAGGGCTGAAAAGAGAAGCCGTCTGTGTGAGGATCATGTCTGAGTTGTCTAAGAGAGTCTCGGAGAGGTCGGGCGCAGGGTGACATGCAGACAATCATGGCTCTCTGCTGGGGAATCCTGTATAACGGAGAAAGGTGGCAGGGTTTAAAGTGGGGGGGGGGGGGGGGTGGGTGTTGAAGCGTAAGATTAGTGCAAGAAAGTAGGATGACCTCATTGCCAGTTCTCTGTGACATCATAAAATGCTTAGTCACCGCTGAATTAAGCAGCAGGGAGACTGAGTGAGGAACAAAAACTGTACAAGGATGATCAAGATCAGGGATGCCCAGAGCAGGTGCTGAGGTTAAGCACTTTAAGTTCTTGAAAGGCTTGTGCCATTTCAAGTGTCCAGTTCACCTGGGTCAGCTGGCTTGGTGAGGATGCCTGGTAGAGATGCATCAATAACTCGATAGACTGGTATCCAATGTCTATAGTAATTTACCATACCCAAAAATGACAAAAGCTCACTTGTAGTGGGAGGAGAGAGGTCAATGATGGCTGCAATATGATCTTGTGTCAGTGCTCTGAGGCCGTGCGAAAGTTTGGCCCAAATGTTGTACTGTCTTTTGGTAGAGCTGTGTCTTTTGAACATAGACCTTATGTCCTTCCTGAGCCAGACAGTGATGCAATGTAACAGTATCGTATATGCAGGCATCAGGTGAATCGAAGGCCACAAATCATCAGCATCTTTTACATGGCAGGTAGAGGTCTTTAAGGGTCTGGTGTACCGCAGAGGTTTATACAATGGGACTCTCCGTGTAACCTTGGCGAAGCTGTGCCCATGTATATTGGCGGCTGTTACAAGTAAAAGCGAAAAGGTACTGGCTGCCCAGTGAGAGGTTAATGGAGAAAAAGGTTGAGTAGAGGTCAATGACAGAAAAAAAGTGGCAAAAGCAAAGGGCTAGGTCAGTGTGGAAGGCAGATTGAGTTAGGGGTCTGCAATAGCGGAAGAAGATAGGTCAGGGTCAGTCAGCTAAGCAGCAGTGCCATGAAGCTTACAAAGAAACGGCCTGTCTGAATGATCCCGGGAAGGAAAGTGGTCGGTGGTTGGGGGTGGGGGAGGGGGTGGGGGTGGGGGTGGGTGGGCAGTGATGAAGGAGCATGCAAAAAATGAGGCAAATGAGGGAGGAAAGAGGTTGGACAAGAATGGAAAGGATTGCCCTGAAATGTCCATGTGTAAAGGGAAGGCATAGGAGAGGACGGAGGTGGAATTGTGGCCATGGCGGCCTGCTTCCAGTCTATCGTCTGTCAGTTGAGATTATGGGATTTGAATGTGTGGGCGTGGCAGGGCTGCATGTAATTGACAAGAGTCTGGACCACTAAATGATCATTGTCTGAGAGCGCGATGCCCGCAGATGATTCCCTAACTTCCTGAAAGCGAGCAAGGACATCAAGCATAGGCTCATAAGCCTTTTGCAGACAGCACATAACTTCACCAAATTCCGCCTGCTGCTGTGCTGCTGTCACAATAACAGGCCTAATTGTAGCCTCAAACCACCCTGTCCAGGCGTGTACAGAAGCCCATGGTGTCGAGGAGATGACAAGAGAAGCTTTAATGGCTGCCCAGTGGGTCCCATAAGCCAGAGGCATCAAAATATGGACATCCTGAGGCAAACAATTGTAAATACTGCAGATTTGTATTCACCAATTATAAAATGGTGTCAGGTATTTGAAGTGGATCAGGAGCATCTTGGAGTATGCCGTGGGTCCAGGGCTTATTGAAAGGTAAATCGCTGATCATTACCTGGGGACATTGATCTATGGGAGACTTTGCCTTCGACTGGGTGTTACACCTGGCAGTGGACGTGGAGGTGACAGTAGGGTCAGGCCTGGTTTCGTGGGACAGAGACCGATACACCCTCATTGTTGGGTGGGTCCTTCACAGGGTTATTATTGAGTAGTACGAGAGAGAGCCCATGGTGTGGGCAAGTGGTGACAAAAGACATGATCTCATCTATGTGAGGGTCAGGTTCTGAACTGGGATGGGAAGCTTAGGGTACTGAGGGGTATAAGGCAGCAGTGCGGAGGGATCAGGCCCGGAATAGGAAAGGTTGTCAGGACGCTGACAGAGATCTTTATTTTAAGGGGGTTGACTTCTTTAAGTTTATCTAAACACTGGAGCATGTTATCAGTATCCCAAGAGGTGTCACTGTACCCACCCTCAATGTCTGTCCTCCAGCAACCAATCTTTTCTCATCTGATGGAGGATCCATAAGGACAGTTGCCGTGGGATTACCCGAGTAGGTCAGAAGTGAAAAGAATAACATATCCACTGTCACCTGTCTCCTTCCAAACAATATCAGCCAGTGACCCTGGCAGCACCAGGGGGTCTCCTACTTTACTTTTGTATTGAGTGTACTTACTATGGCGCTTCTGTGTTTCTTCGAGGGGCCAAATGGACATGGGCCATCCGTCTCAGAGGGAAATGGTTTCCTTGTTCCTGGGGCCGGCCTGTCTTTCTTATGTTTAGAAGTCACCAAACCCATTTTTACTTCCACAGTTCCAAAGCGCGATCTGCGATCTGTGAAGAAATGAACACAAGGACAGACAAACAAGCACTGGCGCCATTGTCAATCCCTCAAGGTCACCTTAAAATGATTTCTCTCCTATGGCAGCAGTCCTTCTAGTCCTATCTTGTTACAGTATCTTTCCCTAACTTGAGATCAATCTGTGGACTCAGGTTAGGATCATGCAGGCAGCCAATTTTATACTTTAGGTTCGCTCAGGATCCAGTAATTAAGAGATCCTAATGCCAGATTGTTGAAGTCATTTTCTAGAGTCAGAGCTTGGGCATTGAAAAATTTTATTGCAAGATATAATGGGGAGCACAGCTTTCCTAATCACAGTCCGGAGCTACTCCAAAGCGGTCCGGATTGGCGCAGATTTAGATATTACAGCAGATGCCGATCTGACAGTTTCTCCGGACTGTACATAACAAGCTATTGTTTTCAGACCTTGAGTCAATGCATATTCCAGGCATTATGTTCACTCATTGATAATGTCTGGCTGGGTTGTGGTTTGCTTAACAGGTGTCTGCAGATAAACAAGCCGAATTTATGTGGGAAAAGCAGAATGTTTTAGCATACTAGGGGCCACCCTGGGCAAAGGATTTTAAGCTAAGCATGACTGTAAACAAGCAGGCCAGCAAAAACAGCTTCCACACAGATCAAACCCATATTCCCCAGAAGATTAGCCCAGGGTGGGGGTCATGTTGTCCAGATTGTAAGTACTGTGGGAGAATTCAGCCCAATATCTAAACTGAAGCCTGAAGAATGTCAGTTGAAATTGTTAGTAAAGTGCATCTGAAACTTGAGGAACTGTATGCAAAATCATCCTTCAATGTAGGAGGTGGGAAAGCGGGAAACATCACAGCAGAAAATATTTAGAGTCATAGAGACATATAGCTTGGAAACAGATGCTTCAGACCTACTCATCCATGCCGACCAGATATCTGAAATTAATCTTGTCTCATTTGTCAGCAATACCCATCCAGATGCCTTTTAAATGTTGCAGTTGTACCAGTCTCCACCAATTCCTCTCGCAGTTCATTCCATTTACCCACCACTCTCTGTGTGAAAAAGTTGCCTTTTAGGTCCCTTTTAAATCTTTTCTCTCTCACCTTAAACCTCTGCCCACTAGTTTTGTGTTTCCCGACCTGGCGGAAAGACCTTGGCTATTAAACTTATCGGGTGACTGTGGAGTTTGCACATTCTCCCCGTGTCTGTGTGGGCTTGTTCTGGGTGCTTGAGTTTCCTCCCACAATCCAGAGGTGTGCAGGTTAGGTGAATTGGCCATGCCAAATTGTCCATTATGTTCAGGAATGTGCAAATTAGGTGCATTCATCAGGGGTAAATATAGGTTAATAGGGTAGGGGAATGGGTCTGGGTGAGTTACTCTTCAGAGGGTCAGTGTGGACTTGTTGAGCTGAAGGACCTGTTTCCACACTGTAGGGATTCTATGAACTCTAATTTTAAAACATTCTCAGACAACACTTTCCAAACCAACAACCACCTCCATGTAGAAGGGCAAGGACAGCAGATATATGGAAACACTGCCACCTTTACCTTTCCCTCCAAGCCACTCACCATCCTGACTTGGAAATACAGGTATTTCCTGTATCCTGTATCTGAAGTTCCAAAATCTGAAAAGCTCTGACATCCGAAGGTTTTTCCATTAAGTTTTTTTCTCATTAACAAGGTTGTTTGCCATGCAAACAATTAACCCAAGTTGACACCCACTTGATGCATGTCATTCAGATGCGACGTGGTGCGCCGTGACCCTGCACCGGCAGACCTGGATTCTCTCTCAAGGCCTGTTGTAGTTAGTAAGTCTGCTCCTCCAGTAAGATAGTTTAAAATTTCACCAGCAAACTGTCACTTATTTTGAAATTTGAAAAATTCTGAATTCCGAAAAAATTGCTGGCCCCGGCGATTTCAGATAAAGGATTGTCTACTTGTATAATCACTGTTATTTCACTGTTAATGGGCCAAAATCCTGGAATTCCCTCTCTAATGGCATTGTGGGTCAACCCACAGCAGGTGGGCTGCAGCAGTTCAAGAAGGCAGCTTACCACCACCTTCTCAAGTGCAACTAGGGACGGGCAATAAATGCTGGCCAGCCAGCAACACCAATATCCCACAAATTAATTTCAAATAAAATCTCCCCCATCTCCTACGGTTTCACACATAGGTGGTCTTGTTGATCTCTAAGGGGCCCTATTCTCTCCCTAATTACTCTTGTCCTTCATGTATTTGTGCTTACCCTTTTGATTCTCCTTAATTCTATTTGCTAAAGCTATCTCATATCCCCTTTTTTCCCTCCTGATTTCCCTATTAAGCATAATCCTGCTGTTCCTATACTCCTCTAGGAATTCACTGAATCCCTGCTCTCTGTACCTAACATATACTTCCTTCTTTTTCTTGACCAGAACCTCAGTTTCTCTTGTCATTCAACATTCCCTCCGCCTACCAGTCTTGCCCTTCACCCTAACAGGAACATACGATCTCTGGATTCTTGTTATGTAATTTTTGAAGGCTTCCCACTTTCCAGCCATCCCTTTACCTGTGAATATCCACTCCTCCCCATCAATTTTTGAATGTTCTTGCCGAATACTGTCAAAATTGGCCTTCCTCCAATTTAGACTTTAACTTTTAGATTAGGTCTACCATTTTTCATAACTATTTAAAACTAATGTAATTCTGGTCACTGGCCCTGAGGTTCTCCCACACTGACATCCCAGTCACTTGCCCTGCATTACTTACCAAGAATAGGTCAAGTTTTGTTCCTTTCCTAGTAGGTAAGGCCACAAACTGAATCAGAAAATTTCCTTGTGCACACTTAACAAATTCCTCTCCATCTGATCCCTTAACACAATGGCAGTCCCTGTCTATGTTTGAAATGTTAAAATCGCCTATCATTACCACCCCATTATTCTTACAGATAACTGAGATCTCCTAACAAATTTGCTTCTCAATTTCCACTGACTACTGGGGGGTTTCCATAGTACAATTCCAATAAGGTGATCATCCCTTTCTTATTTCTCAATTCTACTCAAATAACTTCACCGATTCAATTGCCTTCCTCTCCTAACTTCTCTCCAATTACCACAGTTTTCTAAATACATGGAGATTTACTGTATGTCCCTGCCCTGTGCATACTGTCTCTTTGTACCCAGTCAAGTCCCTGCTTTGTGACAACCTTGCCACAACTCTCTACTTGAGCTAATTGGAGGTCACTTTTTTTTAGGCTTTTCTGTAACGTTAGTTGCACTTATAAGCACTATGGCACCACATTGCTCTTGATGTCTTTTCAATTAACAGCAGTAAATATTACCTGCTTTTGACAAGGCATACCTGTAGTGATTGTAATGAGGCCAGGCAGGTGAATCTCAGAGAATAGGAGTTCCCTAATTTGGGTCTGTTAATCTCGTCCAGTCAGCAAGCCATGTCTGACAGATAAGAACAGGATTCTGGATCAGTGGTGCTGGAAGAGCACAGCAGTTCAGGCAGCATCCAACGAGCAGCGAAATCGACGTTTCGGGCAAAAGCCCTTCATCAGGAATAAAGACAGAGAGACTGAAGCGTGGAGAGATAACTTGGGGAGGGTGGGGTGGGGAGAGAGTAGCATAGAGTACAATGGGTGAGTGGTGGAGGAGATGAAGGTGATACGTCAGAAAGGAAAGCATCTGCAGTCATTGTTTTTACCTAGATAAGAACAGGAGTGTACATAGCGAGCAGGGCAGTGGTAGCCATCCGGTATGTGGCCACCACCATCCGACGCCTTAAGACGGCGGTGCTCGGACCCGACGTAGTGCACCAGTTGGAGGATGCTCAGGTGTCTGGTGGGATCCCGTTCGCACTCACTCCAGCCCAGATGGAATTTCACATTGGTCCCAGGGTCCCGTACTTCCCGCGGGAGCCTGTGCCTCACAATTTGAGCCACCTCCGGAATTTTAATTTTGTTCCTTTTAAGGACGTAAAATGGCGGGCTCTGTATCGACTGCTGCTACACACCGTCCACCTCTTCTCCCTCATCGACCGTCCTGACATGCCTTGGCGTGCCCAGTTGCCACCGGGCGGTGGGGATCCCCAATGGAGGGGTCTCTACACGGGAGTCCTCCCCCTTTCTCTCGAGGATCTGGGGTGGAGGGTGCTGCACCTGTATGTTCCTGTTAGGGTGAAGGGCAAGACTGGTAGGTGGAGGGAATGTTGAATGACAAGAGAAACTGAGGTTCTGGTCAAGAAAAAGAAGGAAATATATGTTAGGTACAGAGAGCAGGGATTCAGTGAATTCCTAGAGGAGTATAGGAACAGCAGGATTATGCTTAATTGGGAAATCAGGAGGGAAAAAAGGGGATATGAGATAGCGGTCCCCTGCCACCGCAGATTGCAGTGGTTCACGGACTCCCAGCCCAACTGCTTGTTCTGTAGTGCTGTGGAGTCCGTGGACCATGTGTGTATTGGGTGTGGGCGTTTGCACTCCCTTTCTGATTTTCTTAAAAACCTCCTCCTCTGCTTTTGGTTGCACTTCAGTCCCACGCTCCTGATCTTTGGGCACCCAGGGAGGGGGGAACGGCAGGTCTGAAGACCTTCTCGTCGGTCTGCTCCTAGGCCTGGCCAAACTGGCCATAAACAGGTCCAGGCAGCGGGCCGTGGAGGGGGTCATTCGGGCAGACTGCCTGCCCCTCTTCCACAGTTACGTTAGAGCCCTGGTGTCCTTGGAGAAGTAGCACGCGGTCTCCACCAACACCCTGGAGTTGTTCAGGGAGAGGTGGATGCTGCAGGGAGTGGAGTGTATTATTTCCCCCTCCAACTCTATTTTGATTTAATCCCTGCCCTCCCCTTCACTGTTTGATCACACAGCATTGCCCTTTGATGTGAAGGGCACTGCTTGTCACTGGCCACTCGGGTGTTTTTTTTCTTCCTGGTGATGGAAATTGAATAAAGATTTGTGCACCTTGCGTCTTTCACTGTGTCTCACAAAAAAATAAAAAATATATAAAAAAAAAACAAGAGTGTCAGAGGTTCGGGTCACTCTGAGAGAAAAAATAAGAACAGGAGTGTCAGACATCCCGGTCACTCTGAGAGTTGGCTCTGTGGGACTCTCCACGGGTAAATAAAGGGTGACTTAGTGATGGGACACTAGCTCCTGTGGAGTCATTTCAATTCCCTGTCCACTTTTAATAGCAATTTGTGCCTAGGAAGCATCCCACTGCTATTTTCACTAACTTCTGTCATACGTCTCACCTCACACAGGCCATCTGCTCACTATCCAATATTTTCCCACACATGTTCCATTCCAGCCATCCCAGACTTTGACTAACTATTTCTAAATATTATGGTTTATAATTACATAAACTATATTGTTACATTGCTTTTCAGATGAGAAACTAATCTTTCACACGGTTACAATTAAAACAGCGCAGCAATTGTACACTAGTTATTCACAGAGTCAGGCTTGCTACACTGTTTCTGATTAACTCATTTCATCCTAGCCCTGGACATTCATCCAACTTGTCACCCATCACAAGTGAGGCCTTATTATCCAGCCACAGGATCACATGGCTCAACTTTTCAGAGGAAGAGTGGGTCAGGAGCCACTAGTTAACAGATCTGTCTAAAATTTGCAGGGCCTACTGCCTCCGGACCTGGAGCCTTACTTTGCCAGGGGCATTAGAAATGATCACTGTCCTGAACTGTCTGCCTCAGGCTCACTTCAGGCTGCTACTGGAGACATCTTCTGTACCTCCCAGAATAGTATACACAGTTGTATTAAATATTTCACCAATGTCTTCTTAACTAAAGCTGTCAGCATGTTTTCTATGCTATCTGGCTTCCATCACATACAAGGCCTCATTGAATGAATGCATATCGCAATCAAGTCGCCAGAGGATAAGCCATAACTATTAATGCACAAGATTTAGCAATTATTTCAAAACCTTACAAATATGTTTACCGTCAAAGGATCACGAAATTCTATGCCTGTTCTACTGACAGATGTCCCAATAATTTCATCTTCAACCATCCTCCCATTACTTTATATCACTGGAAATGTGCTAACTCCAATTATGTCAATGCATTGCTGCTAGGTGACATACTTGTGTAATGACAGCCTTCTGAATCTCCATGAACCTTGCACACCTCAGGTACAGTAACAATCATATATTATCAAGTATATTGCTGAATACACTGTTGGCATATTGAAGTTAAGGTTCATGAACCTTGATCACTCTGGAGCTTCCCTGCAGTGTGACAGATGAGGTACGTTATATCAGATTAATGCATTGTACAATATAATATAGGAATTCAAGTTGCCACTCATTGTGAGGGTACTGGACAAACCAGATATTTGTTAGGATCTGAATTGGAATGCTCTAATCATTTAAAGAATATACACAAGGGAATTCCTGTGATCCCATGGTAGTGTCTCTACCTCTGGACCAGAAAGTATGAGTTCAAATCCACCCACTCCTGAGGTTTGTCGTAATATGTCTGAATAGGTTGATTTAAAAAATAGCTTGAATTCATTGAAGAAGCAAAGTTAAAGAAATTAGCACTCAAGATAAATTGAAATATTAAAGGTATTTATGATACCAACTTGATTAAGACAGACCCAACCAATAATGGCTAAGTAGTAAACTAAAATAATATAATGATTCTAAAAAGATATGTTTGTACCCTATTCTTAATCCAACTTATATAACTAGCTCATTCCTTTTAGACTTTCTCGTGGATTGGTGAAACTGAATGGCTTGCTAGACCATTTCAGAGGGCTCATTGCTGGGAGTCACAAGTCAAACAACAAATACCCTTATGCTACATTAGTGAACCAGGTGCTTCTTTTATGGCAATCATCAATGAATTCATGGTCACCACTAGTTCCACATTTATTTATTGAATCTAAACTCCACCAGCTGCTATGCTGGAATTTGAATCTGCAACAGACTTGAGGGGCAGATTGGCCTACTCCTTTTATTATATTCCTAACCCCAGAGATGAGCCTCAGCCTCTGGATTACTCTGGATGTCCAGTGACATTGCAACTATGTTGGCCCCTCCTCTATATAAAATCAAGCTTCTTTCTGAAGCATTCTGGTGTTGTCTTTCGGACACTATCTTGGTGATAAGACATGAGAATGGTGACAAGCAGATATACTGAGAGCCTGTGCAAAAGCTGCACATGGCATGCCAGAGGTACCACTGCTAATCCACTGTGCCTGAGGCTTAGTAATTTTATTGATCGCTTGGAAGGCAGTGCATTTGAAAGCTACTGTTCACATGCTTCACAAATCTCCCCAAGGTGGACATCTGACTTCCTAAAGTAGGGCAGAGTTTTGGGCCACACCAGATTGCTCTGCTGTCATACTGGGAGTGTGCTGAACAGGTGGAGGTGATGCTTTCTGGATGAATTGTTAAACTGAGTGTCTATTTCTCTCTTAGATGAAGGTAAAGGATTCTATGGAATTAGAGTGTGGAGCTATTCCTCATGTCCAAGCCAACAATTAACATTGTAACAATTACTTACCTGGACAGTATCACAACAATGTAGGACTTTCCTGTGCACGAAGTGAGTCGCAGACAGTGTGTTGCTGGAAATGTACAGCAGGTCAGGCAGCATCCGAAGAGCAGGAGAACTGAAGTTTCAGACGTAAACCCTTCTCCTGTGCATGAAGCAAGTACCATATTGTGTATATTATAATGCTTTTGAATCTCTTTCTTTCTTCCTATCTTTACTTATGAGCAGCAACTGCATTGTCCCTGAAAGTCCACACTGTCCACGTCAACTGTAGATTGTTGATGCCTCATAAGATGGAAGCAGATTCCTTCATATTTTTAACTATGATGGTGAAGAAACCTAGCATCATTTCATGCACATAGCATTCATGGCCACCAGTTTTCATAATTGTTGTGCATAGAGTCATAGAATCATAGAGACATACAGCATAGAAACAGACTCTTTGGTCCAACTCATTCATACTGACCAGATATCCTAAATTAGTCTAGCCCCACTTGTCAGCATTTGGCCCATAACCCCTTAAAACCTTCCTAATCATTTACCAATCTAGATGCTTTTTAAATATTGTAATTGTACCAGCTTCCACCACTTCCTATGGCAGCTCGTTCCATACATGCACCTTCCTTTGCAGGAAGATGTTGCCTCGTTAGATTCTTTTTAAATCTTTCCCCTCTCACCTTAAGTCTATGCTATCTAGTTTTGGACTCCCTTACCCTGACAAAAAGACATTGACTTCACCCTATCCATGGCCCTCATGATTTTATAAACTTTTTAAGGTCACCCCTCAGTCTCCAACCCTGCTGGGAAAACAGCCCATGTCTATTCAGTCTCTCCCTATAGCTCAAACCCTTGATGTGAATAAATCTTTTCTGAACCCTTTTAAACTTCATTGCATCTTACCTTTTGCAGTGAGCCTAGACCTGAATGCGGTATTCCAAAAGTGGCTTCACCATTGGAGGTACATATCACAATACCCATAGACAAGTTTAGGGAGGACTTAGCCTTTGAGTGAGTTGACTCTGCTGTCACTAGCAACACTCACAAACCCTGTGCAATAGTGCTGAATGCATCACCATGTCCATCCATGTTCCATTCCTTCTAGTCCACTTTTATCACTGACTTCTGTGCTGATGCTGTCATGAGGGAGATTCAAGGATATTGCCTGGGTAACTGACACCACCCTGGGCCAGCTACTGCAACCCCAATTCCCTCTTAACCTCCTCTCTGAAATTTGATTTGTAGGTACGGACCACATCTAAGCTACATTATAATTAACTTCCGACTTATTTTTTTCACTAATTTTGCAAATTGTTACATTCTATACTGAAATTTGCAGGGTTTGTAACAGTTCAGTAAGAGTGAGGCCTAGTTTCTGACTTGTCTGTATCTTCAGTGCTGAGGAAACAAGTTTTTATCCTGTTTTTCATCAGTAAAATTAGAACCAACTGCAATTAGTTCTCAACATATCATCAGCAAGCCTCACCCATTTTCTACTTCACTTGCATTGAATAGATACAAGAACTCATGGGGAGATCACATTTTGCTGACTTGAGGGTGACTCAACAGAATACAATCTCCCAGGGTTCCTATTTAATCTCTGGCAGGCTTCTATTCAGGGTCTGAGGGATATTAAATTACCATGTGACACACATGCTGAGTATTTGTTTTATTCCAAACAAATAGCTAGGATAGCTTCGTCAGCTGTTAGCAACAGCATGATATGAATCACCTGTTTTGCAATCCTAGCTAAGGCCAAGGTCAAAAGGTGGACATTTGCACTCTGAGCTCCATACCCTAAATAAATAATTTCTTCTCCGTGAACAGTTACTACAATTCAAGTGAGCTGTTACAAAATGGAATCAGTTGGATAAAACACCCCTTAAATATAAGAAATTAAGTCCTTTTCCAGCATTGCAAATTCTCTTAAAAAGCAAATATTAATACACTTAAAAGTTTCCAGCAGCAGCTATTTTAATCAACCAGCTCAGATGCATAATGGAACAGCACTGGAGCAAATGGAACTTGAACCTCTTGGCTCAGAGTTAGGGGCACTATCACTGCACCACAAGTGCCCTTCCAGCCATAGTTTAATTGAAATAAAATTCCCATGTGCACAGTGGAGAGGAGACGGTAAGTTACCTGATGAGGGGCTGCTGGCAGTGAACACCACAGTGACCTCCGCAGGGTGTGCATAGAGCAGTAAGATCGAAATCATTAAGATGGATAGGGTTTAGGTGGCAGGAAGAACAATTGTAGGTAAACATTGATATGGTGGGAATGGGCTGTCAGGGTAGGCTAAAGTAAAAAGGGACGTGGGTGCCCTGGGGAGAACCTGGTGACCAGGCAGAGCCCATTGCTAACAATATTCCCCACCATCACTTACTATTCACCAGATGGGAAGAGCTATTTGAAAATGTCTGGGTCAATGCCCAGGTTGGGTGGAGTCACTGACATTTTGATGGAAGAAAGTGCAGGATCTAAATTGTCAGGGCAGTGAGATATTAAAGGAACAAATACATGTAGCAGCTATTTGCAAACCTTAGCTATATTTAATTTGGAATCATTTTATCATCAATTTATTATGCATGCAGTGTCAATGTGCTCAGGAGTGAGATCCTGGTCAAAGGTGTTTTGCATCACATTTTTGGATGATTGAACATTGGCAAGTTGAACATCGAATGATAGTGTGGTTAGCAGCAATGACATAAAAAGGAGTCAGTGCCCATCAAAGGGGAATGAAGGGAGCTGTGAGAGGTGTGCATCATTGCTTCATTGGCTTACAGGTAACTTTCACACATTTACTCAGAAGTTGAATGAGTGATGTGGGTTTGGGATAGGAAGTTGATTCAGAATGCACCAGGCATTCCTTTTCTTATGTAATGAGCCGGTCACTTCCTGTGTGGCACCTTCATCAATTTGAGGCTGGATAAGTGATGGAGATATGCTCCTTGCCAATGGGGTACAGAATATTTCATTATATTGAGCAGTGCGTGCAGTCCCCATCTGAACCACATGCCATTCTTTTGTGATCTGAGAATCTCTTTTAACTTTCATGTTAGCAACATTGGTCATTTCCACCTAGGCCCAACTGCTGGTCAGTGGCTGTGGTTGCTTTCCTAGGAAGTTGAAGGCAGATTCAGGAGGACTCGGGCTGACAGCAAATCCAGAAACAGCCAAAGCCCATCAGAGAGAATGATAAGAACCCAGCTCAGGAAAAGGTCTCTGCTGCAGGGTTCCTCAGGCTATGTGCATCTATAGGGCGATCAGACCTTTTCACTCCCGACCTGAATTCCAGGAGGTGGTTGATGTACAATGGCAACACAGGTTCCATTATGTCCCAGGACACCGCGACGGAGCGGGCCCGGAGGGCTCAGAAATAGGAAGCCATCCTTTCCCAGAGGCTGTGAAGGTGAGTGCTGCTTTGAACTTCTACGTGATTGGCTCCTTCCAGGAAGTGTTAAATGGTCTGTGTGGGATCTATTGGTTGTCTAACATGGTACTAAATAAAGTAAGAGCCCATGGTTTTGGAGGTGGAATAACAGGATGGATAGATGACTAGCTAACTAGCTGGGATGGGGGACATTTTCAAGATGGTAACTTAGAACTCATCATGTACATTGATCACATAGGGATCAGTGCTGTAGCCACAATTATTTCCAAGATATATTAATGACTTGGATGAGGAAAATGAATATAACTCTGTGTTTGCAGATGACACAAAAATATGTGGAAACCAAATAATGTGGATGACATAGCCTATGGAGGGAAATGGACAGATTACACAAATGAGTAAAAACTTGGCTGATGGAATATAATGTGGGGAATTTTGAGGTTATGCACTTTGACAGGAAGAACCGAGGAGCTGAATATTATTTAAATGGACAAGGTCGGAAGTTACATGACACCAGGTTATTTTCCAACAGGTTATTTGAAATCACAAGCATTCAGAGCATAGCCCGATTTATTAAAATGGAGAAAGACTGAAGAAAGCCAGAGAAGATTTTTTGGCATCCTCATCCATGAATACAAAAAAAACCTAGCATTTGGTGTGTAATGGAGATGACAAATCAAAATTTATCCTTTATTTCAAAGGGACTAGAGGATAAAGGTAGGGTGGATTTTCTCAAACTATATAAGGCACTAGGAGAAAGTGCAGACTGCAGATGCTGGAGATCAGAGTCATGAGTGTGGTGCTGGAAAAGCACAGCCAGTCAGGCAGCATCTGAGGAGCAGGAGAATCGACCTTCAGGCAAGAGCCCTTGATCACCTATATAAGGCACTAGTCAGATCATAATTTGAATACTGTGAACTGTTTTGAGCCCCTTATCAAGGAACAATGTACTGCAGTTGGAGGCAGTCCTGAGAAGATTCACAAGGCTGACACCAGACTGTTTTGTGAGGAGAGATGGAATATATTGACCTGGACTCATTGGAATACAGAAGAATGAAAGATGATTTTATTGAAACCTACAAGATTTTCAGAGGATTTGACAGATTAGATGCAGAAAGGTTTATTCTTCCTAAGGAAGATTCTATGATCAGTGGACATAATCTCAGAATAAAGAGTTGCACACTTACAACAGAGATAATGAGGAATTTCTTCTCTCAGAGGGTAATAAATCTGTGGAGGTCTTTATATAGAGAGTTGTTGAATCTGAGTCATTAAGGAAATTCAAGGCTGAAATAGACTGACTTTTAATCAGTTAGGGAATCAAATGTTAGGTAAAAGGCAGTAAAGTGGAGTTAAGGATGATCAGATCAGCCATGATCTCATTGAATGGTGGAGCAAACGTGATGGGCTGAATGGCCTATTTCTGCTTCTGTGTCATATGATCTTATGGTAGTCAGGTTCAGCCCCAACGATTTGCAGTGGATGCTTAGTCAGAAGGATTGAATCCAGTCCACCATCCATTGCCTCCATGCATTTCTGCTGATATTTCATTAGCATCCTGTTCTGTAATAGTTTGTAATTGTAGAGCATTTTGATATGAGGTCTTTTCTGTTGCAGATATGTAATTAAAGCTAGTTTAACAATGGCTGCCTGCAGGCAAGCCTGCTGTTATCAACCCTCAACGGATTCAAGCTGATGCTGACTTAGGGTTGCAGATTTCTATTGTGGAACTTTGTGTGACTGAACAGGTTATTTCTTGATCAGCAGAACTTTGGACACATGGGATAGCATGTCCCAGCAGACGCTGGGATCTGGATAATAGGATTTGCCTCTTTTGACTCTTGATCTGATGCTTTATCATGAAGGCAATGGGACTCAAAGCCTGATACAACTCAATTGACAAATTGTTGTCAATCTGAATGATTGGTAACAAGCTTTTCCCTGTCATTGATATCAATGCAATTGCACTTCAAAGAGAGCTTCAGAAAGTCTTTGTAGCAGTTTCCTTGACCTCTCATGGATGCCAGGACCTGGTTGTGTAGATGCTTTCCAACTATCCAGATACTATGGTCCAACATAGTTAGTTCTGCCGGGTTTTGCCTGAATGCTTTAAAAGGCCACCTGCATGTGTGCAATGATCTTGCCATTGAATCCAGAGATTGCAATGTGATATTCCTTGTAGAACTTCTACAGTGATCTTATGTGTTACTGATTCAGAGTGCAATGGCATTGAAGTACAGCAGTATGGTGATGACAATTGTCCTTTAGGTCAGAATGTTTGTTGACATGGAGGTCAAAATCATA
The DNA here is from genome assembly GCF_020745735.1 of Hemiscyllium ocellatum. Classification (NCBI taxonomy): domain Eukaryota; kingdom Metazoa; phylum Chordata; class Chondrichthyes; order Orectolobiformes; family Hemiscylliidae; genus Hemiscyllium; species Hemiscyllium ocellatum. The sequence goes on along the minus strand of NC_083401.1, from coordinate 65,860,639 downwards.
CTGAGTGTAATACACAATAGAAAGACATACATGAGTCTGGGATGGATTTTTTTTAAACTTTTCTTTTCAAAATTGAACGACTGAAGAATAGTGTGATATAACTTTCAAACTCTGAAACTTGATTTTGAGGAAAGCTAAAGACATATTTGGAGGCATTAGGGGGACCCTAACAATGAGGGCTGATCTAATTACAGTTAAAGATTTCACATTTGACTGAAAGCAAAAGAAATAACGTAAGAGGATAAAGTAAGTTGTTCCTTCACTGTGATAGGAGCAAATGCTTTTGATGTGATTTTAAACCAATGTTGTCTGAGAAACCCCAGTTTGATGGATTAAGCTGAAGTTAATGAAATTCTTGACTCATATTGTGGCATGAACAAGAATGAGATTGCACTGGGAGTTAACGTTTCATCAAAGGAAGCAATTGCCAAGTGACACTATTGAGGATTATATTCTCAAATTAAAGAAGCTCTCTCATCACAGCAGATCAGGCATGAATTTAATGATTAACTTTAGAGACGTATTTGAAACATAAAGGACAATGAAGTCTAGGCCAAGCTTTTGAGTAAAGACAATAACCTTGCATAGACAGAGGCCTTTGTCCTCTTAGCCTTGGGAAGTGGCAGAAAAAGAAACTGCAAAAGATTTTTTTTTCCTGAACTACAGGGGAGGTGCTCCAGATTTCAATGAGATCTGGACCACAGCAGCCAAACTCATGGACTCAAAGTCAGAAATTTGAACTCTGTCATTGGTTTCAATAAAGACAATCACTTGGAAAGTCCCATTCCCAATAAAAGTGCTCAACCTGTGGTAAAGTCAGTCATACTCTGAGGGTAAGCAGGAACATAAGAAACAATAATGCTCCAAATCATGGCAAAGAACACACAGAATATGAGAATAAAAGTGTTCAAGAGTACAGTAACAACAGTTAAAAGACATTTGGACAGGTACCTGGATAGCAAAGGTGTAGAGGGATAAGGCTAAATGCAGGCAAATGAGAATAGTTCAGTTTAGAAAGCCTGGCTGCCATGACAGGTTGGGCCAAAGGGTTTGTTCCTGTGCTGTCTGTCTCTATGACTATCACTCTAATTCTACTTTCCACAATAAGCTTGGACGTTAGATATTCACAATTTACTTTCATGATAGAGACAGCTACTGTAGTATCTGATATCTTGGAAGGAGAAGTCATATTCTCTCACATAAATTTTTTTGAACCTTTAGCTATTCCAATAAGTCCATTCCAATATTCAGTGAAAGTAGTGATGTATAAAGTTTCATTTTATAACTTGGAATCAGTTGTAGAAGATGGATAAAACCCTGTGAAGGTTAGACATAGAAACATAGAATACAATGACTTCGTTATCGGTGACAATAGGAGAGCAGCACAATACAATGGAGTTTCCTGGACCTACATCATCACTTGAGAAGTTCTGTTCTTCCTCAGCCCATCCTCTGAAGTGCTATCTTCTTCTTTTCCTATGGATTGGGACCTTGTTGTCCAGGAGCACCACCCCCCACTTCCCCCACTCCCATTTCCAGACCCACTCCTCACCTGAAGCCCCCATCTAGTCTGTAGTCTTCTAGCTATAGAGCATTGTACCTTGTGATGAGACAGAAGGAGGGACTGAGTATGAGCAGTTAGTAGTCATACATGAGCAGGAGAGGTGGCGAGGTTTTCCCAGTGAGTGAGTAGGAAGTACAAATAGCAAAAAGTTAGTGTTTTGAGAGGGTAAGATGAATAAGAGCTGTGTAGTTGACATGACACAGATCATATGTGGGCGGCACGGTGGCACAGTGGTTAGCACTGCTGCCTCACAGCGCCTGTAGACCCGGGTTCAATTCCCGACTCAGGCGACTGACTGTGTGGAGTTTGCACGTTCTCCCCGTGTCTGCGTGGGTTTCCTCCGGGTGCTCCGGTTTCCTCCCACAGTCACAAAGATGTGCGGGTCAGGTGAATTGGCCATGCTAAATTGCCCGTAGTGTTAGGCAAGGGGTAAATGTAGGGGAATGGGTGGGTTGCGCTTCGGCGGGTCGGTGTGGACTTGTTGGGCCGAAGGGCCTGTTTCCACACTGTAAGTCTAATCTAATATTGATTGTTGCCTTGGGTAGAGACATGTACAGTGGCAGAGTTAGATTGAGTGGTGGCCCTGCAAATGTGAAGTTCTAAAAACAAGATGGTGGCAGCTATCCTTGCAGAGCTCAGAAGATATTGATATTCTTCCAGCACTGCTGGGTATATATTGATGTGGGGCAATGCATTGACCTGGCCTACAATTTCTGACCACATTCTGAAGAGAACTGGCCTCCTTTCCATTATCCATCCACTAACACTCTTCAGATCTCTGTCCGAGAAGGGAGATCAAGCTTGGCTTTCTTAGGAGCTGTAAGCTGAGAATTCAGAGGTGAGTTCTGGCTTATAGCATCAGATGTGGTGCACAGCTACACTTTAACCATGGCATGAGTGTCACAGACACTGGAAAATCCGGGCAGTGCTATGCACCGAAAAATACTCTCAACATTCTGGTTGTAAGGCAATGGGAGGAAAGCTGAAAGACTGTGGGTGAAACTTTACCCTACATCATAGCAGAGTACATGCCATAAAATCCATTCACCATCCATACTTGACTACAAATGGGAAAATCTAGCACAAAGTAGTTACTAAGCATTCAAACTTTGTCCTGTGCCTCTAAGTTGGTGTCACTCTTTATCCCGAAAAGCTCCAGTCCATTTCTTACTTCCTGTTACCTATTTACAAACAGGCAGAGGTGTTTTTGTGTTCCCCCCTTTCTATTCACGTATCAATGGTCAAACACTGAGGATTGAGAGGTAAGAGAAATTTCTTCTAAAAGGTTGTGAATCTGTTGAATTTTCTTTCCAGAAGGTTGTGGGTGCCTGTGTGTTGAGTGAATTTGAGGCTGACATAGATTTTTAGCTCTCAGGATGACCGGTGGCCATGGAATTGTATTGCTGCATAAATGTAGCCAGAAGGAAATTGAAAAGAGAAAGTCAATAAGCAATAAAAATAAGATAAACAATGAAAACATAAACATAGAGCATTTAATTCATTCTCTATAAACAGCCTGAGAGATACAATTGCCTGTGATATCCCAGAAATAAATGTCCCTTTGCACAATTTTACAGACAATCAACAGTTCTTGGAAAACATATCAAATTTAAAATAAATGTTTTAGCAGAGTGTTTCAGCCTGGATATTCTGCCACTCAACACTCCGTCCATATATGCCTTGCATGTCTAAAGATTGGTTTCTATTAACAGAAACTCAGTGAAGTTTCTGTCAGAGTGTTTTGATTTGTTAGTGCTGCTGCACTAACAAATCAGGGTTCCATTCCAGTCTTGGATGGTTTTCTGTGAGGAGTTTGCACATTCTCCAAGTGTCTTTGCAGGTTTCCTCCCACAGTCCAAAGATGTGCCAGTTAGATAGGTTGCCATTGTAAATTGCCCCATACTGTCCAGGGATGTGCAGGTTAAGTGGGTTAGCTATGGTAAATATAGATAGGGAGGGTCTGGATCTGGATAGGATGCTTTTCTTAGGGTCAGCAGCAGATCTGATGACTGATTGGCCTCTCCTTAACTTCAATAAATTAAATTCAAATTCAAATTCAAATTCCCTGCACTGTCGACATCATATGAAACAAATAAAGTTCTATGAAAGCTTTTCTGAGCACACATTATATTTCAGTCAGCAATTGAGAAACAGAAATATAATATTTATAATTTTGTCCTTCATCTTTTAATAACCAGCATACAAAACTATCTTTGCAATGAACAGGGATAATATTGAAAGGTACTACTAATATTCATTGAAAGCCACTTGGCACATGAAAAGTTCCAGTATAGGCCTCAAACAATTTGGCCCTATTGCTATGAAAATGTTTTGAAAGGCCTTTGCACTTCAACAAAATGATTGGACACTACAAAATTTAAAAAGAAGGGTATTTTTTACATCATTCTTCTTTTAATCAAAAATTGAAAAAGAAATGAGGGACTGGAAACCTGAAACAAAAACAGAAATTGCCTGAGAGGTCCAGCAGGGCTAGCAGCATCTGTGGAGAGAAGGTAGGGTTAATGTTTCCGGTCGAGTGACCCTCTCCATGCCAACGATTTCTGTTTTTATCAAAAATTGATTTAGATTACAGTCATGTAAAATGCATGCTTGTAACAATAAGAGACTGACTTTGAAGATTTGCTACAAAAGCCACTCCAACAACACAAAAAAGATCTTCCCCAAACTAATAGCCCACAGCATGCAAACAAATGAAAAATGATGGCCAGGAAAAGACCTATTCTTCAATCCAGCTTGTTCTGCACAAATGCGATACTTTGCAGATCATTCTCCCAATTTTTGCTGCTAGGCCATTAATGAAACTAATAAGTAGCAATTCATTCAATACTCCATTAATGACCAGTCTCCAATCTCATTGATAACAACTTACTGCAAATACACAAACAGTGCAATAGATTGCCAATAATACTCATGATTTCAAGTCAGAAGTCTGAAATACAATACCCAAACAAACATTTTGGAAATCCAGATACACAATGTTTATCTGGATCAGTTATCTTGGTACATGTTACAATCCAATTAACAAGCCAGGACTTGTTTTATAAATCTACCTTTGGTGTCCGTGATGCTGTTTCCCCTTTGTTAATTAGTCAGATGTTACATTTCAGATTTATCCTCAAACATCAAGCTAATAGGTCGATATTCAGCTCATTCTCCCTATCTTTGTTTCAAATATTGTAATTACGTTGCCATCCAACCAATCCAAAGGAACAGTTCCTGACTACAGCAAACAAGAAGCCCACACAGCACCTGGCCTATTTCCTTAAAAACACTCGGGGGGATATTATCGGTAATATTTAAGGCCTCCAATTCAAAACTATACGTTAATCTGTTGAATATTAACACTCCTATTGCTAACAACATCATTAACAACATCTGTGATAAAGCAAAAGAAAGTGGATGCTGAAATAAAAGCAGAAAATGTTAAAAATAGCTAGCAGGTTTGAAAATATCTGTGGAGAGTGAAGCAGAGTTAATGGGAAGAATTTAACCAAGTTTGTGGAGATAGCTGTGGAGGAAAAGATTAGATTACTTACAGTGTGGAAACAGGCCCTTCGGCCCAACAAGTCCACACCGACCCACCGAAGCGCAACCCACCCATACCCCTACATTTACCCCTTACCTAACACTACGGGCAATTTAGCATGGCCAATTCACCTGACCCGCACATCTTTGTGACTGTGGGAGGAAACCCACGCAGACACGGGGAGAACGTGCAAACTCCACACAGTTAGTCGCCTGAGTCGGGAATTGAACCCAGGTCTCAGGCACTGTGAGTGCAGCAGTGCTAACCACTGTGCCACCATGCCACCCTGGGAACTCGGACATTTGGGATACCATGCATTGAATTGATTCCCCAAACGTTCCACTACCATTAAGTGTCCTGTCTACCTGGCAGCAGGGGATTTTCAATTGAGGCACTCAATTGGTTAGCTTTTTCTCAGACAAAGTTTGATTCTTGCGAGTGGTTCACATCTCGATCCTCAAATCCCCATCCCAGGCTGTGTTTTTCAGCAGCTGAGGAGAAGCTATCTCATAGCGGAAGGTCAAAGTCACAGATGTTTAAGGCTCTAGATGAGCACAGAGGCTGGAGATGGACCATACAGTCTTTCCAGTCACTTCTGATATAATGGAAATGGATGTCTCCTCTGACTTGATGCTGTAAAACACAATCCGCTTCACCAATGTTATTGGTGGCTGCAGTTCCACCCAGCTCCTTTTTTTGCCTGGCCTTCAGCAGTTCTCCCATTGGTCTTGTGCCACCTGCCCTCAGATGGGAAAGTATTAAGAGAAGGCAAGGAGTAGTAGGATGGTGATTTGGAATAATGACATCAAGGTTCCTCTGAACACCAACATTTCTGAATTGTTCACCATTTAAGAATATTCTGCTTTTCTACTTCAAAGTATGTGGCTTCACATTTATCCACATGTATGTTTTACTGACAAGTTATTGTCTACTCTTTTGACATGACAGCTATGGCTCTGGTGGAACACTCCTATCTCAGAGCCAAAACATTGGATCCCACTCCAGAATACTGCATAGGTAAATCTAGGCTAATTCTCCAGTGCACTCAAGTCAGAAGCCCTTGTCTTTTGGATGGGAAATTAAACCAGAGAACTGTCTGTTCTTGCAGGTTGAAATGAAAGGACCCACATTCTACCAATGGAGTTATTTTTCAATCAATTTTGATTACTGAAACAGATTTTCTGATCACATTTTTGTTGCTCTTTGTTGTATGTGCAATGTCTTTCTTATAAAAAAATGCTATTTATAATTTTCAAAGATTTATCAAAGACAAGTTCCATTTTATAAATTCATGTAGACTGCCCATTCCAATCCTGATTTCTGAAGTGTCCTGTTACCAATTTCACAATAATAGATTTTGGGCTGGATTTTAACTGACCCCTGCTGGCCATGCTTATGCCCAGCCCTAAGCTAACACCCATAATCCGTTTGGTAGATGGCTGAAATGGAAGCTGTCCTTCTGTATTGAAGTAATTAATTCAGGTTTATTAGGCTTGTTCCATTTAGTGTGGACTGGTAGGCCTGAGTGGGCAGCATACTTTTGGGGTTGAGAGTGGGACAAAAGGAGGGCACCTCATTTGATGGTAGTCTGGGTGCAACACAACACACTACCCCCTCCATGAAAGTTAGCCCACCTCCTTCTGGATTGCCTGCCTTCCAATGCAATGTGCTTACACCTTGAACCACCCATGCTGGGTTGTTGGATCCCTCCCTTTCTGACCTCTCTGCATCAGCCTCTCTTTGTGACTCTTTTGTAAACCTGGCAGTGCTCATTACTGCTCTCTGGTACTGCTGAGATTGATAGATGTGACAGCTAATCGGATTGGCTGGCACTTTGTGAGGGTGGGACTTCTCCCTCTGAGGGATCCTACTCTTAGCCAATGTAGCCTACTCACAGGAAGAGGGAACAGACTCTTTTCTGGTCTGTAGTCTGAGGCTTGACTTATCTTCTGTGGGGCAAGTAGTCTGCCACCGGTAAAATATAGTCCTATAACATATCCCTGCCAATGGTGTCAAGTTAATATGTTTTTTTTTCTGCCTCCTTTCTTTAATAATTGGGATATTTTCCAACATCAAGAAATCTAGGTAATTTGGTAAGATTGCTAAAAAGAAATATGGACAGTTCTTCTGCAATGCAATGTTTGTATTCTTGTGCAACCCAGCATTATAGAAAACTCAAACTTTAGAAACAGAACTTAAAGTGTTGATCATGTAATCATGTTACAGCTAACACATGTTTTAAAAGGTTGCACTTTAGAAACAGTGTCCCCAAATCATTAATCGCATTACAGCGAAGTCATGTTAACAAAACGTGTGCTATAGCAGAACGACCTGTACCAAGTCGAAGCTTTTCATTTTGTACTTATCATGACTGAAACACAACAATGCAATGATTCCTGATGAAGGGCTTTAGCCCGAAACATCGAATTTCCTGATGCTGCCTGACCTGCTGCGCTTTAACCAGCAACACATTTTCAGCTCTGATCTCCAGCATCTGCAGACCTCACTTTTTACTGAAACACAACAATACCAACTTGGCAAGTAAAACTTTATCCAGCATGTGAAGAGAGTGTTGATTGTTTGGATTGTATATCTGGCATTGAGATGCAGCAGGAATTGTTAATTATCTTAGTTAACTGATTGAATTCAAAGCAGACATGCTGACCATGATTGGGCTCCCTCAAAATGAAAATTTTGACTGGTCATCCAAAAAACATAATCCCATTAAATGATCAAGAGGTTGAGAAAATAAACAATTTCTCAATTGCCTTGACAACCATATTAGCAATTCCTCCTCAGCTAGACAAGCTCGTATAACAGGATGCTTTGAATGATTGCATCAATATCCCCGACTGAGTTGAGTTCATTTGTAGGTTTTGGAGCTCAGCCCAGTATTCATAATGGGATTCCATCATCCAGATGTACAAACAGAACCTCTCAAACTTTGAAGTCATTGAAAGAGTTCAAAAATCTGTTTAGGCTCAAAAGATAATGGAAAGATGTGATTCAAATGGAAAGATAAGAATCAGAGGATAATGTGGCATAATGAAATCTGAACACAAGTACATAGGAACAAGAGTGGGGCATTCAATGCATAGAGACCGTCCTGCAATTCTTGACCAATTCCCGTCATTTCCTTTTATGACACTTGCCTGTACTATCTTCATGTTTCTTAATGTCATCATTGTATATTAATATTCATTTCCATCATGAACCTATGCAATTATTGAGCTTCTAGACCCCTCTATGGTAGACTATTCCAAAGATTCACAAACCTCAGTATGAAGGAGCTCCTCCTCACCTCAATCTACATGGTCTGCCGCTTATCCTGCCATTATGCCCCTGTTCCTAGAATCTCAGTTCGTGGAAATATTCAATCTATGTGATCTATTTATCCTGATCAGAAATATCTGATTCCATTATGCCTTGTAAGAATTTCTAAGTTTCAATAAGATCAGCTTTCTTTCTTGCAAAACTGAAGGGAATTAAGGCACATTATCCTCAATATCTTCACATAAAACAATCCAACCATCCCAGAGTTAATCTGCTGAATGATCTTCATTCCTTAAATGCCTCCATAGATAAAGAAATGAAAACTATATACAATATTCAAGGTAACATCTCACCAAGGCTCTATACAACTACTCATTCCTGAAGAAGGGGTCATGCCCGAAACATCGATTTTCCTGCTTCTTGGATGCTGCCTGACCTGCTGCGCTTTTCCAGCAACACATTTTCAGCTCCTTCTATATAACTACAGTAATGTATCTATATTTTAGTACTCAAATTCCCTTGAACTGAATGCCAATACACTTTTGCCTTTCTAATTGCTTATTGCACCTCCATGCAAGTTTTTAGTGCCTCATGATCAAGGACACTGAAGGACTTTTGGACAGCCTCATCTCCTGACATGACACCATTAAGAAATAATCAGTCTTTATTTTTTCTACCCATGTGAATAACTGCATACTTACTAAAATATATATTTCATTTGTCATGTTCTTGCCTATTCAGGTGGTCTGCACAGTTCATCTTGAAGATTGCTTGCATCTTTTTTCACAACTTATGTTCCCACCTGATTTACTACAATATCACAAGCCTCTTCCATTAATGTTGGAGTCACAGAGGTCTACAACATTGAAAAAGGCCCTTTGACCTATCAAAAACAACTACCTAGTTATTTCAATCCCATTTATGAACACTTTTCCCATAGCTTGTTATGTCTCAGTGTCACAAGTGTAATCTAAATACTTATGAAATGTTATGAAGGTTTGTGGTTTCTGTCTTTACCAAACTTGCAGGCAATGAGTCCCAGATTCCTGTCACCCTCTGGATGAAAATTTGTTTCCTCATATTCCTTCTAAAGATCCTGCCTTACCTTAAATTGTTGCCCCCATTATTGATCCCTCTACCAAATGGAATAGCCTCTTCCTATTTATCTTATCCATGTCCCCCATTATTCTATGAATCTAAATCATGTGCTCTGCTCTGAGGAAAATAATTCCAGTCTGTCCAATTTTCCTTTATAACTGAAACTCTCCAGTGCAGACAGTGTCCTGGTAAACCAGGATGGCGCGGCGGCATGGTGGCACAGTGGTTAGCACTGCTGTGGGCGGCATGGTGGCACAGTGGTTAGCACTGCTGCCTCACAGCGCCTGAGACCCGGGTTCAATTTCCGACTCAGGCGACTGACTGTGTGGAGTTTGCACGATCTCCCCATGTCTGCGTGGGTTTCCTCCGGGTGCTCCGGTTTCCTCCCACAGTCCAAAGATGTGCGGGTCAGGTGAATTGACCATGCTAAATTGTCCGTAGTGTTAGGTAAGGGGTAAATGTAAGGGTATGGGTGGGTTGCGCTTCGGCGGGTCGGTGTGGACCTGTTGGGCCGAAGGGCCTGTTTCCACACTGTAAGTAATCTAATCTAACCACCTTTGCCCAGTGGAATTATCCACATTAACTTGAAAAAGTCTTAGTACAGGTCATTGTGGTATAACGTGACAGCTGTGTTCCTCTGCAAGCTCGCACTAGAGAAAATCGCGCTATGGAAAACTGCACTGTCGAAGATCACTGTTAGAAAACCACTATACACATTCAGTAGAACGTTATGTTATCCCAACGATGTCCACAATTTATCAATTGCATTCTCACCAATTTATGCTGATAAAATGCATATCATAGCAGACGACCTGTAGCTGCAACTGACCCACAATTACCATTTTTTTAGTCATGAAGGGAATAGATATTTGTTAACAATTTTTTAAAAAAAATTTCAATTGGTTGCCCAATCATAGCTTTGTAGAAATTTACTGCACGTAAGGAAGCAATTTGGCAAATTATTCCCACACTAGTTGACATGGAGCTATCCAGATTCATCCCACATTCTAGCTATTGACTAGCTTCATTTTGATAAGAATGCTGAATTGACTGTTATATGCTATGTCATTGCAAATTATTTTCTGTATTTCACCATTTCAGAAAACTTGCTAAGTTTTGAATGTGCCTGCTATTTCACCAGAAATAACACACAGAAAGATGTATTTTATCACTGAATTAAAATAAAACCTTTCCCGTAGTGAGCAGGTGAGCAAAAATACTTCCAATTTACACACATTTGGTATTATTAGACTGTAAAATGAAACGGTAACTAAGTTTAATTTAAAATAGTCACTATTTTGACTACCTTCCCAGTTCCAATTTGTCAGTTGTAAAGTCATTCAAAATTGTAAATTTTCTCCTTTTCAAAGAAGAAGCTGATCACAAGTTGATGTGTTTTGAATTCTATAATCTCTATGGGTCAGCCTCGGTAATCATGGGGGAACAAGTTTTAAAATGAAAGTGTTTATGGAAGCAAGTTTAAAAATGTTAATCTACCATTAAGAAACCATTTTTGAAATCAGACTTAGAATGAAAAAGAGAACTGACAATGTGTGAGCCATAAATCAACATGGCATATTGCTTAAAGATGAATTCATGTCAATTTGTATTGGAGATATTGTTGTTTCAATTTTGTTTCTATTTAGGCATACATGATGAACTTTACTGAAGGTAGTAGACAGACTTTAGAGGTTCAGAAGTTGAGTTCATTGCTGCAGAATTCCTCATGTTTGACCTAATCATGAAGCAACACTAATTATGTGGTTAATCCAGACAGACTGTTGATAGTAGTATTCCTCCCAACCTCGCAATGTTGTTGGCTGGGGGATTCTTCAATAGCAAAGTTGTTGTATGTCTAGGGGATATGTTCAGATCCTTATTATTTGATCATGACAAATGTTACCTGCCACATATCAATCCAAGTATGAACATTATTCAATTCTTCTTGCATATAGACAGTTTGTTTGAGTATCTAGAATACTAAATGGTGGTGAATACTGTGCAATCAGCAGAAGCATTCACATTTCTGACCTTTTAATGCAGAATCAGTCATTAATGAACCAGTTGAAGATAGTTGGGCTAAGGAGACTGCCTTCAGGAATTCCTACGGGGATGTTCTGGGACAGAGCTGATTGACTTTGAAGAAAGACAACTATACTCTTTAACAAAAAAAATGAAAGAACTGCAGATGTTGGAAATGAGAAACAAAACCAAAAATTGCTGGAAAAGCTCAGCAGTTCTGGCAGCATCTGATGGAGGGTCATTGGACCCATAACACTAATTCTGTTTTCTCTCCCTAGATGCTGCCAGATCTGCTGAGTTTTTCCAGCAATTTCTGTTTTTGAACTATATTCTTTATGCTAGATATGACTCCAATGATTGCTTTTTTCTTTCAATTTACTTCACTTTTTCTAGGCCTCCTTGATGGCATATTTGATCAAATTCTGCCTTAATCAAGGGAAACCCTTAATCTCAATTCTGAAATTCAGTCGCTTTGTTCTATATTTGGAGTGAGACTGTAAAGGAGTTGACTGGCCTTGTGGAATTCAAACTTCACGTCAGTGAGCAGGTCATTATTGAAGGAGTGTTACTTGATAGCAGTATTGATGACATCTTCCATAATTTTGCTGATGACTTACTCCAGACCGATGGTACAATAATTAATAAGATTGGATGAGTCCTGCTTTGTGATGACTTGACACACCCATCTAATCTTCCACAATTTTACTGATGACAGTGTAGTCGCTGTACTGGAACAACTGGATAAGGACCTTGACTAGTTTTGGAATGCTGCCAGAATGTTGCCAGGGCCAGTTAGGATATGGAATGCACTGTCTGGAAATTGGTTGAGGCGGGTTCAATCGAAGCATTCAAGAGAGCAGTGGATGGAGATTTGGATAATGCTGGTGTGTGGAGATACATGAAAAAGGCAAGAGATTGTCACTCATTAATAGAGTCAGACTAGATTGTTTTTTATTCATTCATGGCATTGCTTATTGGATCAGAATTTATTGCCCATTCCTACTTGCCCAGATGATTGTTAAGAGTCACCCACATTGCTGTGGATCTGGAGTCACATATAGGCCAGACCAGGTAAGGGCAGTAGTTTCCTAAAGGATATCAATGAACCAGATGGATTTTTTCTACGATCAGCAATGGTTTCATGGTCATTTGACACACTTCATTCCAGATTTAAACTGATGTTCCACCACTTGCAATGGTGGCAATCAAATCCAAGTCTACAGAACATTACCTGCGTCTCTGGATTTATAGTCTACTGATAATATCGCTAAGCCATCACTTCCACTGAATAAATATAGAACCAATGCACTCATCTCTGCTCTCTGACTCTCCTGAAGTTCTTTGTGCTACTGGAGTCTTTCACTGTGAAAACTGATGTGAACTACCTCTTCAGTTCCTTCATCATTTCTTTGTTCCCCATTACGACTTCTCCATCCTCATTTTCCTGTGGTCCAATGTAATATTTTGCCTCTCGCGCTTTTTTAGATATCCAAAATCAATCTTGCAATCAGCTTTTACACTATTAGCTTGCTTATTCTCATATTTTATCTTCTCCCTGTTTCTTGTTTTTTTTTAGCTATCCTCTGCTGGTTTCTTAAAGGCTTCCCAATCCTCTGGCTTCTCACTAACCTTCACTCCATTATTGGCTGTTTCTTTTCATCAACTGTGACTTCAAGGAGCTCTAACAAATCTGGAGTCAGTGAGAACAGGGGAAATTCTCTACCAGTTGGAATTCTAAATGGTACAAAGGAAGATAATTGTTGATTTTGGAGTTCAATCAACTCAGCTTCAGAATATCTCTGCTGAAACTCCTCAGGGTAGCATGCTAGACCCAACCAACCATCTTCAGCTGCTTCATCAATGACCTTGCCTCCATTTTAAAGTCAGAAGACCGAGTGTTCGCTGATTATTGCACAAAGTTCAGCAAGATTTGTAATTCCCCCAGATACTGAACCATTTGGTGTCCAAATGCAGCAGGACCTGGAAAACATCTGGATTTGGGCTGACAAGTGACATTTACTTAACAAACGTGCAGGGCAATGACCAGATACAACAAAGAACCTAACCACCCCCCCTTGAATATGAAATGGTATTACCATCACTGAATCAACCATTATCAACATTCTGGGGACTTACCTGGATGATTCTGTACTTCTTAATGGTATGATTCTATGGTACCATTGATCAAAAACTGGACTCGCCATATAAAGATGGTTCCTACAACAGTAGGTCAAAGGCTAAGAATTCTACAGATAGTAACTTAACCCCTGAAACCCCAAAGTCTGTCCACCATCTACAAGGCACAGGTCAGAAGGGTGATGAGATACTCCTCACTTGCCTGGGTGCGTGCAGCTCCAACAACACTGAGGAAGACTGACACCATCCAGGCAGAGCTATCTGCTTCTTTGGCACTACATCCAAAAACATCCACTCCTTCCTCCACCAACGCCTATTGGCAGCAGTGTACACCATTTACAAAATGCACTGCTGGAATTCATGACAGCTCCTGAGACAGCACCTTTCAAACAGAGAACATAGAAACTCAGAGTATGAATAGACCTTATGGCTGCTCCATCATATAATAGGATCATGGGTGATGCTCTATCTTCTTGCCATATTCCTGCTTTCTCTCCATACCCCTTGACATTTCTCCAGTTTATAAATTTATCAAAATAAAAACTGAAAGAACTGTGGATGCTGTAAATCAGAAACAAAAACATAAATTGCTAGAGAAGCTCAGAAGGTCTGGCAGCATCGGTAAAGAGAAAGCAGAGAGTTAATGTTTCGGGCCTGGGGTCCAATTCTGAGGAAGGGTCACTGGACCCGAAATGTTCACTCTGATTTCTCTTCACAGATGCTTCCAGACCTGCTGAGCGTTTCCAGCAATTTCTGGGTTTTTTTTGCGCTAGAAACATATCTATCTCTTCTTGAATATATTCATTAACTTGGCTTCCACAGCCTTCTGTGGTAGACAATTCCTTTGAGTAAAGACATTTGTTCTCATCTTAATCCTAAAGAGTCTGTCTCATACTCTGAGACTGTGTTCCTGAATCTCTGTCCCAGCCTTTTTGATTTTTTTTCTGTTTGAGTCAGATCCCCTCTCATCCTTCTAAACATTGGCGAATATAAGTCTAGTCAAATGAATCTCCCCACATAGAACAGTCCGACTATCCCTGCTATCAGCCTCGCGAAAATCCACTGCACACCCTCTATGGCAAGTAGATCCTTTTGTTGGCATGGACCACTTCCATATAGAAGCACAGCAGGTGCATAGGATCACCACCACCTGCAAGTTTCCCTCCAAGCCACTCACCATCCTGACTTGGAAATACATCAGTGTTCCTTTGGTGGTGCTGAGTCAAAATGCTGGTCCTTCTTCCCTTACAGCATTGTGGGTCTATCTACACCAAATAGATGCAGTAGTTCAAAAAGATAGCTTATCTCTACCTTCTCAAGAGCAACTATATCTGGACAAGAAATGCTGGCCCAGCCAGTGATGCCCACATTCTGTGGATGAACAGAAAAAAAATTAATTGGTATGATCTCCATGACAATACTTCCATTCAATCAGAGCCTACTTGCCAACCAATCAGAATTGCCTTTCTTTCAAATTGATAGATACTATTTTTCTCTTACTTCAGTATTTCTTGCAAATTGTCCTGATGAATACAGGATGGAAAGCTTTGACAAGGCATTTTTTCAGCTCACATTCTATACTTACAAATGATCAAAAAGTATTTCATTAAACCTTCTAATTGATCCCCAGTTCTGAACAAACATCACCATTGTTTAAATGTGTATGATTCATCAAATCACTTCTTTTTTTTTGCACTGTTTTATTTTAATGAACAGAATAAACAAAAGTATTGTGATGACTGAAATTTGGCTACATCTTTCTTCTCCTCCTTCCATCTAATCAGATTTACTTTGGATTTGCCATCATGCATATGGCTCTCCATAATCTAACTTTAAAGTGAGATTTAGACCAAACTATGCCAAGTTATTATTGAAAATGAGACTTTATGAACACTACTACTGATGCTTTTTCTTGTTGCACCACATTTTACTTTAGTATTCATGGAATAGTACCGCAAAAGTGAATCAGCACATAGGAAGATTTTGGTAAAAAACAAAAGAATGCTTACAAAATACTCAATATAAATGGCACAAAGAACATAAAATCCATTTAAACCAGTGCAAACCTTCTTAGTCATGCACAAATGATGAATTAAATCATATGCATAGTTTTGTGGGCTAACACATTTATAACATGTATAATCTGTACCCAAATAAAAAGATGAAGTTATTTTTCCTGTTGAATAAATCTTCTTTATATCCCTGGCAGAATTTCATCTTATAATCAAGCTGTGAGAACACCAGGAGCACTTTATCACAATATAATTTAGCAAATGTAACATTCCTGTTCATAAAATTAAAGCAAATTGAAGAACTGCAGAGATTTAAGCCTTAATCTTCAATCATTCTTCATTGTTAAACTCAGCAGAAAGGCATAACAAGGCTGAATATTGGACAGTCACTTCACAACCCTCAGAAACAAATTCTTTAAGCTGCAAAATGACTCAAAGGATTTATTAATAGAAGATTGCATTCCTGGATTGCTTAGGCCCCTAGGGCTGTCTCAGGATTGCCTGTAGTGAGAGCAGATTATCACAGCAGGCTAAGGCCAGTCTAAGTAGCAAACGTCCTGATAGAACTGGCAGGGAGAGCTACATATTCCTGTGTCACTGTGAGTGACAAGAACAGGTTCAATAATAGATTTTCCTTTCCAACCCATCCTATGCCACAGAACCTTATCTAACAACTAGTACTGAGCATGAAGCACATTCCAGTGTAGGCAAAACAAAAGAAAGCAGCAAATGTATTATCACAAAATTCATCTGAAATCTGACCCGGTCATGGAAAAAACATTTTTCCAGTATAAAGGTATATTTAGAATTAAATAAACATTTCTTCTTTAGTATTAATTAGCCACATGACTTAAGATCCTGGTTGTAAAATGAGATTTGATAACTGAACTAGGATGAAGTATAATGATAAGAAATATTTTAAAATGTCTGCTTGCATGATGCTAAAGTTTAGACGTATTTTAATTTGCACTGCCTCTGGTGAACTGGGTGTCATGTTTAAAATCACCACAAAGAACATATTGTCCTGTAATAAACTTGACTCTCATCTGCTGTCATCTCAAGTGTGTAATTTATTTAAGCGACTGAGACGCATGCCTGATACTGAAGTAAGAGCCGAGAATGATATTCAGACAACAGTGGCATTTTAACCAATGCAAATGTGTTGCTGGTCAAAGCACAGCAGGCCAGGCAGCATCTCAGGAATAGAGAATTCGACGTTTCGAGCATAAGCCCTTCATCAGGAATAAGAGAGAGAGAGCCAAGCAGGCTAAGATAAAAGGTAGGGAGGAGGGACTAGGGGGAGGGGCGATGGAGGTGGGATAGGTGGAAGGAGGTCAAGGTGAGGGTGATAGGCCGGAGTGGGGTGGGGGCGGAGAGGTCAGGAAGAGGATTGCAGGTTAGGAGGGCGGTGCTGAGTTGAGGGAACCGACTGAGACAAGGTGGGTTACTCGAAGATTTTAACCTACTGCGAATCCTCTTACAAGGATGCCTTCCTTGAAGAAGCTCTCTTCCTCCCTCTACAAGGATTTCAGTGAGTCCCTCTCTCACTGCACCCCCCAGGTCCACCTCCAAACGGACCCCACCACCAAGGATATATTTCCCTCCCCTCCCCTATCAGCGTTCCGCAAGGACCACTCCCTTCGTGACTCCCTCGTCAGATCCACACCCCCCACCAACCCAACCTCCACCCCCAGCAACTTCCCCTGCAACCGCAGGAAATGTAAAACTTGCGCCCACACCTCCACACTCACATCCCTCCAAGGCCCCAAGGGATCCTTCCATATCCGCCACAAGTTCACCTGTACCTCCACACATATCATCTATTGCATCCGCTGCACCCGATGTGGCCTCCTCTATATTGGTGAGACAGGCCGCTTACTTGCGGAACGCTTCAGAGAACACCTCAGGGACGCCCGAACCAACCAACCCAATCACCCCGTGGCTCAACACTTTAACTCTCCCTCCCACTCCACCGAGGACATGCAGGTCCTTGGACTCCTCCACCGGCAGAACACAACAACACGACGGCTGGAGGAGGAGCGCCTCATCTTCCGCCTGGGAACCCTCCAACCACAAGGTATGAATTCAGATTTCTCCAGTTTCCTCATTTCCCCTCCCCCCACCTTGTCTCAGTCGGTTCCCTCAACTCAGCACCGCCCTCCTAACCTGCAATCCTCTTCCTGACCTCTCCGCCCCCACCCCACTCCGGCCTATCACCCTCACCTTGACCTCCTTCCACCTATCCCACCTCCATCGCCCCTCCCCCTAGTCCCTCCACCCTACCTTTTATCTTAGCCTGCTTGGCTCTCTCTCTCTTATTCCTGATGAAGGGCTTATGCTCGAAACGTCGAATTCTCTATTCCTGAGATGCTGCCTAACCTGCTGTGCTTTGACCAGCAACACATTTGCAGCTGTGATCTCCAGCATCTGCAGACCTCATTTTTTACTCGAACATTTTAACCAATGACTGAGCAGATGACTGAACTAAAGCAAGTGCAAAACCTTCTTTTTAAGTCTAGAAAAGTAGAAATGTTCTTCCAGGCCTCACAAAAATGAAAGCTCCTGCTCTTGAAGGCTCAGCATACTTTGATCTTCCTCTGTTTGAAAACAAAATTCACCATGTCCATTTTCCATCTAATATCTAAATTGAGCTTGGGTAGGTGACTTGTGGGTTGCTTGATCTTTGCATTCTGATAGTCAGCCAGTGCCTATTTCTGCTAGTTTCAGTTGGTTATGTGGGAGAAAGTGAGGACTGCAGATGTTGGAGATCAAAGTCAGAAAGAGTGGCACTGGAAAAGCACAGCTGGTCAGGCAGCATCCGAACAGCAGGAGAGTTGAGATTTGGATGGGGGGAGGTAGGTTGGGTAGGCGTGGACCTAATAAATGAGTCACAGAGGTAATGGTCTCTGCAGAATGCAGAGAAGGGTGGGGGAGGGCAATATATCTCTGTTGGTAGAGTGTGTTTGTAGGTGGTAGAAGTGGCAGAGAATGATGCATTGCATCCGAAGGTTGGTGAGGTGGAAGGTAAGAACCGGAGCAGGCACAGGGTGGTGGTGGGGGTTCTGTCTTTGTTGTGATTGGAGGGGTGGGGGGTCAGGTGGGCATGTGATCAATGAGATATACCCAAGTCCTTGGACCTAATTAAGGAATGTATTTAGGTCTGTATTGCGACCCTAAACATGAACTAACTACCACTGGAGTGTAATTTGTAATGGTAGTTTGGACAACCACAAGCACTTATGTTTAGTCTCTCATCATGTTTGAAGATGTTAGTTTATCCAGGGATGTAATCTATAGTTGATACTGCTCCCAAATGGCTATTCTTCAAGTGTGAGGTGAGGCAGTGAGTGCATGCAGGTCATTTACTATAGCAATGGTTTGGAAGAACTCAATTGTGTCTTCACCTAACATGGACAATTTATTTTTCTTCCAGAGCTGCTTGCCAGCACATGTCAATATTGTCTAGAACATACCAATTGCAAGGAACTGACAGAGTTCTGCAACACTTTTGTTACTTCCAGACTTGCTTAATGAATTTACCCAGCCCAGCCTCCATAAACTTGAACTCCTCCAAGATTTTGCTGCCTTCACTTTAATGGGCACAAAGTGCTGTCACCCACTACAGGGTCTACAATAGGGTGAGGAGGATGATTTTAGTCATTGGGGTCATGCCAGCACCAGCATACTCAGACATCCATCACCCATCAGTGCAAAGTTATTCACAATGTGAGAGCAGCTGGTTCTCCAATCACAAGCCTTCTTTCTCTCTCTCTCTTTCTCTTTCTCCTGCATTTGCTGCAGTTAGACTTACAATCACATGTCGCAGAAAACCAGCCTTTGTTATTGGAGGAGCAGCTTGGAAGGTAGGTGGCTTTGGTGTGTGAGTCCTTGCAATTGCCATCAACACAGATGCTAGCTTTGAGCATTGCCAGCTGAAAATGTGTTGCTGGAAAAGCGCAGCAGGTCAGGCAGCATCCAAGGAGCAGGAGAATTGACATTTCGGGCATGAGCCCTTCTTCAGCTTTTGAAAGAACACCTCTGGGACACCCGAGAATGTTTCAGAGAGCACCTCTGGGACACCCGGACCAACCAACCCAACCACCCCATGGCTCAACACTTCACCTGCCCCTCCCATTCCACCAAGGACATGTAGGTCCTTGGACTCCTCCATTGCCAGACCATAGCAACACGACAGCCACCACTTCCCGCTTCTCCGCCATTGAGTCCCACCCCTCCAATCGCCACCAGGGCAGAACCCCACTGGTTCTCACCTACCACTCCACCAACCTCCATATACATCGTATCATCCGTCGTCATTTCTGCCACCTCCAAACGGACCCCACCACCAGGGATATATTTCCCTCCCCTCCCCTATCAGTGTTCCGAAAAGACCACTCCTTCTATGACTCCCTCATCAGGTCCACACCCCTCACCAACCCAACCTCCACTCCTGGCACCTTCCCCTGAAACCGCAAGAAATGCAAAACTTGCACCCACATCTCCCCCCTTACTTCTCTCCAAGGCCCCAAGGGATCCTTCCATATCTGCCACAAATTCACCTGCACCTCCACACACATCATTTACTGCATCCGCTGCACCCAATGTGGCCTCCTCTGTATTGGCGAGACAGGCCGCCTACTTGCGGAACGTTTCAGAGAACACCTCTGGGACACCTTGACTAACCAACCCAACCACCTGGTAGCTCAATACTTCAACTCTCCCTCCCACGCCACCAAGGACATGCAAGTCCTTGGACTCCTCCATCGCCAGCCCATGGCAACACAACGGCCACCACGTTCTCTTGAGCATTGCCAGGCATGGCACTTGGCCTTGGTCATTACATTTGGAAGGAGCTGGGATGTGGTGGTGGTGAGGAAGGATGAGGTTGCAAGGGATTGTTGTAGGAGGGGAAAGAGGAAGCAGTCAAGAGTGAGAGGCATGAATGGAGTATTCTGCAGTGTTTGGGCAGGGGATGACGAAGGGAGAAAAAAGAGGAAGGTGCAAAGGATAAGGTCAACAAGATGGTGTTACAAGGGGTGAAGATGGTAAAAGAGAAAACTGCAAGATGTTGGGGGGAGGGGAAAGGAGAGGCTCAGGCTACAAGGAGTAGCAGTATAAAAGAAGGAGACTGTATGTTGTAGTGGGAAGATGAGGGTGCAAGGGGAAAGCTGAATGGGCAGGTGGTAAAGAATGAAACTGGAAGGCAGGGAGAAGAAGGAGTAAAAAATGAGGTCTGCAGATGCTGGAGATCACAGCTGCAAATGTGTTGCTGGTCAAAGCACAGCATGTCAGGCAGCATCTCAGGAATAGAGAATTCGACGTTTCGAGCATAAGCCCTTCATCAGGAATAAGAGAGAGAGAGCCAAGCCGGCTGAGATAAAAGGTAGGGAGGAGGGACTAGGGGGAGGGGCGATGGAGGTGGGATAGGTGGAAGGAGGTCAAGGTGAGGGTGATAGGCCGGAGTGGGGTGGGGGCGGAGAGGTCAGGAAGAGGATTGCAGGTTAGGAGGGCGGTGCTGAGTTGAGGGAACCGACTGAGACAAGGTGGGGGGAGGGGAAATGAGGAAGCTGGAGAAATCTGAATTCATACCTTGTGGTTGGAGGGTTCCCAGGCGGAAGATGAGGCGCTCCTCCTCCAGCCGTCGTGTAGTTGTGTTCTGCCGGTGGAGGAGTCCAAGGACCTGCATGTCCTCGGTGGAGTGGGAGGGGGAGTTAAAGTGTTGAGCCACGGGGTGATTGGGTTGGTTGGTTCGGGCGGCCCAGAGGTGTTCTCTGAAGCGTTCCGCAAGTAAGCGGCCTGTCTCACCAATATAGAGGAGGCCACATCGGGTGCAGCGGATGCAATAGATGATGTGTGTGGAGGTACAGGTGAACTTGTGGCGGATATGGAAGGATCCCTTGGGGCCTTGGAGGGAAGTGAGTGTGGAGGTGTGGGCGCAAGTTTTACATTTCCTGCGGTTGCAGGGGAAGGTGCCGGGGGTGGAGGTTGGGTTGGTGGGGGGTGTGGATCTGACGGCTGGAGGAGGAGCGCCTCATCTTCCGCCTGGGAACCCTCCAACCACAAGGTATGAATTCAGATTTCTCCAGCTTCCTCATTTCCCCTCCCCCCACCTTGTCTCAGTCGGTTCCCTCAACTCAGCACCGCCCTCCTAACCTGCAATCCTCTTCCTGACCTCTCCGCCCCCACCCCACTCCGGCCTATCACCCTCACCTTGACCTCCTTCCACCTATCCCACCTCCATCGCCCCTCCCCCTAGTCCCTCCTCCCTACCTTTTATCTCAGCCGGCTTGGCTCTCTCTCTCTTATTCCTGATGAAGGGCTTATGCTCGAAACGTCGAATTCTCTATTCCTGAGATGCTGCCTGACCTGCTGTGCTTTGACCAGCAACACATTTGCAGGGAGAAGAAGGAGGCTGGACCTGTAAACGGGCAGAAAAATGAGGCTGGAAAGTGGAGAGGGAAGAAGGAGGCTGGAAAATGGTGAGCAGTGAAGGAAGTTGCAAAGGTGAGAGCAGTTTTAAATTTGTCAACAACAGAATACTCAACTATCTGGAAACTAGGAAAGTTTGAAAATGCTTGGGTATCGAATTCCTGGAAAATGCATGTGGAATTACTAGCCTAAGGCTGCATAAGGTTGAGAGCTAAAATTTGGGAAAAATGTTGGAGATGCTATTGGAATCAACAATGTCAAGTATAATATTTAAATCCGTGATTGAGATCTGGGATGCAGTAAACAGGGTCATGATTCCATGGGTAAAATGTTCTATCTTTACGTACATGTGAAAAAAATGCATTAGCTGTGACCTCCCTTATCTGGAAAATGTGTATTTACAGTGATGCCTTTTTTTGTGTCGAAGTATCTCTCAGTTATTTTGTAAAAAAAGTTTGTTGCTAACTATACACATTGCCTTGTACTAATTTAATATTGTGGCGTTTAGTGAATTGTATGTTGTGGCTTAAATTTAATGAAGGGTTGATAACTGAAGGAATTGATGGAATCTTCTAAGTGTGAGTCCAAATATCCCATATGTCAATTCCAATGTAGATGGTATTGTTAATGTGTGACTACATCACAGAGTAAGTGACTTAGGGATAATGACAAAGGAACCCATGAAAACCAAAACTTGGCCCATGAAAATGATAAAGTAGCATATAAGGAAATCACAAAAATAGACCTTGGGTACAATGAGTGAAGTTTCTGTTGGGGTGAGAAGTGTGGAAGGGAGAAGGACGTTATTCTAACATTCATCATGGCAATTGTAGGAGACAAACAGGATCTCTTGGAGAAATGCAGAATGAGAAAACATCCAATGAAATTAAAGGACTGTACATACATGTAGTTTACCTAGTGATTTGGGTTGAATCCAATTGCATATGGTACAGATATTTCCATCCATTGAGATACACATTCAATATAATGAAGTTATTCATAGGGATATCAGTGGAGCATAAACTGCTGCAGGAGTCATAATCTCATGGATTTAGACAATTAAATGTAGGGCCTTGGGTAGCTTGTAGGATGGAGAGACCTAAAGGTTCATGTATATAATTCTTGAAGTTTGCATCACATGTAGACAGGATGGTTAAGAAGACATTAAGCACTCTTGCCTTCATTGCTCAGACCTTTGAGTATAGGAACTGGGACATTATGTTGAGGTTGTACATGACATTAGTGGGGTGATTTTTGGAGTAGTGTGTACAAGGTCTGGTCGCCTTGTTATAGGAAGGATATTATTAAGCTTGAGTGGGTTCAGAACAGATTTACCAGGCTGTTACCAAGACTGGAAGGTTTGAGTTATAATGAGAGGCCAGATAGTTTGGGACTTAATTTAACTGGAGCATAGGAAGTTGAGGAGTGACCTTATAGAGGTTTATAAAATCATGAGGAATATAGATAAGGTGAGTGGCAGGTATCTCTTTCCTAGGGTGGGGTATTCCAGGATGAGGTATATTTTGACGCTGAGAGGAGAAAGATTTTCAGAAGACATGAAGAGTGACTTTTTTATGCAAATGTAGTTTGTGTGTGGAATGGTTTCTACAGGATGTGGCGGTTGTGAGTACAGACACAATTTTTAAATGATGTTTGGATAAGTACATGAATAAGAACTATTTGGAAGAATATGGGCCAAGCTTAGGCAGGTGGGATGAATTTAGTTTGGGATTATGTTTGGCATGCACTAGTTAGATCGAAGGGCCTGTTTCCATGCTGTGTGACTCTATGATTCTGTGGATGTTCATGTTTAGAAACCTTTGAGCAGGCAGGCACTGAATAATTTGCAGGACAAACCAAAACAATTGGCATCCAATGAATTATTTTGGAAGTTTAGTTTGTAAAACATTCAAATGCAACGCCAGCATGATAAGATCCTACAAACACCAATTAAGATAAACCATCAATCTGTTTTTACTGATGTGGTTTAGAAGATATCTTTATAAAGGGTTCTTCAATGTCTATCTGAGAAGGAGCCATAATTCAATGTCTCATCTGAAAGAGGGCATATCAGAATTGCTTTACACTGTACCAGAGTGTGCTCAGGCTCCAAACAAAGCCATTAGTTTTATCAGCTAAACTCAGCTTACACTCAACTTAATTATGGGGAGGTAGTGGCCTAGTGAAATTATTGCTGAGCTGTTACCCCAGAAACACAGGTTCAAATCCCACCATTGTAGAATTCTGGAAATACGAACCCATTGATGGCCATGAAGCCATTACTGATTGTTGGAAAAGCTCAACAGGTTTTTGAATGCGTTTTAGGGAAGGAAAGTGGCATTCTCATCTGCTCTGACCTACTTGTGAGACTCCAAAGCCACAGCAACGTAGTTGACTCTTACCTGCCTTCTGAGCAATCAGGGATGGGCAATAAATGCTGTCCGAGGCAGTGATGCCCTTATCTAATGAACTGCTTTAAAAATACCAAAGATCAAGTACAAGAAGGAAGTCTGCTTGATCATTCGCTTTCCAGGTTCTCAGCATTGAAGCCACTTGAGTTGCCTCTCATAGCATCTAGCTGCCATCACCTAATTTGCAATAAATTGAAGATTACATTTTGGCCCTTCTAGAGTCAAATGTCTTGATTATTTAGGCTGAACTAACAAAGATTCCTTGTAATGTTTAATTCCATCAAATTCCCAAAGTTAAAATGAAACCAAAAATGTTATAGAAGCAAAATGCTGTAGTTGCTGGAAACCTGAAACAAACCTAGAGAATGCTGGAGAAACTCAGCAGGTCTGACACCATCAGTGGGGAGAGAAAAAGAATCTGGTATGACTCTTCTTCAGAACTGGAAAGTGTTATGCTTTGTGAATTTTAAGTTTGGTTTAATTTCTTAAGAAAATATTTTTTCTTGTGTTGGTCCTTCCATTTCATGCTATCGCCATTGCAAGTGTAAGAAGATGATTCACAATCTCTATTAATAATGAAATGTACTGAAGTTATAAAACAAGATTGCATTTCAAGTTATCTGCTCACTCTCCCATTTTAAGATGAAGCGGACAAAATTGATAAGGCTATACTCGCAGAGAAGCTGGAATGCAACTGTCTGTCAAGAAAAATATACAAATACTTGAAATTGGAAGCAAAACAGAAAGTGAACTTCAAAACAACATTATGGCAAAACAAATTATGTACATTTGCATTCAACTATTTCTTAATGTCACAGTATGAAAATCGAAATGAATGGCTTGATAGGAAGCTGAGTATCATCATCCTCAAAGTCAGTACTTTTATGGGTAGCATTTGTATACAGTTCATCCTAATGTCTTATGCTGGCTGAGGAGGGTGATGATTTGAAATTGCTTTCCTGCTATTTTTCAGGTTGCTCAACACCAGGATGAGACAGGATGCAATACGGTTTCAGAGTTTTGTTTTAATCCATTGACTTTGGGACAATATTATTCAGTTTGCAGCCTGCTATGTTTTATGCTTAACATACAGATATCCCTGTGCCAAAATTTCACATACCACTGAGGTATGTCAAGCATTGTTCCTAGTGTATTCTTCTCTACCTTACACTGATCCAAATAGAATACACCCAAACATAGGAACAAGGAACAAGGACAGGCCATTTGGCTGTTTAAGCCTGCTCCACAATTCAGTAAGATCATGGCTGATGTGATTTTAACCTCAACTCTACATTCCTGTATATGCCTCATAGCGTTTCATCCCTTGTTAATCAAGATTATATTTACCTCTGTCTTAAAATTATTTAAAGATTCTGCATCCACTGTCTTTTGAAGAAAGGAATGTCGTTTCTTCATCCTCTATTCCTAATTCCCCAGATTAATTTTCTGTAGGACCAACATTTTGTGGACTTTTTTCTTTTTAAAATATATGCAGAAATTCTTTCCATCTGATTTTATATTTTAGATAGCTTTCTCTTATAATCTAATTTTACCTTTAGTTACTTAACTGAAAATATTCTAACCAATTGTTTTAATACTATCTTTGATTATTTTTAGTTAACCCTAAATGGTCTGTCTGTTCGTTAGAATTTTTCCTATTTGTTAGATTGTATCTCTTCTGCACTTCCTGGAATATACTCTTAAATATTTAATACAGTATCTTTATGACCCATCTCTTCACCTAAAATTACCAGTTCCCTTTCACTAGCTCTGCTTTCATAACTGCCCTTGTTTAAATTCAAAATAGAAATCTTGTGCCCATACCTTTTTTCCCTTAAACTGCATGTAAAATTCAATTATATCATCGTCACTGCTACAGATGGGCACTTCCACAATACAGTCATGAGAGAACACAATTGCTAACACTTTCATAACGGATTCAACAATGAATTTGAGGTATGTTTTAAGGGCATAATATCGGTCCCAAAATGGGTGGAAGTCTTGGCACACTGGAATGGCCAATTTCACTGGGGACACCTCTTATATTTTCAAATTTAGTGTTTAGCATCATGTGTGTGACAACAGCCATGGTGAAAATATACATGACGTGATCTCATGATGTGAGGACTTGAAGAACAAATCCAAAAAATATATGCAATGGAATAGAAATGTTATAGAATTTGGAGGAGTTCACGAATTGAAAGAGAAGAGTTGTGGTGCATTGAGAGTACATGAGCTGTTGTTTAATGCAGTGCAGTGTATAACAAGGATTTGGAGAGAGAAAACATTCCCCATCAACAGGAAGAAGCAATCTACTGCAGATATTGCTTGTGGTGGCTGAGGAGCTCATAGCAAAATTGTGCCAAGGCACCTTTTAATGATCTAACCATCTAACAAAAGTGAGTACAGTTATTTATTTTTCTACAACCTATTGAGCCACAATATGCGCCCTTTAGTCTGCCTTTCCAATCCCACACTATCTCAGGTCTTATCATAGGAACAACATAGGAACAGAGGAATTAGGAGTGGGAGTGGACAATTCAGCCCTTCCAGCCCATTCCACCATTTAACATGATCATGGTTGACCTTATCTTGGTCTTATCTTGATCTCCTCTCCACTTTCCTGCCTGCTCTCCAGAGCTCTTTATTCTGCTTTTCATCAGTAGAGTCCTAAATGCATTGTGAATGGTCCAGCTGCTTTTAAAAGAAGTTGTCCAATGCCCCTGACAAACCAACCTGCTGCTCCCATGTCTGCTTGTATCTGCCTAAAATACATTGCCTTCTCTTGCCTGGTGTTGAACGGGTAGCTGGTCTTGGCAGTCGTCCGGGTGCCAGCGACCTGGGGTGTTCTTTCCTTAGCTAGCTGTGGAGCTCTTGTAATGAGGTGCTCATCAGATTGTGTTCCCAAACCTTCTCGTGCTAACGATCCCACTAAGGTGGAGGTATCTGAGCTGCTGGTTGGGCAGCAGGCGGCCTTACTAGTACTTTCTCTGAGGCACTGTGCCCTCTCCCTCAGAGGTGCAGGCCGCGTTATCTTTCAGAGCAGCCCCCTGCACCAGTCGTCATACAACACACAAAAGAGAGAATGGACCTCAAGTTGAGCCATGTTAAGAGTACATTCACAGCGTGGGTCATGGCAAAGCAGCTCAACAATGAGCAATAATTCACTGGAGGGGCTGCATTCTTTGCTGGCGAGGGCCAGGATCCTCTCTCTGTAGGAGATAAGGAGCTGAATATTGGGCAAGTCACCTCCTATCCGGGTCCTTTCCCCCAGAATGGGCAAAAGAAAGGGATTGAATGAGAGAAAAGTGACTGACATAGCTGGTAATGGTAGTAGAGGTGGGAGAAGGTGATGATGTGCCCAGAGTGAGCAAGCAGGTGGCAGAGAGGGCATGTAGGTTTTGTAGGTGGCACTGTATTGAATGGGTGAGAGCTGGTGTGGGAAGATATCGCAATGCAATTGCGAGAGTGGCACGGCATGAGCTGCAGTAGGAGGTAGGTGCTGTAACAGTTAGCATGAGTGCGAAATAGCAGAAAACAGATGTTGGCACCTACCCTAACTGAGCAGAGGGGGCCTTTGACCTTCTTGTGGCATTGCTAGCCTTCTTCCTGACCATGGAGACAGCACTGTCCTAAGAGATGATTTCAGTCCAGGTTGGTAGTACCTGATGACATGGCTTCCTTTGGTGTCCTCAAGGAACTGGACAGCTTTCCTCTGTACCATTCTGTCAACAAGTAAGTGGTGTGCAAAGTTGGGTGCCAGTTCTCCCTTGTCTGCCATCCTACTTAAGAAACTGTGTGCAGTCATGCAGGGCAGATCCAGAATGGCAGAACTTGCCCAGTTGTGCAATGGCCTTATCAATATGGCACAAGCACTCAGGATCCTGGTATTTTCCAAGATATCCAAGCAATGGTGAATACTTAGAGCTACATCAGGTGGGAGACAGGCTAGCATTAGATGAGAGGGGCAGCAATTGGATGGGGCAGGCAATTAATAAGGCAATGAGGAAAATTGTGGACTGCAGATGCTGGCAAACAGAGTCGACAAGTGTGGTGCTGGAAAAGCACAGCCAGTCAGGCAGTATCCGTGGAGAATTGACGTTTCGAGCTTAAGCGCTTCATCAGAAATCTGCTCTTCATCACATTCCTGAAGAAGAGTTTATGCTTGAAACATTGACTCTCCTGTTCCTCAGATGTTGCCTGACCAGCTGTGCTTTTCCAGCGCCACAATTAATGAGGTAAGTTTAGGTTAAGTGTGTGAGAAACTTGCTTGGACTCACAGAGAGAATCCCAGTCACATAATATAGGTTTATAAAATCATGAAGGGCATAGGTAAAGTTAGTAACCAACATCATTTCCCCAGGGTAAGGGAGTCCAAAATTAGACAGCATTGCTTTAAGGTTAAAAATCACACAACACCAGGTTATAGTCCAACAGGTTTAGTTGGAAGCAGACTAGCTTTCGGAGCGTCGCTTCTTCATCAGGTGATAGTGGAGGACTCAATCCTAAAACACAGAATTTACAGCAAAACTTTACAGTGTGATGTAACTCACAGGATAACTCCATACAACCCCTTCACGGTAGGTACTACAAGACGTGTCAGAGTGTGGACATAGATACCACCATTGCATGTGGGGACACCTCCCACCTTGTACATGGCAGGTACTCATGTGACTCAGCCAATGTTGTCTATCTTATATGTTGCAGGCAAGGACGCCCTGAGGCTTGGTACATTGAGGTAACCGAGCAAAGGCTACGACAACGGATGAATGGACACTGCACAACAATCACCAGACAGGAGTGTTCCCTCCCAGTTGGGGAACACTTCAATGGTCCAGGACATTCAACCTCGGACCTTCGGATGACCATCCTCCAAGGCGGACTTCGGGACAAGCAGCAGCAAAAAGTGGCCGAGCAGAGGCTGATAGCTAAGTTCGGTACCCATAGGGAGGGCCTCAACTGGGACCTTGGGATCATGTCACATTACAGGTGACCACCATTGCACTACACACATACACAGACACTCCTACACACACACACACACAGGCACTCCTATACACACATACACACGGACACACATATAAACAGGTACACACACACCCTTACAGACACACACATACATCCTCTCTGAGACTTAGACCACTCTACACACATATACGCTCTCTCTTACAGACACTCACAACTCCCCACCCACACACACACACACACACACACACACACACACACACACACACACACACACACACACACACACACACACACTCACAACCCCCAAACCCAGACAGACTGACAGACACACACATACACACGGACAAAGACCCACGTGCATACATATATTTTGTGGGGTGAATTGCAGAGTTACATTGTACTTTGTTCAAAAACTGCATGAATTCATGTAAAACTCTTATCTCACTTTTTAGGAGAAAGTGAGGACTGCAGATGCTGGAGATCAGAGCTGAAAATGTGTTGCTGGAAAAGCGCAGCAGATCAGGCAAGGAGCAGGAGAATCGACATTTCGGGCATGAGCCCTTCTTCCTGCTCCTTGGATGCTGTCTGACCTGCTGCGCTTTTCCAGCAACACTATCTCACTTTTTAGATTAGAATCATTCTAAACATCATGGCATAGACAGAGAACACAGGGGGCTAACACCTTCAGCATATTGTCTAGCTATCACCCATTGTTACAGCTAACCTGAGAATGCAACTTTTAAGAAAAAGGTTTTGTGATTTACACATGAAAGAAGTGAAACTATCATGGTATTCAAACAGATGAAAGACTCAACAGACAATCAAGGTATTTTTCAATGTATGATTTCAGTTACATCATACTGTAAGTGTTTGCTATGAATTCTGTGCTTTAGGATTGAGTCCTCCACTATCACCTGATGAAGGAGCGATGCTCCAAAAGCTAGTGTGCTTCCAATTAAACCTGTTGGACTCTAACCTGGTGTTGTGTGATTTTTAACTTTGTACACCCCAGTCCAACACCGATATCTCCAAATCATTGTTTTAAGGTGTGAGGAGAAATATTTAAAAGGGACCTGATTGGCAGTTTTTTCCCACAGATGGTTGTGCGTATAGAGTCAGAGAGTCATAGAGATCTGCAGCACAGAATTAAATCCTTCGGTCCAACTCATTCAGGTTGACCAGATATCCTAACCTAATCTAGTCCCATTTACCAGCATTTGGCCCATATCCCTCCAAATCCTTCCTATTCATATACCCATCCAGATGCTTTTTAAATGGTGTAATTTTACCAGCTTCCACCACTTCCTCTGACAGCCTATTCCACACAAGCACCACCCTCTGTGCCCCTTTGGTCTCTTTTATATCTTTTTCCTCTCACCCTAAATCTATGCCCTCTAGTTCTGGACTCCACCACAGAGAAAATACTTTTTCTATTTATCCTATCCATGCCTCTCATGATTTTGTAAACCTCTATAAGGTCACCCCTCAGCATCGGACTCTCCAGAGAAAACAGCCCCCGCCTGTTCAGCCTCTCCCTAGAGCTCAAAACCTCCAACCCTGACAACATCCTAGTAAATCTTTTCTGAACCCTTTCAAGTTTCACAGCATCCTTCCTATGGCAGGGAGACCAAAATTGCTCTCAGTATTCCAAAAGTGGCCTAACCAATGTCCTGGACAGCTGCAACATAACTGCCCAACTCCTGTACTCAATGTTCTGACCAATAAAGGAAAGCATACCGATCACCTTTTTCACTATCCTATCTACCTGACACTCTACTTTCAAGGAGCTATGAACCTGCACCCCACGGCCTCTTTGTTCAGCAACACTGCCTAGGACCTTACCATTAGTGTATAAATCCTGCTCTGATTTACTTTTCCAAAATGATGCGCCTCACATTTATCTAAATTAAATTCCATCAGCTACTTCTCAGCCCATTGATCCATCTGATCAAGATCCCATTGTACTCTGAGCTCACTTTCTTCGTTGTCCAATACACTTCCAATTTTGGTGTCAGCTGCAAACTTACTAACTACACCTTCTATATTCATATCCAAATCATTTACATAAATGATGAAATGGAGTGGACCCAGCACCGGTCCTTGTGGCACTGCACTGGTCACAGGCCTCCGTCTGAAAAGCAACCCTCCACTACCCCCATCTGTTTTCAACCTTCCAACTAGTTCTGTATCCAAATGGCTAGTTCTCCCTGTATTCAGTGATATCTAACCTGGCTAACCAGTCTCCCATGAGGAACATTGTTGAACGCCTTACTGAAGTCTATGCAGATCATGTCTACCACTCTGCCCACATCAATTCTCTTTGTTACTTCTTCAAAAAACTCAATCATGTGAGACATGATTTCCCACTCACAAAGCTATGTTGACTATCCCTAATCAGTCCTTGCCTTTCCAAATACATGTACATCCTGTCCCTCAACATTCCCTCCAACAAATTGCCCACCACCATTGTCAGGTTCACCAGTCTACAGTTTCTTGGCTTTTCCTTACCACCTTTCTTAAATAGTGTCACCACATTAGCCAATCTCCTGTCTTCTGACACCTCACCTATGACTATCGATATAAAATGTGTCAGTAAGGGGCACAGCAATCACTTCTCTAGCTTCCCACAGAATTCCAGGATACCCCTGATCAGGTCCTGGGGATTTATCACCTTTTATGCGTTCCAGGACATCCAGCGTTTCCTCCTCTGTAGTATGGACATTTTTTATGGAGCCGCCATCTGTTTCTCTACATTATACATCTTCCATGTCCTTCTCCACAGTAAACACTGATGCAAAATACCCATTTAGTATCTACCCCTACTCCTGCGGTTCCACACATGGGCTGCCTCGCTGATCTTTGAGGGGTCCTATTTTCTCCCCAGTTACCCTTTGTCCTTAATGTACTTATAAAAATCTTTTGGATTCACCTTAACCTTATTTGCTAAAGTTATCTCATGTGTCCATTTGGCCCTCCTGATTTCCATCTTAAGGAGACTCCTACTGCCTTTGTACTCTTCTAAGGATTCACTTGATCTATCTTGCCTTAACCTGAAATATGCTTCCTTCTTTTTCTGAACCAGACCCTCAATTTCTTTAGTCATCCAGCATTCCCTGTACCTACCAGCCTTTTCTTTCACCCTAACAGGAATATATTGTGTCTGGACTCTCATTGTCTCATCTTTGAAGGTTTTCCAGTTTCCAGCCGTCCCTTTACCTGCGAACATCTGTCCCCAATCAGCTTTTTTAATTGTTGTCTAATACCATCAAAATGAGCTTTTCTCCAATTTAGAACTTCAACTTTTAGATCTGGCCTATCCTTTGCCATCACTATTTTAATACTAAAAAAATATGGTCACTGGCTCCAAAGTGCTTCCCCATTGACACCTCAGTCACCAGCCCTGCCTTCTTTCCCAAGAATAGGTCAAGTTCTGCACCTCTTCTGGTAGGTACATCTACATACTGAATCAGAAAATTTTCTTGTATACACTTAACAAACTCCTCTCCACCTAAACCCTAAACACTATGGCAGACCCAGTCTATGTTTGGAATGTTACAATCTCCTACTATAACCACTCTATTACTCTTACAGATAACTGAAATCTCCTTACACATTTGTTTCTCAATTTCCCACTGACTATTAGGGAGGCGATAATATAAGGTGATCATCCCTTTCTTGTTTCTCTGTTTTACCCAAGTAAGTTCCCTGGATGTATTTTGGGAATATCCTCCCTAAGTACAGCAGTAATGCAATCCCTTATCAAAAATGCCACTCCCCCTCTCTCTTGCCCCCACTTTCTGTCCTACCTGTAGCATTTCTATCCTGGAACATTAAGCTGCCAGTCCTGCCCATCCCTGAGCCATGTTTCTGTTATTGCTATGATATTCTAGTACCATGTTCCTAATCATGCCCTGAGTTCATCTGCCTTCCCTGTTAGGCCCCTTGCATTGAAATAAATGCAGTTTAATTTATCAGTCCTACCTTGTTCTCTGCTTTGTTCCTGCCTGACCCCTGACTGATTGACTCGCTCCTTTTCCCAACGTGACAGTTTCAGGTGGATCTCTTTCCTCGCTGTTTCCCTGGGTCCTACCCACTCCCCTTACTAGTTTAAATCCTCCCAAGCAGCTCTAGCAAATCTCCTTGCCAGTATATTAGTCCCCTTCCAATTCAAGTGCACTCTGTTCTTCTTGTACGGTCATGTCTTCCCCAGAAGGGATTCCAATGATCCAAAAATGTGAACTCCTCTCCCCTGCACCAGCTCCACATTCATCTGCTCTATCCTCCTATTCCTACTCTCACTAGCTCATAGCACCAAGAGTAATCCAAATATTACTACCCTCGAGGACCTCCTTTTTAAATTCTTGCCTAACCCTCTATATTCTCCCTTCAGAATTTCATTCTTTTCTCTTCCAATGCTGTAGTTCCAATGTGTACAATGACATCCGGCTGGTTCCGCTCCCCTTTGAGAATATTCTGCACCCTCTCTGAGATATTCTTAATCCTCGCACCAATGAGGCAACACACCATTCTGATTTTTACTGCTGGCCACAGAAACATCTGTCTGTGCCTCTGATGAGAGAGTCCCTTAACAGCAATTAATCTCTTGAAACCCAACATATCCCTCATTACATTAGAGCAAGTCTTGATACTAGAAACTTGGCTGTTCATGCTAAGTTCCCCGAGAGTCCATCACCCACTATTTGTTTAAAATGGTGATAACCGCAGAAGATTCCTGCACTACCTGCCTCGCCCTCCTACCTTTCTTGGAGTTAACCCATCAACCTGACTGCATCTGTGGCTTTTCTCCCTGCCTATAACTACCATCAATAACACCCTCTAGCTCTTGTAAATTCCTCATTGCCTCTAATTGCCATTCCAAACAATCCATGCGATATGATAGGATTTGCAACCAAAGTCACTTCCTGCAAACATAATAATCACTAACATGGAAATCCCCCCTAAACTCCCACATCCAGGAGGAAGAGCATATCACTCTACTAAAGACCATCTTTGCTCCTTCACAATCTACAGACCCAGAAAATAGCTTATTGTTTATTGCTCTAAAAAAAATGCTTGAGGCTAACTTACTACTTATGATTGATATTTTTTAAAAAATCAAGGATCAGATCTCAATAAAATGTATAATTAAAAAAATAACCCATTCTGTAGATTCACAGCAAGGTTACACGTTTAAAACTATGCACTTACCTGTTCCTGTTCTGTGAGCTCACCCACGCAGGTTCCTCCAAGGTCAGCTGTGAATTTTGCTGTTTGTTAATTATTCCTAGATGTGGTCTGATGTTCAGAGATACAGGAACCCTAACAGCAAAGGCAGAACCTGTGTGGGTTCACTGCTGTGTCAGCTAGCAGTGTAGGATTCTTTGTCTCTCTCACTGACCATGTTTTCACTGCCTTTTGTCTGTCTTTCTCCTTTTTAAAGTGCTGTTGTTTTGATCGTTTTCCCCAAAGTTTCAAAGCAATGCAACAGCATATAAAACAATGGATGCTGCTCCTGGAATTTGAGGAAATCACTTCCAACACCTAAAATACCTCAAAAAAGGAGCAGCTTTTCCAGCCACAATTTATTTTCTGTCCTCCATCCTGGATTATATGGAACGAGCTACCAGACAAAGTGGTTGAAGTGGGTATAATTGCAACAGATAAAAGATATTTGGATGGGTACATGGATAGGAAAGATATGAGCCAATCAAGGTTCTGAAGAAGAGTCCTATTGGTCTCAAATTATTCTGATCTCTCTCCACAGATTTTAATGGATCTGCTGGCCTCTTGCTGCATTTCCTGTGTTTTGAATGACAAAACTCTTAATCACTCTTCTTCATTATACTATTTGTATTTCCAATTTAAAATTTGGTTGTAATTGTAACTGTTGCATCTATATTTGCTTAGATTGAGGAAAAATAATTTCATTGCCAATATTAATAAATGTGTTATAGTCTGGTACTGAAAAATAATACTGAAGTAATTGTAAGTTAGATCATATTGACAGTCAACTGTAGTACCGAAGTAAATGCTGAAAGGAATCTCCCTATGATACGCAGTAAATGATACTAATTTTTAAGCTACACTGGAAAAACTAAAGGTAATCCTGGGATTTGCTCAGGTGTCCCTGTTCAATTTCCCCAAATTACTTCACAAATAAAGAGGACACACAAACCCTGATATCTGAAGTTAAATCAGAAAGATCTGGAAAAAACAAATACACTGCAGGTTTGATCATCTGAAAGAGGAACAGGTTCACCTTTCAGATGTAACCTTACATCAAAACTTTGATGACAGGCCTTCTAAGTCTTGTTTCAGTTTTCCATATGGGTTCAGTGTTATTTTTCTGACAAGGTCACCCCTTTATAATTACTAAAAGAAATGTCCTGTCAAGAAAAAGCCTACAGGGCAATCTTAAGGTTTTCATGCAAACTGAACAGTGTTTTCATGTGGTTTCAAACCGACCTCCTAGTGTCCACCCATGAAAGAAACTAAATGTTATATAGACTAGAAATCTCCTCATACATTATCATATTTCTGCACTGCTAACGGATCAGTTTCACTATTATAAATATCCATATAATGCCTTATAAGATTTGCTGAATAACACTTTTGTCTAAGTTTCAAAATAAAAGAAAAATTAAATTCTAGATAATTTGAATGGATATTCAACTGCATTTTATAGAAAATAATCTTCATTATTTCACAGTAGGAACAGAAAAAAGAAACAACTGATCGATGAACCTTCCCATTTGTGGGCCAAGTCCAAGCTTTGTTGAGTAATTTGGGGGTATTCCACCATAAGGCCAGACAGGTTTTCTTGCAATATCTTACTAAACTCTCCTCATTAACTTCCTACAGCCCCACCCAAGCCCCATGGCACCTCTTATGTCTGATTCTGGCATATACCCCAGGTCAACGTGTGGATATCCCAGAATTCATTATTTTCTCTAGTACCCATGCCATCGTTAAAATGCCACACAGGCAAAAACAGTCAGTTTGGCGCTGCTCTTGTTCCTGACTTTACCTTGTTCATGGCAGTCAGATAAAACAGTGCCCCACCCTCTGGGCTGACACCTAGAGTCTTGCAGAATGGGGTGGTGCAGAGACAGCACATCTTCTTTTCCTAGGACTGGAAGTGGAGGCCATAGCATCAGACCAGGAGAAAGTGAGGAGTGCAGATGCTGGAGATCAGAGTCGAGAGTGTAGTGCTGAAAAAATACAGCAGGTCTGGCAGCATCAGAGGACCAGGAGAATCAACATTTTGTGGATAAGCTCTTCATGCAGAATGAGACCATCAGACCATGCCAATATGCTCCAAAGTTGCAACCAATGTTAAAGCAATCTCAGCATCTGGAGGAATGTCAAGCAATAGGAAGAAGATCAATGAACTTTTCCTTTCTGCCAATGCAAATGCCATCATCTTCTCTCCAGATAGTGGGTGTACATTTCTCTGCCACCTCACACCAATACTGAAGGTTTATCACTCTCACTATTGCCTGCAATGTCTTTCTCCACTCACTGACATCCATTCCAACCCATAACATCACTAATCCTGCATGCCTCATGTGCTGCCTAGTCATTTGCTCAGGATATCCCAGTGCCAATAATAAGACTTGTGCTAATACTTCCATCTCCTGTAAAACCTGCCTTGCTCTCATCCCATGAGGAAAACATGAAGAAGGGCTCATGCCCGAAACGTTGATTCTCCTGCTCTTTGGATGCTGCCTGACCTGCTGCGTTTTTCCAGCAACACATTTTCAGCCATGAGGAAAATAGCCTACTCTAGAGCAGAAAGAGTCAAAACAGGTGATGTGCTACTTCATTCAGATCCTCACCCCTTGTGAGAAGAGGATCCTAACTCTGACTGCCCCAAGCAGTATCTGGATGGTGTCAGAGGCTGCCCTTAGACTAGAGACATAGAGTCATACAGTATGGAAACAGATCTTATGGCCCAACTTGTCCATTCCTAAATTGGACTTGTTACATTTTGCCTGCATTTGGCCCATACTCCTCTCAACCTTTCCTATCCATGTACCTCTCCAAATGTCTTTTAAATGTTATTTTACCCACCCCAATCACTCCTCTGGCAGTTCATTCATGTACCTGCCACGCCCTGTGTGAGAAAGTTTCCCTTCAGGTCCCTTTAAAATCTTTCCCATCTCACCTTAACCTTATGCCCTCTAGATTTTGACTCTCCTACCCTGGAGAAAAGACCTGTGCTATTCTCCTTAGCCATGAACGTGATGATTTTGTAAGCAGCTACATGGTCACCCTCAGCCTCCTGTGCTCCAGGGAACAAAGTCCCAGCCTTTCCAGCCTCTCCCTATAACTCAAACCTTTTAGTCTTACTAACATCCTTGTAAATCTTTTTTGCACCCTCTCCAGATTAATAACATGCTTCCTATAGCAGGGTGATCAGAATTGTACACAGTACTCCAAACATAGCCTTCCCAATGTCTTGTACAGCCGTTACATTACTCCCCAATTCCTGTACTCAATGTTCTGACCAATGAAGGCAAGCAAATTACTGTACTAAGATACTTGAGTGAAGGTTAGACTTGACCAAGGTCAGCTGACAACTATGACTGTTAGGTGCAAATTACAGCAGATGCTGGAAACTGTACTGAAAACAAAAAATGCTGCACATCATAGTGGGTCAGGCAATTTCCAGGGAGAGAGAGCAGACTAATGTTTCTAGACTAGATGATTCTGCATCAGAGCTTCCCTTTCTCTGGTGAAGAGTCATCTAGACTCAAAACATTAGCTTGCCTTCTCGCCATGAATGCTGCTTGACCTGCCGTCAACTATGACAAGCTTCCTGCCTATGTGTTTGAGTTAAACAGCATGACAAGACAGCAATAGAGTGAGCCTGGAGTTCATAGCTGAGGGGCAAAGCACAAAAAGGCAAGAGGGACATGCTATGAGCATGTAGCTGGGCTCAAAATGAGTGAACAGTGAAGAGCCCAGAAATGCAGCTTTGTCCAATTCATGAGCTGGGTACGTGTCCTTGAGTATGCAATATCCTTGCAGCAGCATTATGGCAACTGTTTCCATACCAGCCTACACCAAAATACAGAAGTGTCCTGTAAATGAATTGGAGATTGCCTTAAGGGTTATTAAAGGTTGGCACATCGAATATAAATGTGTGCAGATGTAGATTACTTACAGTGTGGAAACAGGCCCTTCAGCCCAACAAATCCACACCGACCCATCGAAGCACAACCCACCCAGACTCATTCCCCTACATTTACCCCTTCACTTAATACTACGGGCAATTTAACTTGGCCAATTCACCTAACCTGTACATTTTTGGACTGTGGGAGGAAACCGGAGCACCAGAAGGAAATCCACACAGACACGGGGAGAATGTGCAAACTCCACACAGAGAGTTGCCTGAGGCAAGAATTGAACCCAAGTCTCTGGCGCTGTGAGACAGCAATGCTAACCACTGTGCCTCCGTGCCACCTGCGTGGTCCTACATGTGGCCAGGACCACAGAGTGTGTTTTTAGAAGTTATTTCCCTGGTTCCAATATGGAGGTTTTATCAAGGTGACTCTGCCAGGCATTTATTGTGGTTTCTTTGTCAACTTTATTGATGTTGTAGTTGTTTGGTGGAATTGATATGATGGGAAGCTGAATATTAAAGATATGTGCTGATGTGATAACAAGGTGTTTAACAATTAATAATGACTGGCAATTGGCATATTGCTGCTAGCGAGTGAGAATCACACCACGCTGCCTGTGAAAAATGAAACAAAATGTGTGAGTTGCTCTAGATATCGAGATGGGTCTCATTGCAGTCATCACTTGATTCTGCTAGACAGCTTGCTGTAACCCCCTCAATCAGACTCCTAAATGATTCCCTTCATTTCAGTAGCATATTTGCAAGCTGTCAAATTATTCTCTTAAGTAAAGAAAACTGTTACAGATATCAGAAATTGAAAAAAAATCAGAATTTGCCTCAAATACAACAGGGCATTTTGATTCTTGTGTAATTGATCATACAGTTTGTTACTACAAACAAAACTAAAGGCTACAAAACTGTATTAAAGCACAATTGACACTCCACATCTTTTGCTCAGTGTAAAGAATATGACGCTTGTTAGACCTCAGCTGAAGAATTATGTGCCACATTGTAAGAAAGATGTGAATACTTTGGAGAAACCAAAGAACTGATTTACAACATTGGGTCCAGAAATGAGAAATTTTACTTATGATGATAGTTTGAAGAAGTTGAAACTGTTCTCCTTGGAGAGAAGAAGGTTGAGAAGAGATTGGATAGAGATTTTCCAAATCATGAGCAGACTAGATAGAGTCAATTGGGAGAAGCTGTTTCTGCTCATAAAAGGAACAAGATCAAGAGGGCATAGATTTAAAGTGATGTGCAAACAAAGGAAGGATTATATGAGAAAAAAAAATCATTTTCACACAGTAAGGAGGTATATTGATGGCCACATTCAGCTTGTTCAGTGTACTGCAATACATTCTGTACAACAACAGTGTGTAGTACACTACAGCTCCCATCCAAGACACGTGCAGGGAATATGTATTCAACTTGCTGCCTTCTCTTCTCACTTCCCTCAGTCAAACAGTTTTGTTGAAATTCCTGAGTGTAAAATCCATGATCAATAAATGTTAATCACCTTAACACAATTTTAAATTGTTATACTAAACCTATGTGCTACTCCTCAAAGCCAAGATTTACCCCATTGAAAACTCACATGTTTAGAAGATAGATCACAAAATTCTTCTCTCCCATACTCTCATCACCCAAACATATATGTACAACACATTGTTGGAAAGGATGAGGGAAATGACATAGAAGTGGGATCTATGAATATGGAGAACATTATCCCAAATAGAAAAAGTAAATGAGTTAAATATTTTCGTACCTTACTCTAAGTTCATGGAAATGCATTCAAAAGACATTGTTACCAATCACACTGTAAATGAGTTTGTCATGAGGAATTGTCAAGTCCAGCAAAGAAATAGACCACACATCTGAACTGCATATCAGCAATCATCTGTCTCATGAGACTTATGACATGGATACAGAAGATAACATATCAGAAAGCAACTCCACATTAATGCCAAATGATACACATCCATCTGTGATGACAGCACACTGCAGAGTGAAGCAGCAAGAGTGAAGATTGTGAACAACTTTCACTGGTCATGTCATACAACACTAGGATAATATCTGAATATAGATCACTGAAAATATTTATTTGCAACCTTTTACACCTAGAACATAGAACATAGAACATAGAAGGATACAGCGCAGTACAGGCCCTTCGGCCCTCGATGTTGCGCCGACCGAATCCTACCTAACCTATACTAGCCCAATAACTTCCAAATGCCTATCCAATGCCCGCTTAAATGACCATAAAGAAGGAGAGTTCACCACTGATCCGGGCAGGGCATTCCATGAACTCACAACCCGCTGTGTGAAGAATCTACCCCTAACATCTGTCCTATACCTACCACCCCTTAATTTAAAGCTATGTCCCCTAGTAACACCTGACTCCATTAGCGGTAAAAGGTTCTTAGTATCTACCCTATCTAAACCCCTAATCATCTTATACACTTCTATCAGATCTCCCCTAAACCTTCTCTTCTCCAATGAGAACAGCCCCAAGTGCCTCAGCCTTTCCTCATAAGATTTTCCTACCATTCCAGGCAACATCCTGGTAAACCTCCTCTGCACTCGTTCTAAAGCTTCCACATCCTTCCTATAGTATGGCGACCAAAACTGCACACAATACTCCAGATGAGGCCTCACCAGAGTCTTATACAACTGCAACATGACCTCAGGACTCCGGAACTCAATTCCTCTGCCAATAAAGCCCAGTACACCATATGCCTTCCTCACAGCACTATTTACCTGGGTGGCAACTTTCAGAGATCTGTGTACATAGACACCAAGATCCCTCTGCTCATCCACACTACCAAGTAGCCTACCATTAGCCCAGTAATCCATTATCTTGTTATTCCTACCAAAGTGAACGACTTCGCACTTAGCTACATTGAATTCCATTTGCCACATTTCCGCCCAGCTCTGCAACTTATCTATATCCCGCTGTAACCTACCACTTCCTTCCTCACTATCCACAACTCCACCGACTTTTGTGTCATCCGCAAACTTGCTTACCCAGCTTTCAAGTCCTTCCTCTAGATCATTTATAAAGATAACAAAAAGCAATGGTCCCAAAACAGATCCTTGTGGTACACCGCTAGTAACTGCGCTCCAAGATGAACATAATCCATCAACTACTACCCTCTGTCTCCTTCCAGCCAGCCAATTCCTAATCCAAACCTCTAATGTATCCTCAATGCCATACCTCCGAAGTTTTAGCATTAGCCTACCATGGGGAACCTTATCGAACGCCTTACTAAAATCCATATACACAACATCTACTGCTTTACCCTCATCCACTTCCTTAGTCACCTTCTCAAAGAACTCAATAAGGTTTGTGAGGCACGACCTGCCCTTCACAAAACCATGCTGGCTATCCCTGATCACGTTATTCCTACCCAGATGTTCATAAATCTTATCCCTTACCATTCTCTCTAAGACTTTGCCCACCACTGAAGTCAGACTCACTGGCCTATAGTTACTAGGGCTATCCCTACTCCCTTTCTTGAACAATGGGACCACATTCGCTATCCTCCAGTCCTCTGGTACTATTCCCGTTGACAATGACGACATAAAAATCCAGGCCAATGGCTCTGCTATCTCCTCCCTAGCTTCCCATAGGATCCTGGGGTAAATGCCATCAGGCCCAGGAGACTTATCTATATTCATCCTTTCCAATATTCCCAAAACCTCTTCCCTGCATATTTCCAGGGCATCCATTCTAATTATTTGTGATTCCATATTCACATCAGCAACAGTGTCCTGTTCCTGAGTGAATACTGATGAAAAGTACTGATTTAATGTCTCTCCAATCTCCTCCGCCTCCACACACAACTTCCCACTACTATCCTTGACTGGACCGATACCTACCCTAGTCATCCTTTTATTCTTGACATACCTATAGAAAGCCTTTGGGTTTTCCCTAATCCTACCAGCTAAAGACTTTTCATGTCCCCTTCTCGCTTCTCTTAGCTCCCTCTTTAGCTCCTTCCTGGCTACCTTATAACTCTCAATCGCCCCTACTGAACCTTCACGCCTCATCTTTACATATGCCGCCTTCTTCCCTTTCACAAGGGACTCCAATTCCTTACTAAACCACGGCTGCCTCACAAGGCCCTTTACACCATGCCTGACTGGTACATACCTATCGAGGACACGCAGTAACTGCTCCTTAAACAATCCCCACATCTCATTAGTGTTCTTCTCTTGAAACCTGTTTTTCCAATCCACACATCCTAAGTCATGCCTCACTGCATCATAATTTCCCTGCCCCCAGCTATAGCTCTTGCCCTGCGGCGCACGATTATCCCTCTCCATCACTAAAGTAAAAGTCACCGAGTTGTGGTCACTGTCCCCGAAGTGCTCACCTACCTCCAAGTCTAACACCTGGCCTGGTTCATTACCTAGAACCAAATCCAATATAGCCTCCCCTCTTGTTGGCCTGTCGACATATTGTGTCAGGAAACCCTCCTGCACACATTGTACAAACACCGACCCATCTAATGAACTCGAGCTATAGCTCTCCCAGTCAATATCTGGGAAGTTAAAGTCCCCCATAACAACCACCCTGCTACCTTCACTCTTTTCCTGAATCATCCTCGCAATATTATCCTCTACTTCTCTAGGACTATTAGGAGGCCTGTAGAAAACACCTAACAGGGTGACCTCACCTTTCCTATTTCTAACCTCAGCCCAAACTACCTCAGATGGCAAGTCCTCTTCCATCGTCCATTCCACTGCTGTGATACTGTCTTTGACAAGTAATGCCACGCCTCCCCCTTTTTTACCCCCATGTCTGATCCTACTAAAACATTTGAACCCTGGAACGTGCAACAGCCATTCTTGTCCCTGTTCTACCCACGTCTCTGTAATGGCCACAACATCGAAGTCCCAGGTACCAACCCACGCTGCAAGTTCACCTACCTTATTCCTTATACTTCTGGCATTGAAGTATACACACTTCAATCCACCTTTCTGGTTACAGGCACCCTCCTTAGAGATCGCTGCATTATTCCTAACCTCCCTACACTCAAGGTCCTGTACCCTAAAGCTACAGTCCTGGTTCCCATGCCCCCGCGGAGTTAGTTTAAACCCTCCCAAAGAGCACTAGCAAACCTCCCCCCAAGGATACTGGTGCCCCTCAGGTTCAGGTGTAGCCCATCCATTTTATAGAGGACCCACCTTCCCCAGAAAGGACCCCAGTTGTCCAGAAACCGGAATCCCTCCCTCCTGCACCATCCCTGTAGCCACGCATTTAACTGCTCTCTCTCCCTATTCCTCGACTCTCTATCACGTGGCACGGGTAACAAACCAGAGACTACAACTCTGTTTGTTCTAACTCGGAGCTTCCAACCTAGCTCCCTGAAAGCCTGTCTGACATCCTCACCCTTCTTCCTACCTATATCGTTGGTGCCAACGTGGACCACGATCTGGGGCTGCTCCCCCTCCCCCTTAAGGACCCGGAAAACACGATCAGCGACATCACGTACCCTTGCACCTGGGAGGCAACATACCAAACGTGAGTCCCTGTCGCCCCCACAAAACCGTCTGTCTGTACCCCTCACTATCGAGTCCCCAAGAACTATTGCTCTACCTTTCTCCACCCTACCCTTCTGAGCAACGGGGCCAGGCTCCGTGCCAGAGGCCTGAACCTCGTTGCTTGCCCCTGGTAAGTCATCCCCCCCACAAGTATCCAAAACGGTATACTTGTTCTTGAGGGGAATGACCGCAGGGGGTCCCTGCACTGGCTTCCTCCTCCCACTCCCCCTCACTGTCACCCATCTATCTTGAACTTTCGGAGTAACTACTTGCCTAAAGCTCCGATCTATGACCTCCTCTGCCTCCCGAATGATCCGCAGTTCATCCAACTCCAGCTCCAGTTCCCTAACACGGGTTTGGAGGAGCTGGAGATGGGTGCACTTCTTGCAAGTGTACTCAGCAGGGACACTAATGGCTTCCCTCACCTCATACCTCATACCTTTATCAGAAAATGTGTTCCCATACTTTAAATGGAAAAGAAGGCGTGTTTTATTACAGCATGGATTTAAGAGAGGCAGTGGTGTGCTGGTAATGGCACCAA
Organism: Hemiscyllium ocellatum; assembly: GCF_020745735.1. Taxonomy (NCBI): domain Eukaryota; kingdom Metazoa; phylum Chordata; class Chondrichthyes; order Orectolobiformes; family Hemiscylliidae; genus Hemiscyllium; species Hemiscyllium ocellatum. The sequence goes on along the minus strand of NC_083401.1, from coordinate 65,815,961 downwards.
GCTTGTCTTCCAGCAGCCCCAGTTGCTGTTCTGGAGACACAGATTCAAAGACTATTATTGCAGTGGTGAAACTGCAATCCAATAAAAATCTGGAATAGAGAGCTATCTCAGTGCAGACCATGTGACCACTATTTGTTCTTGTTGTAAAAGCCCATCTAGTTCACTAACGTCCCATAGGGAAAGAAATCTGTCATCCTCATCTGGTTTCAATGTGGCTCCAGTTCAATAGCAACGTGGTTGACTCTTAATCTTCTGGACAATAAGGGATAGTATTATTTGAAGCTTGGCCAGTGATGACCACATACAATGAACAATTCAAAAAACATTTTAGACCAGACAGGCCAACAATATGTGGCATTGTAACTTGAAGGTATCGGCAGCACTTCAAGTCACTCATTTTATGCCGTGAAATGTCAGCCAGTCAACTATGCACATCTAATGTACAGTGGCATCCATAAACATAGAACCCAGACAATGTACAAATTTGTGATTTTGTGGCTATGTATCTAGCTATTAATACTAAACTTCAATACATCTATTTCAGTGTCAACCTAATTTTCTTTGGTAGAAGTGACACGGGCGAACAATCAAAAAACCATAAATTGCATCACCTCTAACTTCAACAATTTGTTCAATTGTTTTCCCTGCAAAACCATTTGCTTCCATCCATTTTCTTCCCTTGAATACTGGGGAAGGAAGCCAAGAAAATGTTACCTTTTTTGTTTTGGAAATGAGAAGTGATTTCCTATAGACTTGCATTGAGTTTGTTGGTAAAGTTAGTGATGTTCCATGGAGTATTCACTCCATCAATTCATTGAGCAAAAAATCATTGTCAGCTAACACTAGTTCAATATATTTATTCATAATTTCTAAAAGGAGGAGTAAAATCACAAAATTATAAACAGTAATTTCATTGTTCAGTATCTGTTTTGAAACTTAAGAGAGCATTGTTGTCTGATTTGTTTAGAGAGTAGGTTTGATTTGATTCGATTTTGACTTTAATTTTATTGTCACGTGTACTCAAGTACAGTGAAAAGAATATAATGTTGCCACAGAGCACCACCTAAGGTACAAGTACCTAGATACAGGTAGAAAGAAAGAACAAAGTTAAAAGTTAAGCATTCCAGTAATTAAAGTATCATGTAAAAGATACAAAATAAGGTTAAAAGTTATACATTGCAGATATTCTTAGTTTTAAATACAAAATAAAGAAATAAAGCTGAAAGTTCAAACATTACAGTCTTTCTTAAATGCTTAGCCATGGTGGGGCTACACTTCGCAGAATCACCTCAAGACCAGAAGTCCATGTTAAAGGTAAGCCACGCCAAGAGACCGCCATGCCGGGCCACTGTGAGATCACCACATACCACTGAAAGACCACCATGCTGGACCAAGAGACTGGGCTGAGAATCTACCTCACCAGGCTGAGAGTCTGCCATGTTGGGTCTGCGCCAAGTACACAGCCAGGAATCCACGGCTGGGAATTGACAAGTATAATAATGAAGTTAATGGCCCAAAACAAATGACATATTTCCCTCAAATTTTACACAACTGGATATAAATACTAGGATGTGAGAAGACATTGTAGAAGTTCACATTACTATTAAGGTTCACTATAGGCATTGTGGCTCAGTGGTTAGCACTGCTGCCTCACAGCACCAGGGTCTCAGGTTTGATTCTAGCCTCGGGTGACTGTCTATGTGGAGCTTGCACATTCTTCCTGTGTCTGCGTAGGTTTCCTCCAGGTGCTCTGGTTTCCTTCCACAGTCCATAAATGTGCATGTCAGGTGAATTGGCCATGCTAAATTGCCCATAGGGATAAGTGCATTAGTCAGAGGGAAGTGTGTCCGGGTGGGTTACTCTTCGGAGGGTCGGTGTGGACTGGTTGGGCCAAAGGGCCTATTCTCACATTGTAGGGAATCTAATCAAAACATTTTGACATCATTCCAATGAATTACTACAGGTTTCTTTTCTAATTGTAAAATAGACTTAGCAAACCCAACATAAAACTCAAATAATACTCTTTAGCAAAGAAATATTTCACCATCTTTTTTTAACAGTGAAGTTTTTTCATAAAAGAATCAATATTTTTCATTTTTATAAGAATAAGTATTATCATCATATCTAGAAATCTACTGAGGCAAAGAACTGTGAATACAATATTAATTATTCTTGAAACATCTATTATGGATGCAAGCTATTGTTATTCAATCTTGTCAAATCCAGGAATAAACACCAGTTTAGATGCTCCTGAAATATATACGTAGGCAATATGTTGGTTAATTCTGCAATATTGACAAAGTGAAGTAATCTGTACCAATTAAGATTGGAGTCAAACCAAGGTTAAGATCTATAAATTAATCAATTCAGCAACATCTGTTGGAAAATTAGTGCTGGAGCATTAGTTTCGTGATGTACTTAACTGTCAGTGCAGATTGGTACTTTGGATATCTGTTCACGGAAATGAATCAATGTTCAGATAATCAGTCAGATGACTCTGAAGTAACTCTTTTTAAAAAAGAATCTGCTTTGATTTATCCAAAGAGCCTTAAGTGGAAGATAGAGTTGGAGCAAGTCAATCCTGCAAAGTAAGGTGAGGAAAGCAATCCTTTTGTCCTGTTACATTCAATGGCTCTGAGATTATTTCCAGTATAAACTTAAGTATTTTGTTTTGATTAACCTATCTTTCTAATCTACCTGTTTAGAGATGTTATTATGCACTTCTGGAGTATGTGAGTCTTGAACCTTGACTACCTATTCTAGGGGTAGGGATACCACCTCTACACCATAAGGTCTAGAACCTTAAGTGATAAGTATAGGCTTCAACTTGTGACAGCTGGTTTGGCTGTTATGATGTAAAAGTGCTTGGAACAAATGGAGATCAACATTAGTTAGTTCAATGCACTGTGGTATGGAAGGTGAAAAGTCATTAAAATTGTGATGGTATCTTAAGTACATTCCAGTTTTATCTCCATGTAGTAAAAACGAAAAGTGCTGGAGAAACTCAGCAGGTTTTGGCAACATCTGTGAAGAGAGCGAGAGGAGTTAGTGTTTTGAGGCTGGTTGAATATCTTTTGGAAAAATAGTCTCTCCAGCACTTATTGTTTTTATTATATGGGATAAAACTAAACCACATACAGAGCTGCACAAAACCACATCATGTTAATTTTCAATGTTTCAGGTGTCCAACATCCACAGTGTTTTGTTTATTACCAGCATATTATTTTCAAGACCGATCAAGATGAAATAAGATTGCTTATTTTTCGATCCTCATCACGTGTAAATGAATGTTTATTAGTATACTGGACACAAATTATTCATATTTTCTAGATCAGTTATTAAGGGAGTCAATTATGTTCTGTCCAGAGCAGTTTCAATTCAAGACTGAGTTTTTTGTCATCCTTACTGGGAAATAGTAATTGAGGTATTGACCAATGGCCTATCTTGTGCTTTTTATCTTCAGAGTGACCTCTCTACTTCACTGGGATGGCTCATTATGTTATGTCTCACTGTCAGTATACCTTGAAGTGAAAAGCTCTTGAGATCATTCTCATATCATGGCCTCAGCCTTGAACAAGGACATGGGCAAAAGAGATGAACTCCAGTGATGAGGTGAGAGATACTGTCCTTGGCATCAAGGCAGCATTTGACCAAGTCTGGTGTCAAAGAGCCCAAAGCTGAAGTCAAGACAATCAGAGGCAAAATCTACACTGGTTAGAGTCATCTCTAGCAGACAGGAAAATGGTCATGGCAGTTGGACATCAATCAGTCCCTGGATATCTCCACAAGAGTTTCTCATGTTAGTGTTGATGGCCCAACCATCCTCAGCTGCATTTGCAATGACCTTCCCTCCATCCTAAGGTCAGAAGTGGGAATATTAGCTAATGACTGTACAGTGTTCAACACCATTCACAGCTCTTCAGATCCTGAAACACTTTATGCCTACGTACAGAAAGACCTAGACAAAACCATGCTTAGGCCAAAAAATGACAAATGACATTCATCCAACACAAATATCAGATAATGACCCTCTCCAACAAGAGAGAAGCTAACTATCGCCCTTGACTTTCACTCTTTGCTGAATCCTCCACTATTAGCATTCTGGGGTTACAATTGAGCAGAATCTGAACTGAACCTGCCAGTTAAATACTGTGATGTCAGGAGGTCAGGGAGGTAGTGGCATATTTGTAATGTGACTGGACTCATAATGAAGAATGGCAAACTTAGGTTGTGAAGACATGATTTAAAATCCCAGCATTGCAGAGAGTAAAATGTAAGTTCAATAAAAATCTGTAATAAAAAATCTATTCTAATGTTGACATTGAAAACATTGTCATAAAACCTAAAGCAGTTCACTAATGTCCTTTAGGGAAGGCATCTGTAAATGACATTAGTTTTGCTTGTTGTCTGTATGGGTCTTTCAAGTTCATTAGCTGCTGTTTTAGTGTGTCTTGGTGGGTTTGTGGGTTACCATGATGTGAAGGGTCTGAGTAGTCTGGCAGTGACTTCTGAGACGTCTTTGATGTAGGGGAGAGTGGCTAAGTTTTCTGGACATGTTTTGTCTGCTTGTTTGGGTTTGTTGCTGAGAAATCAGCAGACTGCGTTCATTGGATACCCATTCTTTTTGAATTTACGGTGTAGGTGATTTTCCTCTGCTCTGCATAGTTCCTCTGTGCTGCAGTATGTGGTGGCTCATTGAAATAATGTTCTGATGCAGCTTTGTTTGTGGATGTTGGGTGATTGCTTCTGTAGTTCAATATTTGGTCAAATGCTGGCCTAGCCGACAGTAGCCACCTCTTATGAACAAGTAAAAAAATCACCAAGGCTCCTTCAACAGTACTTTCCAAACCTGTGACCTGTTCTTTCCAGAATGATAAGGGTAGCAGTTGCATAGGGACACTACCATGTACAGGTACCCATCTGAGTCCCATACCAACCTGACTTAGAACTATGTCAGTCTTCCTTCACTGTTGCTAAGTTAACATTCTAAGCAACATTGTGCACCCTAAGAACTGGGGTGATTGAAAGAAAACAGGTCATCACTACCTTCTCCAGAGCGATTAGGAATGGGAAATAAATACTAGCTGAGCCAGCAATACTCAGAGCCCATTAACCAATAAAAAATAACTAATACCCAGACACTTGAAGCAAAGATCTTGGTCGGAAGTTTCTACGCTTGCTTTTAATCTGATAGGTCAATGTTAATCCAGACACGTATATGCCTGTGAATGGAATGTTTGTGATCAATAAAACATCCTGCAGATGCTGCAAATCTGAAACTAATGCAGAGAGTGATGGAGATCCTCAGGAGGTCTAGCAGCATCTGTGGATGGAGAAACACAGTAAACATTTTGAATTCAATAAGAATAAATTTTGTTTCTAAGCGTGAATCAGACAGGACTCAAAATATTAATTCAGTTTCTTCTTCAGAATGGCATTCTGCCTCTCCAACATTCTCTGTGGTTATTTGTACATTAGCTGTAATAAATGTCTATTGAATGCTTCTAATCACAATATCCACACCCAGTTTATGTTTTGAAGGATAACATATGCATTTCCTCATTAAGTAAAGTGCCGTGTTGTTGGCAATCTTACACCAGCATCCATTACATACCTCCTGAATGCAAGTCTTCTGGCTGCCATATGTCTTGCTGACTGCAGTGGGGATCAAACACAACCATACTGATACAGAGTCAGGAATAATGACTCTGAACCAGTAGTCCCTACTATACATGTCTTGCTTGCTGGATGTCAGCTTTGTACTTGGAGACCAAATTCCATTTACTGGGGCATACAAATGCGTGACCAGTGACAAATATGATGAATTTAGCAAAATATTGCTTGGAGCCATAATCACTATGAGCTTCCGCAGCATCCTCTAGACTGTAACAAGCAGAGAATTCTGAGTCATCGTTGGGAAAGTTAATTGCCACATTTTTCCTGGGTATATTAATTTTCAAGTATATTTAAACAATGGCAAAACCAGAAATTATTGCAGTTCAGCATGAGTTCATCCACTTGAGAGAAAATATTATGATTTAGATTTCTCTCCACACCAGGTTGCCTGTGAAAACAGTTCCAAGATTATATGTGGATATCCATGCAGACAATCTTTTTCAGTTAGATGCGTTGGGGAGAATTAAGTCCAGAAAAAGCTATTAAACATTTGTCAATAGTCATTAGCCTGAAACATTAACTCTTTTTGACTCTCCACAGGTACTTCATGACAGATTTCCAGCATCTGCAAGACTTTACTTTGGATCACAGTAGGATGTCAGGAAATTATTAGAGTGGTACATCAGGTCAGGCAGCATCCGAGGAGCAGGAAAAGTGATGTTTCGGGCTGGAGTCTTTCATCAGGAATGAGGCTGGAAGCCTCGAGGTGGAGAGATGAATGGGAGGGGAGAAGGAAGTTGAGAGTGCAATAGGTGGATGGAGGAAGGGGTAAAGGTGATAGATCAGAGAGGAGGCTGGAGTGGATAGGTGAGAAGGAACATCTTCATCATGGACATCCAGTCCCTCTACACTTCCCTCCGCCATGACCAGGGCCTCCAAGCCCTCTGTTTCTTCCTCTCCCAATCTTCCACTGACACTCTCATTCGTTTGGCTGAACTGGTCCTCTCCCTCAACAATTTCTCTTTTGAATCCTCCCACTTCCTCCAGATGAAAGGGGTAGCCATGGGCACTCGCATGGGTTCAGCTATGCCTGTCTCTTTGTCGGGTGACGTAGAACAGTCTATCTTCCATAGTTACACTGGCACCTCTCCCTACCTCTTTCCCCACTACATTGATGACTGCATTGGCGCCACCTTGTCCTCCATCATTGATGACCAACTCAACACCGATATTTTTTACAAACCCACTGACTCCCACAGATACCTGGATTACACCTCCTACCACTCTACCTTCTGCAAAAATGCAATCCCGTATTCCCAATTCTTCCGTCTCCAACCATATCTGTTCCCAGGAGGACTAGTTTCACCATGGAGCATATGATGGCCTCCTTCTTTAAAGACTGTAATTTCTCCTCCCACATGGTTGAAGTTGCCCTATAACGCATCTCGTGCACGTCCTACACCTCTGCCCTCAAACCCCACCCCTCCAACCGCAACAAGGACAGAACCCCCTGCTCCTTATCTCCCAGCCCACCAACCTCCGCATAAACCATATCATCTGCCAACATGTCTGCTGCCTACAAACAGATCCCATCACTAGGGATATATTTCCCTCCACACCCCTATTCGATTTCCGCAAAGACCATTCCCTCCGTGACTTCCTGGTCAGGTCCACACCCCCCAACAACCCACCCTCCCCTCTTGGCACCTGTGCCCACACCTCCCTCCCTCACCTCTATCTAGACCCCAAAGGAGCCATCCACATCCATCAAAGTTTCACCTGCACATCCATTAATGTCATTCATTGTATCTGTTGCTCTCAATATGGTCTCCTTTACATTGGATAGACTGGATGCCTTCTTGCAGATAGCTTCAGGAAACATCTCCGGCACACCCACACCAATCAACCCCACCGCCCCATGGCCAAGCATTTTTACTCCCCCTCCCACTCTGCTGAGGACATGCATGTAAAACAACCTATTCAGTGTTGTTCTTGCACACCTCTGGAGCAGGTAGGAACCTGGGTCTTCGGCCTCAGAACTAGGAACGTACCACTGTACCACAAGAGTCTCTATGTTTTACCTGTAGCCCCTTCAGTGGGTTTTTTTTTAGAATGCTGACCCAGCTTAAATGCACAGATCCTATGAATTGATTTTTAAAAAATCTAAATCCTGTTTGAAAATCTCAAATCATTTTGCTTTGACCATACTCTTGGATCAGAACAACACAGTTGAAAATGTTTTACCCCTATTTTGTCAGAAGTATTTTGGCATAAACCACATAGAATCCCTACAGTGCAGAAAGAGGCCAACTGGTGCATCAAATCTGCACTGACCCTCTGACCCACCCCATCCCAAAACCCTGCATTTTCCTATACCTGCGCATCCTTGGACACTACAGGTCAATTTTACCATGGCTGATTCACCTAATCTGTGGACTGTGGGAGAAAACCAGAGCGCCCAGCAGAAACACACACACACACACGAGGAGAATATGTAAACTCCACACAGTCACCCAAAGCTGGAATTGAACCTGGTTTCCTACTGCTGTGAAGTGACAACGCTAACCACTGAACTACCATGCCACATCAACTGACATCTCGCCATATGCTAATTCTCAATCCTTATTCTAAGTCGGCACAGTTTCTCCCTACCTACTGTGGCCAGACGCTGTTTTCACATATTCTCTCAGCCTTCATTTCTCCAAGAAGAACGGTCCTAGCTTCCCCATTTTTTCCATGTAACTGAAATTCCACATTATTGGCTTGATGGTTGTGTTGGCTTTTTTTATGTCCATCACTTTGGATACTTGTAAATGTTTTGATCAGGACCTGCTGTGGATAGGTGTCCAGAACTATGTTAGCCATCTCTTGGTAGCTGATCTCACTAGATTTAAAAAGCACATCAATGGCTTTGTAATAGTTACCTGCCTGTATGAGAAGATGTAACTGCCCCTTGTTCACTGATTCCACAAGCTTAATACATTGGAAAATATTCAAAAATTAATTGGAGACTGCATACTTTAAGTTACAAATAGGAGAGCCATGTAATTACATCTGTTTTCGTTGGTGAAAAGTATTTCAAGAAGGAGCACAAATAAAAAGCAAGATTTCAATGCTAGCTAATTGCAGGAATGATTTGTAAATTGGAGCATTCTGCCTTCTCCTACCATTCGAACTGCATTCTGTTTTAATTAATCACCACATTTAGGCAGCGTATTGCCTGCCTCGTGAATTAAATGCGAATAGGAGGTCATTATGCTGTTAGAATTATAACTTCATTTTTACCTAGGCCTGAGTGGGGAACTTGCTGGGCTTGACAGTGGTTGTAAAGGGGGCGTCTATTGGAAAATCTTGACTTTGGAGTGTTAAGAGAGGCAGGGACACTGCGGACAGAGTTTGGAGTGCTAAATCCTACATCTAATCAGCACTGTGTTAGCAGCACTGTCATATAGGTAAGGTCGGCTCTGTCAGCAATTCAGATGGCTGACATAAACAAAAATTATAGGACTATGACTTTCTTTCGCACTCTTGCAGAAATTCATTTATATTGAGTGCAAAAGCAACCAAGATTTCTCTGCTCATGACGTCAAAATATTATTAACCAATTTTTATGGCCACCATAGACAAGGCCAACATTATTTCCCATTCTGAATCTACACTTAACTGTTCACAAAGGACACTCACATTGCTTGTGTCTGGAATCCCACATAGACCAGACCAGACCGATTCCCTAACCTGAATGATATTCATCAGCCGAATGGGTTTTTATGACTATCAACCATAAGCTAGCTTCCAACTTCAGCTTTCATTTTTAGTGCATTGGCTATAAATCCAAGTAAGCTGCCATGGTGGTGTATAAAGTCACTGCTGCAGTACATTAGCTTCAGTCTCTGGATTCCAAGCCTAGTGACATTACTACTTATGCTACCATCTCTTTCTCTCAAATACAGTAGCGCCTCGACTTACGAACTTAATCCTTTCTGGGACCCAGTACATGAACCGAAAAGTTCTCGAACTGAATCAAATTTTCCCATTGTTCGGATAGTGTAAGAATGCTTGGACAGCTGCTCACAGCACACGTGCCAAAGATGAACTGAATGAGATCACATGGGGCCTGAGAGCTTTTGTGTTCAACAAGCGTGTAGCAAAGAAGAACAATGAAACCACGTGATCACACATGGGCTTTTTGCGTTCGTACCTTTGTTTGTACCTTGAATTTCGTACGTACATTGAAGCAAAATTTTATGTACAATCCTGTTCGTAAACTGATTTGTTCGTGAACGGGGTCGTTCGTATGTCGAGGCGTTACTGTATTTTATTCTCTTATTGTAATTCTTATTCCAGATTAATTTGAAGACATTTCCTTTGTGCCAAAGTGTAGTCCACACTGAGTTATAGATGAAAAATTACAAGGACTGATGTGCTTTTTTGGCTCTTTTCTGACACTACCTTGAAAGATTGTTTTCATGCTGAAGTCCACTAGCACTCATAGGTACAGATCTGGGCTTCTATTTTACACAGCTTTTATCATTAAGTATTTATTCCACCTATTCTATGTTTCTTGAGTGCTTACATAGTAAAGTTTGACAGTTTCTGACAATAATCAAAAAGTGTGGTGCTGTAAAAGCACAGCAGGTCAGGCAGCATCTGAGGAGCAGGACAGTCGATGTTTCAGGCATAAGCCCTTCATCAGGAATGAGTTTCTGACAAAAACGCTTTGGCCTGAAGCATTAACAGCTTGTCTCTGCAAAGATGCTTCCAGACCATCTGAGCACTTCCAGCATTTTCTGTATTTATTTCAGAGTTTTAGTGTCTACTGTAGTTTTCTCTTCTTTTTGTAAGCTTTAATGGGCATAAACTTTCCTCAAAGTGTAATGTTCATTTTATCGACCCACATTTAGTGAGTCTGTGTTATACCTCTCTCTCATTTTTAAATTCATTCTCTCTTGGCTTGATGTAACTTTGAGTCTAATAGGAAGGGAGGTATTTGAATTATTTGGATGCAAAAAGGAATCTTGTCAGCTTTCATAGCAAATTTATAAATTCATCCTAGAAATTAACAAAATACATACATATACTACAGTCACCCATATGTAACCAAAGATCCATTGAAAAATGGCAATTGTAATTTCCTGACCTAGGTAAACCCATCCATTTACAAGATGATCAAAAGCTTAGATTGGGTGGACAGTGAGAGCCTTTTTCCTCAGACATTGATGGCTAGCACAAGGGACATAGCTTTAAGTTGAGGGGTGACAGAAAAAGGACAGAGGTCAGCGGTAGTTTCTTTGCTCAGAGAGCAGTAAGGGCATGGAATGCCCTGCCTGCAACAGTAGTAGACTCACCACCTTTAAGGGCATTTAAATGGTCATTGGGTAAATATATGGATGATAATGGAATAGTATAGGGTAGATGGGCTTCAGATCAGTTCAAGGTCTAAAGGGCGTGTGCTCCGTTGTAATTATTCTATGTTTTATGTTCTATTGTGCTGGTCCCTTCAAATTGTAACACTGGAATATTTTAAAGAGTGAGTCCACTTTAAATTTCTAACTGTAAGAAAAACAGTAAGCTCTCCAAGAAGGCAAAGGCTTGAAAAAGTTGAAAAGCCTGTCATAATACTCAAGATTAATGACTGGAGTACCATTTAGATTTTTGAAAACTTTGCTGTTATGACAGTGTTTGGATGCCTTGTGAGATATTTCCACTTTGGAGATGGACATCTAATTAGAGTTACCTAAGCTTCACCAAGTATGACTCAAGTTTAATTATAGCTGACATTTAGATGTGAGCTAAAAGAAAAAAAAGAGCTTGTGCCATGAAATAATGAGGCCTTCTAATAAACAGAACGCCAGCTCAGGCCCTAATGATCACCAAACTGACAAGTTCAATTTGACACAATTTTGCTGTTAAATTGGGTCCCTTATAAATGAATGGATCTTTTAATACAAAACTGGGAAGGGATTGTTTTTTAACTCCATACTGTTTAAATTTCAAAGACTGCTGGATTAGTTGCAGGCTTTCACTCTGGGAAACGAGCAATTCTTTGACACCTAAGTTATGACATCATGACAACATGATCCATGCTCAAACCACCTGTTTGTTCTATGAAAAGAGTTTTGATTTCCCAGGTCATTTGATCTGCTCTGTGTTAACCCCTCTGGAACAGTTGTAGATAGTATCTCTAACTTACTTGGCATCTGTTTCCACAATAAGTCTAACCCATGATGCATCAACCCTGACCTTTACTTGTTTGATGCTTAGGACCCACAAGAACAGCAATTAAATATTTGGAATTGGGGGTCCTGGAATTCAGGAAAATAATGCTTCAAAACATTCAGTACATTCAGATGAAAGTAATCAAGTGATTTTTTTCAGCTTGTACAATTGGTTGAAATTCAAAGTTAAAACAATTTACAAATCAAGCTCTTGCTAACGCATACAATAAATAACTGAGTATGTGCATACAACAACAACCTTAGATTTGGTCATTTATATTTGTTCCATTTTTGCTTTTCTCACATTACACGAGGCTGCCACAGAACAAGCTGATCAATCTTTTTGAATTTGGCAGGTGGCTTTGCTGCAAAATGTCTGTCTGTCCATTAACCATCCCCATTTATTGGGCCTCATCATTGATACAGGCACTAGCTTGTCTATGTGAGTGGCTGTGTTTCATAATAGGCAAAGTCTATTTCCTAGGGTCAGGGAGTCCAGAACAAGAGGACATGGGTTCAGAGTGAGAAGGGAAAGATATAAAAGAGCTCTACGGGGCAACTTTTTCACACAGAGGGTGGTACATGTATGGAATGAGCTGCCAGAAGAAGTGGTGGAGGCTGGTACAATTACAACATTTAAGAGGCATTTGGATGGATATATGAATAGGAAGGGTTTGGAGGGATATGGGCCAGGTGCTGGCAGGTGGGACTAGATTAGATTGGGATATCTGGTCGGCATGGACGGGTTGGGCGGAAGGGTCTGTTTCCATGCTGTACACCTCTATGACTCTATAATGGCTAACAAATCCTATCAGGGATTTAAATACACTATCTGCAAGCTCAATGGTAGGAAATATATCCGCTGTACTAATCCAGCTTCCAACTAAATGTGACATTCCCACTGAATCCGTACTTACATTAACAAATCCTTAGCACCTTCACTAACTTCATTTTTGGTTTGAAAGTAATCAGCTACAAGATGTTCCTTTGGGAATTTTTTTGGCTGCAGTTGCCATTTGGAAGGGTGATGTTGTTCATGGCCTCATGTTCTCTTGTTCCCAGGTAAAAGAGAATTTATTCAAAAATGAGGATGAGTTGAGCCAGTCAGAGAAAGGTGATGGTGAATGGGAACAGTTTAGACCTTCTTTCAAGAAGAAATGGAAAATCATGATACCTTCCTGATGGGGACTGGATGCATAAAGGGATTGCACATGGATGATCAAAAGATGGTAGCTGGAGCCTGCAAACTGGAAATTTAGGAACCAACTTAAAGTATCAGAAACATTATGCATGTGTGTGGGAAGTGATCAGACAAAGGGAGTGTTTCTTTGTTCACACAAGAAAGTTTCTGCTGCAGTGCTCCAGTGAAGCTCAATGCAAGCTGGAAGAACCACACCTCATCTTCGGCCCAGGCCCTTACAACCTTCATGACTTAACACTAAGTTTAACAATTCCTGAGCAAGAACCTTGTCCACTACCCATTCGCAAAACACCAGGTCCTGTCATGAAATGGCTTGCTTTCACTGCAGCCAACGTATTTTCAATTACTTCTCATCTCAATATCACCTATATGGCTTCGCTTCTTCATTGACTTATTATCCATAATCTTTTTGTCTGCTTACCCCTTTCCCTCTCTCTTCCCTCTGTCTCCAACTATGTGCTCCCTCTTTGCCCCCACCCTACCCCCACCACCATAATCAGCTTAAATACCATCCATTCCTCATTGCTTCTAGTTCTGAAGAAAGTCACTGAACTCAAAACGTTAACTCTGTTTTCACCCTGTCAAATTTGCTGAATTTCTCCCGCAATTTTTGATTTGCTCGTTTCAGATCTGCAGCATTTGCTATTCTTTGTTTTATTCATAAATTGGTTATCAGCAAATTCTTTGCAGAACCAGGATTTTCAAGTTAGCAGCCAAGTAGGTTTGATGATCACTATGTTGCTGTAATCTTTTGAGTACATGACCCACATATCATTCCAACCGTGGTATAATTACAATTTAGTATTGCTATCCAATATATGTTTGGTAGTACAGAACTTGAGTACTGTTTTTAAAGAAGACATATGTTGCTGAAGTATTTTATCTTGCACTCATCAGGACAATTTGCAAGAAACACCAATCTAAGAAGGCACAAATAAACATTGATACGTATCAGAGGAGAGTGCTGAAGGATTTGCACTGCACCACAATAGGATAGTGATCTAAGTCTGCCACTATTGCATCAGTCAATATTCATTGAACTTATAAACTCAGCAACCTGTGCAATTGACTTCTGTTTTAAGTAACACCATGTATGTTCAAACCAATATGTTGCCATGGAAACTCTGCTAGACTCACTTTTCACAAATATCTTTGTTGGGTTACATGAGATGTAATGTGTCTTCAGTAGAATGACATTTAACCTCTCACCCTTTGAATATTTCTGACATGCAGAGATATGTTTGCAACAATAAAAAAATGGAATGTACAGGAGGAACTCATCAGCTGTGGCAGCATCTTTGGAGAGAGAAGCAGAGTTAATGTTTCAAGACTCAAATGACTCCTCTTTGGAACAAAAAAAGGTGTCATTTATGCTAATGACAGAGGGGGAATGAGAAACAAGTGAAACAAATGATTAGTTTGCCCAGGCAAATGTAGTGATAAGTTGAAGAGTGTGGTGCTAGAAAAACACAGCCTGTCAGGCAGTATCTGAGGAGCAGGAGAGTCGCGTTTTGGGCATAAGCCCTTCATCAGGATGAAGGGCTTATGCCCGAAACATTGATTCTCCTGCTTCTTGGATGTTGCCTAACAGGCTGTGCTTTTCCAGCACCACACTCTTTGACTATGATCTCCAGGATCTGCAGTCCTCACTTTCTCCTTAACATAGTGACAATGGTGGTAAAGGAGTGACAAGGAGTTAAAATAAGTGTAAATGCGAGCTGTGAGATGAGTTAAAGGAAAAATTGTTCAAAGGTTAACTAAACAAAGGAAGGCAGCGGTGAATGAGGGCTGTTGAGGCTTATTTTCAAGGAAGAAGTGGTGATCTTTCAGGCCTAATTGGGGATGGGTAAGTAGAGGCATCATGCACATGCCTGTTGAAGGGGAGACGATTAGGACCAAAGAATGGGAACTGTGGAACCGACGTAAAACATCAAAAGAATCACAACTGTAAGTGGGAAATTATTGAACAAGGAGGAGAGAGTCAAGATAGGAAGAGGTATTCTGAGGGATAGGATTTACATGTGTTAGGAAGGGCAGGAACTGATTAGGAATAGTCAATGTGGCTTTCTGCATGCGAAATCATGTCTCACGAACTTGACTAAATTTTTTGAAGGAGTAGTAAAGAGGATTAATGAAGGCAGAGCAGTGGAAATGGTGTATATAGACTTCAGTAAGGTGTTCAACAAGATTCAGCATGATAGACTGGCTAACAAGATCATATCATGTGGAATACAGGTAGAACCAGCCATTTGGATACATAATGGGCTCAAGGGTAGGAGACAAAGGATGATGATGGATGGTTGCTTTTTGGACTGGAGACCTATGACCAGCAATGTGCCACAGGGATCAGTGTTGGGTTCCCTGCGTTTCATCATTTATATAAATGATTTGGATGTGAACATAGGAGGTATGGTTAGTAAGCTTGCAGATGACACCAGTATTGGTGGTATAGTGGATAGCCAAGAAGATTATCTCAGATTACAGTGAGACCATGATCAGATGGGCCAATAGGCTGAGGAGTGGCAGATGGAGTTTAATTTAGATAAATGTGAGTTGCTGCACTCTTCAGAGCTTCTCCGTCATCTACAAGGCACAAGTCAAGAGTGTGATGGGATCCTCCTGACTTGCCTGGATGAGTGTAGCTCCAACAACTCAAAAAGCTTGACACCATCCAGGGCAAAGCAACCTACTTGGTACTACATCCACAAGTATCCAGTCCCTCTATCACTGATGCTCAGCAGTAGCAGTGTGTACTATCTACAAGATGCACTGCAGAAAGTCAGTAAAGATCATTAGACAGCACCTTCCAAATCCATGACCACTTCTATCTAGAAAGACAAAGGCAGCAGATACATGAGAACACCACCACCTTCAAGTTCCTCTCCAAGCCACTCACCCTATTGGAAATATATTGGGGTTCCTGCATTGTTGCTGGATCAAAATCCTGGAATTCCTTACCTGATGGTATTGTAGGTCAACCCACTGAGGATGGACTGCAGCAATTCAAGAAGGCAGTTCACCACCACCTTCTCAAGGGCAAATAGGGATGGCCAATAAATGCTGGCCAGCCATTGATGCTCACATCCCACAAAATGAATAAAAATTTGAAAACACAAATCAGGACAGGAAGTATACAGTTAATGGTAAGGTCCTGGGGAGTGTTGCTAAACAAAGAGACCTTGGAGTGCAGGTTCATAGTTCCTTGAAAGGGGAGTCACAGGTAGACATATTGTGATGAAGACATTTGGTACGCTTACCTTTATTGGTTAGTTCATTGAGTATAGCAGTTGGCAGGTTATGTTATGTCTGTATAGGACATTAGTCAGGCTATGTTTGGAATATTGTGTTCAATTCTGGTCTCCCTTCAATTTGAAAGAAGCTGTGAAACTTCAAAATGTTCAGAAAACATTTACAGGGATATTGCCAGGATGGGGGGGATTGGGATATCGGGAAAGGCTAAGTAGGCTGGGGCTATTTTCCCTGAAGCATCAGTGGCTGAGGGGTGACCTTACAGAGGTCTGTAAAATCATGAAGGGCATGGATAGGGTGAACAGTCAAGGTGTTTTTTTTAGGGTATAGTGTCCAAAACTAAAGGACATCAGTTTAAAGTGAAAGAGGAAACATTTAAAAGGGACCTAAGGGGCAACGTTTTCATGCAGAGGATGGTTCATGTGTGAAATGAGCTGCCAGATGAGGTGGTGGAGGCCAGTACAATTGCAACATTTAAAAGGGATCCTGGGGATAGGTATATAAATATGAAGAGTTTAGATGGATATAGGCCAAATGCTGGCAAATGGAACTAGATTAATTTAGGATATCTGGTTGGCAAGAACAATTTGGACTGAAGGGTCTGTTTCAATGTTATATGTCTCCATGACTCTACGACTCTAAATTAGTTCAAAGGAACAGGAAAATGCAAATGCAATGGATTTGCCAGGGCAGTCCTGTTTGTGAATTTTGGGAAGAAGGTTGTACTGGGTTGGGGAGCATGAATTGGGAAGCTGTGGAGGGGAGATCTCCAGATGAGATGAGGTCATTGACAGTCCCGGAAACACCTTGATGTCCAGTGGTGAGGTCATGGTCCGGAGGAAATAGGAGGAAGTGTCTGAGAGTTGGCACACAGCCTGTGCCAAGTGGTCGACATGCCAGATAGCATCATCCTTAGCAGTGCATCTGATAACAAAGTCAAGGTTACATTTGAGAGAATGGAGTGCGGCAATGTTAGAGGGAGACACATTGAATTGGGGAAATTAAGACATTTGTTTTCAATGAGGAGAGCAGGTGCCAAGAAAAGGCTAGAGCATGTTGAGGTAGAGGAGAACTTTTGGAGATGGGTGAAAGGGCCCTTGGACAGGAGCCAAGATTCCTGTCCAAAGAAATGGGCAGAGAGGAAAGGTGACAGAAGAAGAGTTAAATGTCATATCATACCTGGGTGTAAAGGAATAAAACAAAATTGTTTGTTGAGCAGAGATCATCACAGTCAGAAAGGGGAAGGTCAGACCATACAGTGAATACCTGGCAAGGGGTGGAATTAGAAGAAGGGATTGAGTCAGAGGGAAGGGGAGGAGAGGAAGAACACAGAAGGTTGTTGGTATCTGTGAATTTCTCAAGTTTGTATTCTTTAATAAATGAAACAAAGGGAAAAGATTGCTAGTTATAGTGTTGAATGAGATGATGAATGAAATGGAACTGGGGCTCAGGACAGCTCTGAGATAGTGTGAGGTGGTGCTGATGAAGCGGGGGAGATCCAGAGCGTGCATGTGACAGTAAATAGCACTGAGTGTGGATCTCAGGATACTGTGGCAACAAATTTCTGAGAAGCTTTGAATGTCTTAGAGATACCTATCATCTTTGGTGGGTTCGAAGCATAAAGCATGGAACCTCAGTTGGAATCTGTGCAGGGTAAAGCAAAGCCCAAGACAATCACTGGAGACCAAAACATGGCTATGGAAACAAATTTTGGCAAACAATTGGATGGCCAAAGGGTTGAGGAGAGGCAGATGGAGTTTGATTTAGATAAATGTGAGGTACTGCATTTTGGAAAGGCAGATCAGGGCTGGACTTATATACTTAACGGTAAGCTCCTGGTGTTGCTGAACAAAGAGACCTTGGAGTGCAGGTTCATAGTCCCTTGAAAGTGAAGTTGCACATGGACAGGATAGTGAAGAAGGTGTTTAACGTGATTTCTCTTTATTGGTCAGATAATTGAGTATTGGAGTTGGGAGGTCATGTTATGGCTGTACAGGACACTGGTTAGGCCACTTTTGGAATATTGTGTGCAGTTCTTGTCTCCCTACTATATGAAAGATGTGTAAAACTTGAAAGAGTTCAGCAATGATTTACAAGGATGTTGCCAGTGTTGGAGAATCTATTGTAGGGAGATGCTGAATAGGATGGGACTGTTTTCCCTGGAGCATTAGAGATTGAGGGGTGACCTTATAGAGGTTTATAAAATCATGGGGGGCATGGATAGGGTAAATAGACAAGATCGTTTTTGCGGATTGAGGGAGTCCAGAATTAGATGGTATAGGCTTAGAGTGAGAAGGGAAAGATTTAAAAGGGACCTAAGGAACAACATTTTCAAATCAAGTGTGGTTCATGTATGGAATGAGCTGCCAGAGGAAGCAGTATCGGAATGTACAATTACAACATTTAAAAGGCATCTGGATGGGTATATAAATAGGAAG
Organism: Hemiscyllium ocellatum; assembly: GCF_020745735.1. NCBI lineage: Eukaryota > Metazoa > Chordata > Chondrichthyes > Orectolobiformes > Hemiscylliidae > Hemiscyllium > Hemiscyllium ocellatum. Next base: position 65,797,242 of record NC_083401.1, on the reverse strand, counting down.
GGTTTAGAGGGATATGGGCTAAGTGCTGGCAAATGGGATTAGATTTATTTAGAATATCTGCTTGGCATGGACGAGTTGGACTGAAGGGTCTGTTTCTATGCTGCACATCTCTATGACTCTAATTTATTGAACACTCGGAAGGAAATGAACAACGAACAATCTGAAATATTAAAGCTGAAAGCCCATAAGAGAGATGAGCAGATCTTCTTCAAAGACCATATACATAAAAGAGAAATGGCAATGAATTAAACACATGAAAGATAGCAAATACAGCGGATGCTGGACATCTGAAATTAAAAAAAAGTAAATTCTGGAGAAACTCAATAGGTCTAGCAGCATTTGTGGAGACAGATACAGAATTAATATTTCGAGTCCTATTGGAATCTTCTCCCATTCTGCAGGTTAATTAACATTTTCCTGTAATTTGATGCAGTCAGCCTTCATGTTTGCTGTCCCCCTCAATTTGGTTACATTTGTCATGTTTGATTTCAAAATCTCAAACAAACAAAATAGGTGCAAAGCATGTGTAAAATAGGCTTTGAATAGCATTATACAAGGTGATTGTTAGAAAACCATCCGATTGTGGAGCAAAAGTAGATTATTTAGCCCAACAAGTCTGCTCTCCTATTCAATATGATTATCATGAAAGTTAGAAACATAAATCTTTCCTAGTATATTTCTTAAACTTCAAGGTGTTCAAATGACAAACTGACTGGAACAAGGGAACATGGTTGTGCTACCTGGGGGAATTGTTCAATTTTCTTTGTTCTCTGGCTCAAGCTGTCAGTCTCTTCATGAACTAAACCTCAGGGAGGGCAGAGTTCATCTGAATTCATGATCTCAGTTTTTCTAAAGCAATCTGGAATCTCAGTAATGAACTTTAAATAACTACTGCTCATTACTCAGTTGTTTCCAGGTGCAATGTATTTGCTAAAGTAAATTTGACTGAATGGTTTCTGACCCCACATAAGTATGAAAAATAGATTATTAAAATAAAATACTCTGTTTTCAGTTATTTGTCAGGCGTGATCCAATTGTGAAAGTCAATGTCTGTCACTTCAGATGAATAAAGATTAGTTATGTATATTTGATTTTACTTGTATTCATGAAAATATAATTAAAATAGGGTAATAACTGTTTATTTAGCATTTATTCATTGAGTGTGGGAATTGTTGGCAAGGTAACATTTATTGCCTCTCCCTGCTTAGAGTCTTAAAGTTTTTACAATAACAAAAAAAAGGCTTTTTGGCCCATTGTATCTCTGCCAGTTATCTATTCTAATTCCATTTACCTGCACTTGGTTTGTCGGCTTGCATTTTATGGCATTCCAAATGCTCATCTAAAGAGTTCTTAGCTATCTTGTTTATTTCCTATCTTAGGCAATGACTGTAAGATATCTATCACTCTTTGGGTGAAAAACACTCTGCCTCAAATCCCCTCTAACTCTCCTGCTCCTAATACTAAAACTGCGTCCTTGTTTATTAACATCTTTACTGAGGGGAAAGGATTCATCCTCTCCACTCTTTTCTATGCCCATCAGAATTTTGTGCACCTTGATTAGATCCCCTTCAGGTCTCTGATATAAGAGAAACAACCCCTGCCTGTCTCATCTCTCTCCATAGCTGTATCGTAAAATTCTTATGCACTCTCTCCATTGCAATCACAACATTTCTACAGCTTGGTAACCAGACTTGCACACAGTACTGTAGTTGTGGTGTAACTAATGCTGTATATAGCTCCATTCTAGAGTACTCACGCTTGTTTTGGTTAAAAGCATGTATCTAATAATATGTCTCCTTAACTACTTTATCCCTATAGACATACTCTGTACTTCCTAAAATCCTACCATTCAATGCGTGCTCCCTTGTTCATGCTCCCAAAATGAATCACCTCATGCTTTTCAAAAATAAATGCCATTTGTTACTGTTCGACCAATCTGAACAGCCCACAACTGTAACATTTTTACTTAAATAGGGGAAGAACCAAAAAACAGTTAACTATAGGCCATTTAGTTCAATTTATGTGGTTGAGAAAAACTTAAAAGTCTGTCATAAGGAGTGCAAACAGCACATAATTTAGAAATATGTTATATGATCGAGTCAGGTCATTATGGATTCATGAATGGGAAATGACACCTAATAAATTTACTAAAATTCTTTGTGAAGGAAGCAAGCAGGAAAAATAAAGAGGATACAGTGAATGTAATATATTTTTGTTTCCAGAAGGTGTTTCATATGGTATCACACATTGGGTTACTGGTACCATACATGAGGCAACTTAATAAGTTCGGACCCGCGTGGTAATATATTAGAATAGACAGAAGATTAGCTAACAAATACAGTTAGGACAAAGGTGCATTTTAAGGGTGGTGGCTTAAAACCAGTGATGGACCACAGGGATCAGAGATGAGGCCACGCTTATTTGTAGTTTATGCTCATAACTTGAATGAGGAAAGTGAATATGCTATAGCTAAGTTTGCGGATGACACAAAATTAGGTGTGAAGGCAAGTGGCAACATGAAAAGTCTGCAGAGGGATAAATGCAGGTTAATTGAATGGGCAAAAACCTAGCAGGTGGAATATAATGTGGGATTTTGGGCATTTTGTTGGAAAGAATGGAGCAGCTGAATATATTTCAATGTGAAAGACTGCAGAAAGCACTGAAGGATTTGAGAGCCTGGTACATGAATCACAAAAAAGTTAGCATCCAAGTTCAGTCAGTAATAGGGAAGGCAATGGATGGTGGTCTTTCTTCCAAAGGGAATGCAGTAAAAAAAATTTAGAGAGGTTTTGCTAAAAGTAAATAAGATACTGTTCGACTACAGCTGGAATACAGTGGTCCAGTTTTGGTCCCCTTGTCTAAGGACAGATACACTGGCATTGGAGGCAGTACAGAAAAGGGGCACTAGGCTAACTTCAGACCTTATGAGGAGAGGCTAGGACTGTATTCATTGGAGTTTAGAAGGATGAAGGATGACCTTATTGAAACATACACGATTCTAAAGGATGAAGAGAGGTTGTTCTGCTTGTGTGAGAGTCCAGATAAGGAGGACATAATCTCAGAATAAGGGGCTATACATTTAAGACAGAGATGACAAGACATTTCTTATGTCAGAGGGTAGTGAATCTGTGGAGTTCAATGCTGCAAAGGAGTGTTGATGCTGGATTATTAAGTATATTCAAGGCTGAGATAAACAGGTTTTTAATTGTGCGGAAAAAGACAGAAGTGGGGATTATTATATCAGTCATGATCTTACTGAATGGGATAGCAAATTCGATAGGCTGAGCGGCCTACCTGTGATCCTACATGATATCTTTTTACAGTATTACATCTTAAGAAGGTGATAGTGAGAAACCTTTGTGTACTATTATTATTTTCATGGTGAAGGTACATAAATTGGGAAGCAATGTTTTTGTCAAGCTCCAAATATACGCAGTCAAGTAGCAGCCTGAACGTTATGGAGAGGCGTTGATCTAAGTTAAATATTAGATATACACATTAAAAAAATGTGAAGGTATTGTGAACTGGAAACACTGACCACTGTGAACAACAATTTACTGGGAACTTTTTAAGGTGGTGGGAATTCCAACATTTTGACCCAGCATTGAAGTAGGATATTTGATATTTTTCAAATCAGAACAATGTGTAAGTTGGAGGAGAACTTGGGGTGGTATTGTTCTTATATTTCTGCTGCCTTCTTTTTTAAGTGAAAGAAGTTTCAAGTTTGGGTTGTACTGTCAATCATTCCTGAGCAACTACCTGCAGTGTACCTTATAGATATTACACACTGCAACCATTCGGTGCAAGTGGAAGATTGAGGGAATATTTAAGGCAGCTATTTTGCTTTAGGAATGTGTTGAATGTCTCGAGCTTTGTTGACCTGTGGTCATGTGACAATATCCGGGTGCTTGGCTCACCTGCATGTTGATCTTGTAAAGGTCACCACTCCAAAAGTAATAGCACAACGTTCATTTTCTTTTCCAAAAATTGGTTTTGTATGTTGCAAGTGATAATACATAAACCTTAAGTAATAGCATTTATTTTGGTTTATGGAATCTGGCTGTTGCTGACTAGGCTAGCATTTTTTGCCCATCCTTAGTTGTCCTGGTGAAAGTGGTGATGAGCTGCCTTCTTGATTTGTTGCAGTCCTTCTTTAGGCTTGGTAATCTGCACAATGTATCTGAGGTGACATTTTCTGTGCATGTCACATTTGCGCTTGCCAGCCTGTGATGCCCACATCTCACAAATGAATTAAAAAATACTTTTCAAACCAAATGTAATGTATTTGCCATCTTGCTCCTAGCCCTTTCTGCAAGGTGCTCACTTCTGTGATCATTTTGCTCCTTTAATGAAGAAAACAGACAGACATTTCTGTGGCTGCAAACAAGACTTCAGGTGAAAGGGAAAGGACTATAAAGAGTTTCTCATACACACAAACACGAATGTACAGTTCAATGTGAACGTGTTATATGATTGGGTAATATAGTCATGGAAAGTAAACTATGTGAACACTATTGGATAGAGATGTGAGTGAATAAGTAAGTATCCTTTTGACTGGAAACTTGTATAAAACCTTTGTTTTTGTCATAAAGTTTGAATTTTCTGCTATCTTTGATGGGAACACCTCCCATATATGCATGAATAAACACTTAAGCATAAAAATCAGAATTTTGTCTGGTTTGAAAGAGAGATTAAAAGGCTAAAGTAACTCTTTCAATATTATAGTGCCTCCCTGGTGGCAAGGGAAGGGGCAAGGTCCAGAAGGGCTGCAGGACATTCTGAAAGGAGATGGTGGAAAGATAGCAGTCATGATACCTTTTGGTTCCAATAACATTGGGGAAAAAAAACAATATATGGTTCTCCAAGCTGAATATTGAGAGTTACAATGTAGGGTCTCAAAGGTAATCTCAGGATTATTGCAAATGTTATCTAGAGTGAGTATAGAAATGACAAGATATATCATAGGCATATGTGATTGAAGAAATAATTTGGGGAGGGGCATTCAGATCTGAGGGAGATTGGAACCGGTTCTGAGGAAACTGGGAGAAGTACAAAAGGATAAGTTTTGTCTTGGTAAAACCACGATAAATATCCTGAAGGGTGGGAGTTGGAGTGGAGGTGATAGGGTGGTTGTTTGCTGGTGCTAAAGGTGATGCTTAAACTGGAATGGCGGGGGTGATGGGAATGTCAGCAGGAAAACAGGGAGTGGAGAAACCAGGTTAGCAATGAAAGCAAAGAAAGACGGAAAAGTGGAAAAGAGAGAAAAAAATAAAAATGAAAAACAATTGGGCTATTGTGCAAAGTAAAGCTGACTAACTGAAAAACAAGTCTAAAGGCTTTGTATTTCAACGTGCAGAACATTTGAAATAAGGTAGATGACTGAACAGTGCATATAGATATAGACAGTTATGTTGCAATTGTAGAAAAATGGCTGCAGGGTGACCAAAGATGGAATTGAACATCTAGGATATTCATTATTTAGAAAGGACAGTCAAATAAGGAAAGGAACAAGGGTAGCTTTGTCAGTAAAAGAAGGAAATCAATACTCTAATGAGTTCAGATATTGACTTAGAAAATCATGATGTTGAATTGGGTGGAGATAAGGACACCAAGGGACAGAAAACATTGGTGAGGGTTGTCTATGGCCTCCAGGCAGTAACAACATTAAACAGGAGATAAGAGATGCACGCAATAGGAATTTAACTGTAATCATGAATAACTTAAATCTACACGTAGATGGGATAAGCTAAATTAAAAATACTGTTGAGGAAGGCTTCCTAGAATGTATAAAAAATGCTTTTTCTAGACCAATATGTTGAACAAATAAGTGAGCAGACTATCCTAGACTGGATATTATTAACAATCTTGTTGTGCGGAGCACAGTGGGGGTGATCTATCATAAAATGATAAGGTTGTTCATTGCGAAGAAGTTGAATCTAAAATTGGGAACACATCCAGGGACCTAGAGGGTGTGAGATGGACTGAGCAACCTCACTTAAAGGGTGGATAGGTACTGGCTAATATTATGGCACATATGAATGAATTACATGAATACAACAATTATTCATTCCCAACTGGTTTCTATGTCCTCAAAGTGCAGTCAGAGTAGAACCAATGTTTAGGCAAGTTAAGAGACTTTAAGACATGTGGCTGTTAACTTGGTCAAGAATCAGGTTTCCAAGGTCTTCAGGATGGAAAGCCAGTGGAAGAGTGTGTTGACATAGGGAGGAAATTCCAGTGTCTATAAAAAATGAAGCTGGAAAAGCACAGCAGGTCAGGCAGCATCAGAGAAGCAGGAAAGTCAGGATTTCGGGTTGGGACCCTTCATAAGGCCAGGGAGGGCGAAGGGAGCTGAGAGCCTGAAGTCTAAGTACAGAGACACAGTGGTGTGACGGTGATGTGAAGAATTCATGAGAGGCCAGAGTTAGAGTCATGCAGAACGCTGGAGGGCTGAGAGGCTGGAAAAAAATCCAAAGAGAAGGAGAAGCATTAAGCATGTGAATAAGAATTTTAAAATCAAGGCATTGGTGGGCAAATTTGCAAACAGACACTGACAAGGGTGAATTGTATACTTCAGGTAATTCACGAACCTGTGTCATTTATTGAATATGGAAATTTGATTCTCTATATTGTACCAAACTTGCAGCTGAGAAACTGTAAAATAACTGGATGTTGGCGAGATTAAATACAGTTCTTTGATTCTCGTTTTTAGTCTGCAGGAATATTCAGAATATTGCTTGTTTTGTACTGCCACCTAGTGGCTGCGTATTTTTCTGCATCAGTTTCTGGTGAACAAAATACATTCATTACTGCGTTTGTATTCCCAAATTATTGTTTTACCATGAGCCTCTCTGCCTTTAAGTGGTTCACATGAAAATTCATATTGTAATAGTCAGCATCTGGTTTCAAGTTGTGCATTAACCAGACATCCACCTTTTTATGAGGAAGAATGCTCCTCCTGTCTGTTTGATCTGGAGACCTCAATATGGTGTGAGTTACCTGCCTGAGTAACCACATGTTGAGGTTCCCATGCAAACTACTAGAGTCATAGAGAGTCATAGAGTCATGCAGCATGGAAATGGACTCTTTAGTCCAACTAGTCCATGCTGACCAAGTATCCCAAAGAACACCAGTTCCACTTGCCTGAGTTTGGTCCATATCCCTCTATCCTATTCATGTACCTATCCAGTGTCTTTTAAATGTTGTAACTGTACCTGAATCTACCACTTCCTCTGGCTGTTCATTGCACACATGAACCACCCTCTGTGTGTAAAAGTTGCCCACAGGCCCCTTTTAAATATTTCTCCTCTCACCTTTAACATCTGTCCCCGAGTTTGGAACTCACCCACTGGAGGGAAATGACATTTGCTCTTCACCTTATTGATGCCCCCCATGATGTTATAAACTTCTATAAGGTCATCCCTCAACCTCCTGTGCTCCAGTGAAAAAAGTACCAGCCTTTCCAGCCTTACCTTATAACTCAAACCCTCCATTCCCAGCAACATCCTGGTAAATCTTTTCTGAACCCTGTCCAATTTAATGATATTCTTTTTATAGCAGGGGTGACCAGAAGTCTACACAGTATTCCAAAAGTGGCCTCACCAACCTCCTGTATAACCTCAACATGACATCCCAACTCTGATATTCAAAGGTCTGGGCAATGAAGATAAGTGTGCCAAACACCTTCTTGACCACCCTGTCTACCAGTTATGCAACTTTCAAATAACTATGCATCTGTACCCCTAGGTCTCTCTGATCAATAACACTATCCATGGCCCTACCATTAACTGTATTAGTTCTGCCTTTGGTAGAGGTTATCGTATCTTGGTAAATCTGTATGTTAAGGGTCGGCAGTGGTGATAAACAAAATTAAAGTACCTGCAATCTTGATGGAACAATCCTTGAAATGACCTGGTGCAGTGTACACTTACTGTATCTCAGTCATAACAAGAGGACTCTTCCACATGTTGAACCATTAAAATCCTCTTCTTTGACATTCACACCTTTGTGAAGAGGTTTCACTTTAACTATGGGTTTATCTCTCGATCTGGTCATAGTGTTATGGATTGATGAGCATTTCCATAATTTGGTCATATTTTTCAATGCTTTCCATCAATCATGACAGGGCATGTCTTAATGAGACTGCTGAAGCTTCCTTGTCCATGAGACTTGGACTAGACCTGGATGGGCAAGCTGTGTCTGTGATTCTGACTCCAGTTCTGTGTAGCCTCATTGGATCTAAAACAGCAGATTCACTTTGAACAGCTAAGGTCATGTCTTTTTTCCAAATTTAAATAACTGCTATGAGGCAATGTTCTCTAAATTGAAGAATTAAAGCCTTCTCAATTAATAGGCCACGAGTTAGTTGGTTGGCAAGTGTGCCAAATTTACATGTAGAAGCCAAATTACCACAATGATACTCCATTTATTTAATAGGTTCACCATTTCCCAGACACTTCTGGAAGAATGTATATCGGTCAATCATCATACTTCAGCTCAAAATACATTTCGAGAACACTTGTTGTTTTAACAAATTTTCATTGAGCTACTTGAGCTCACCTTCTGCTCCAAGGCAATAGGTGAGAATCATCCACAGCTTGTAGTTACATCTCCATATCCTCTTCGTGAGCAAGAAAGTCTTGAAATCCTGAAATCCATGGATGGCACTGCTGTGTAGATTTTCTAGAGAAGGAAGACATGATGTTGGAGCCTATATATTTGAACTGCTTTCCATCTTTCTTCCTGCCAGTTGCTATATTCCTCAGAGATATACAGGGATGATATTACAGTGTCCATGACTACAGGAAATTTAAAATGCTTGAATATGCCTGCTCTCTTACTAACAGAAATTACACTCAGTTCAGTCCCTCATTCGACACTCAGGTTTAATTGATTGCACATAGTGCATAGTCAACAGTCAACAGACACATATAAACCAACACTGGGCAAAAAAGACAATTGAATACTACAGTAAGCAAGCCAACTGTACAACATCCTAGTATCATCAATACTTCTTCAGATAGGATACAAGGAATACAGCTTGGTTCCGGCATAATTTGAACCTGTCCAGAATTTTACCACCAAAGTTATTTTTGCAGCTTTCATACAACTAGAATGTTGGGTGCCCAGCTGTACCTATTATTCCACCTTTGGGAACGATTACAACTAAACTGTAACCCTATACAGGTACACATACTACACAACAAGAGGCCTCATGGGGTGTAAACATGTCTTGTTCAAAGTTACAGGTGCTACTGGAGCATAGATTAATGATTATTGACCAGAGTTGCAGACATTAAAGGGTATTGTTATGATCCTTGTATGAAGACATCAATTCACAAGTTCACCAAAGTTTTACAATATAGAACAGGCCATTCAGTCTAATAAGTCTATGCCAATTCTCTATATGAGCATCTCACAAAGCATTCATGTTTTGTCTCCTTTCTGTTAAATTTGAACATTGTCCCTTTTCAAATAACTATCAAATTCCCTTCTGAATCTTCCTCCACTACAGTCTCTGACAGTGCATTCCAGATCCTTGCCACTCATTCTAGTTTTCCTCATGTAACTTACTGCTTTTCTTCATTCATTCAAACCCATGCCAGCTCATCAGCATGAGGTGGAACATTTTCTCTCTTTTTACACTGTCTAGCTAGCGTCATAGAGTCATAGAGATGTACAATGTAGAAACAGACCCTTCGGTCCAACCCTCCATGCCGACCAGATAGCCCAACCCAATCTAATCCCACCTGCCTGCACCCGGGCCATATCCCTCCAAACTCTTCCTATTCATATACCCATCCAAATGCCTCTTAAATGTTGCAATTGTACCAGCCTCCCCCACTTCCTCTGGCAGCTCATTCCATACACGTACCATCCTCTGTGTGAAAAGGTTGCCCCTTAGGTCTCATATCTTTCCCCCCACACCCTAAACCTATGTCCTCTCGTTCTGGACTCCCCGATTCCAGGGAAAAGACTTTGCCTATTTATCCTATCAATGCTCCTCATAATTTTGTAAATCTCTATAAGGTTACCCCCCAGCCTCCGACGCTCCAGGGAAAACAGCCCCAACCTGTTCAGCCTCTCCCTATAGCTCAAATCCTCCAACCCTGGCAACATACTTGTAAATCTTTTCTGAACCATTTCAAGTTTCACAACATCTTTCCGATAGGAAGGTGAACAGAATTGCACGCAATATTCCAACAGTGGCCTAACCAATGTTCTATACAACTACAACATGACCTCCCAACTCCTGTACTCAATACTCTGACCAATAAAAGAAAGCATACCAAACGCCTTCTTCACTATCCTATCTACCTGCAACACCATTTTCAAGGAGCTATGAATCTGCACTCCGAGGTCTCTTTGTTCAGCAACACTCCCTAGGACATTACCATTAAGTGTATAAGTCTGCTAAGATTTGCTTTTCCAAAATGCAGCACACTGCATTTATCTGAATTAAATTCCATCTGCCACTTCTCAGCCCATTGACCCATCTGGTCCAGATCCTGTTGTAATCTGAGATAACCCTCTTCACTGTCTACTGCACCTCCAATTTTGGTGTCATCTGCAAACTTACTAACTGTACTTCTTAAGCTCGCATCCAGATCAGCACCGATCCTTGTGGCACTCCACTGGTCACAGGCCTCCAGTTTGAAAAGCAAACCTCCACCACTCTCTGTCTTCTACCTTTGAGCCAGTTCTGTATCCAAATGGCTAGTTCTCCCTGTATTCCATGAGATCTAACCTTGCTAATCAGTCTCCCATGGGGAACCTTGTCGAACGCCTTATTGAAGTCCATATAGATCACATCTACTGTTCTGCCCTCATCAATCCTCTTTGTTACTTCTTCAAAAAACTCAATCAAGTGATCTCTTTTAAGCTGTCTCCTCTACAGGAAAAACAGTCAATCTACCTTTGTACCTGAAAATCCTCATCGTTAGATCCCTTCTCAGAAACCTCATGTGGGCTCTGTCCCGTGCCTTCAAATCCTTCTTAAAGTGTGGTGTCCAGAATGGACTTAATACTCTAGTGTGGCAGCAGGTCAAAGGTTTTCTATACATCCAAATAGGTCACATCCACTGGCTCTCCTGGTTATGTGATTTGCCAGGAATCTGGTCCCAACATGAGCCAATCACACAGTCCTGATCTACCTGGCAGCCCCCCCCCCCCGCCCCCCGATCTGAATACAACCCCTGACCTGACACCACTTTAAACACAACAGAATTGACCTCACACTGAACCTCCCCAGCCTGACCTGAACCAATACAACTCCTTCCACCTGACTCCCCAATGTTACTGCACTAATTCCCCACTGATAGACAGTTGGTGACATGCGAACACATCACTCACTCACCCATCACTCACTCATCCATCACTCACTCACCCATCACTCACTTACCCATCACTCACTTACCCATTACAGACTCACCCATCACTCACTTACCCATCACTCACTCACCCATCACAGACTCACCCATCACTCACTTACCCATCACTCACTCACCCATCACCGACTCACCCATCACTCACTTACCCATCACTCACTTACCCATCACAGACTCACCCATCACTCACTCATCCATCATTCACTCACCCATCACCGACTCACCCATCACTCACTTACCCATCACTCACTCACCCATCACCGACTCACCCATCACTCACTTACCCATCACTCACTTACCCATCACAGACTCACCTATCACTCACTTACCCATCACTCACTCACCCATCACCGACTCACCCATCACTCACTCATCCATCACTCACTCACCCATCACTCACTCACCCATCACGCATTTACCCATCATAGACTCACCCATCACTCACTTACCCATCACTCACTCACCCATCACTTACTTACCCATCACTCAATCACCCATCACCGACTCACCCATCACTCACTCATCCATCACTCACTCATCCATCACTCACTCACCCATCAATCACTTACCCATCACTCACTCACCCATCACTCACTCACCAACATTCACTCACCCATCACACACTCACCCATCACTCACTCGCCCACCACTCACTTACCCTATCACTCACTCACCCATCACTCACTTACCCTATCACTCACTCACCCATCACTCACTCACCCATCACACACTCACCCATCACTGACTTACCCAACATTCACTCACCCATCATTCACTCACCCACCCATCACTGACTCACCCACCCATCACTGACTCACCCACCCATCACTGACTCACCCATCACTGACTCACCCATCACTCACCTAACCATCATTCATCCATGCATCACTCACTCGCCCCATCACTCACTCACCCCATTACTCACTTGCTCATCCATCCCTCACTCGCCCATCACGCACTTACCCATCACAGACTCACCCATCACCCACTTACCCATCACTCACTCACCCATCACCAACTCACCCATCACTCATTCATCCATCACTCACTCACCCATCAATCACTTGCCCATCCCTCACTCACCCATCACACACTCACCCATCACTCACTCACCCATCACTCACTCACCCATCACACACTCACCCATCACTCACTCACCCATCACCAACTCACCATCACTCACTTACCCATCACTCACTCACCCATCACTCACTTACCTCATCACTCACTTACCCATCACACACTCACCCAACATTCACTCACCCATCACTCACTCATCCATCACACACTCACCCATCACTCACTCACCCACCACTCACTCACCCACCACTCACTCACCCATCACTCACTCGCCCATCACTCACACAGCCATCACACACTCACCCATCACTCACTCATCCATCACACACTCACCCAACCGGTCACCCATTACTCACTCACCCATCACTCACTTTCCACATCACACATCACCCATCACTCACTCACCCATCTCACACTCACCCTATCACTCACCCATCATTCTCTCACTCATTACTCACTTTCCACATCACACACTCACCCATCACTCACTCACCCATCACACACTCACCCATCACACACTCACCCATCACTCACTCGCCCCATCACTCACTCACCCATCACACACTCACCCATCACACACTCACCGATCACTCAATTACCCCAGCACTCACTCACCTAATTACTCACTTACCTCATTACTCACTTACCCTGTCACTCACTTTCTTCATCACTCTCTTACGTCATCACTCACTCACTGCCCACCTGACCTCTTCACTGAGCTGCCAGAACACCTTCTCGCCCATTTGCCACTCTTTTCACCCACCGACTCACCTGAGCCCTAATGCCCTGATAAACCTCGCATTCTATCTCTTCACCAACTGAATTACTGCCCGACCCCCTTACTCAGCTGGCATTCTGCATCCTCACCCATGTAGCTGCCACTATTTCTTCTCATCTGTTTACCTTACACTCACCTTCTCTCTGTATCTTTTCATTGAGGATTTGGGACCTTTAGAGTATTTACTTCCTGGAGTTCAACAGTAGGGTTTGGGATCTCCAATGATCCTGCACTCTGTGATTCAATGTGATTGAAACTACATTATATATTTCTGAAGCATCCAGGACCAGAATCTGACTCAGACTGGCAGAGTGTTGGCCAAAAACATAGTTGCAAAAGCAACAGTCTGATAGAAAGCTTTGCTCTTCCAGGATTCAGGTCTTTTAATTTACTAAGAAACCAATTAGTGTACAGTCATGGAACTAGTAATTGATTTCGTATGGATTTTCAAAGTCCATTATAGTAAATTATAATCAGATTATGGTTGGAGGAGAACAGCTCTTATTAAGCAGGTTTATGACAATGGATAATCTTAGCTTCAAGTGTATTAAAACAACTGCAAGTTACATTCACAGAACACAAGTATCAGTCATTGACCACTGATGACAACAGAGAATCAGGTCATCTCCATTTGATGTCAATGGCATGAACATTACTATGTTGTGGGGATTAAGTTAGATTTTATAAAAAGTGATTCCAATAGGAGAAGCTTGAAATCTTGCGCACTATAACAGAAGGGCATAAATCCTCATGATGGATGCAGGTAAAGAGAGAGCTTGAGAATCTTTTAAGTCTATGCAGATTGTGCAGCTGTAAGAGAATGTACCATAACCATCTAAGAATGAGCCAATGGACTCAGAAATGTTTCAACTCAGAATGAGGGAGAAAAGAGAGAAAATTTCAAACACAACGTAAAGAAAAAGGAAACCAAGCAAGAGGCAGAACAAGGTTGGAGGGGGAGAGAGTTGGCCCATTTGGAAACCTAAATTTTGCTTCGAACTAAAGCAACTATGGTATAAAGTTAGTTCTCGGTGCGTGTATCAAAATGTCACATCGAGACACTGAAAATAAATCCAGAATGAAGCACTTAAGGCACTCTTTTAATTTGATCACCCACTTTGCCCTTTGTCTCCAACATCAGATCAATCCTCGATAGGACTAGCTCCTCAGAAAAAAAATCTCATTAAAATGGTCCAACAGAACAAAAAAATAGAGGAGAAACTTTAAACGGCAGGAGGCCACGTCTCGTGTGAATAGGTTAATGTTATCAGTCAAACTCCTTATTTGAGGATGTTGGCTTATGTTTAAAGCTACTCACTGCTTTGTATTCACAGTTCTAGTAACTTTATTATGTTATCTGCAAAATATAATCAAAAAAATTAAGGAACCAAACTTGTATGTTAGAAAAAAACACAAGTAATAGACCAGGGAGCTAAACTAAGGGCCAACTTGTACAGATGGTCTGACTCAGCTCCTTTGTAACACCATGCTGGATACCTCAGCAGTATCACGGAAATTGGTTAGCCAGGCAAAGCCAGGACAGAATTCTGTTTAGCTAGTCTAGGAATGATGTTGTTTGAATAAACACAAAGTTAACTTCCGTACCTGAGTTCCCCTGTGTTATGTGTAAGAAGAATTAACCACAACAACTGTCTAGTACCAATGACTCGAACCTGTCGGCTCAATAAATACAATGGCTAAGAAGAGGTCAGCAGTGAGTAACCTTGCAAAGCATAATTCATCCCCTGACTCCCAAAGCTTGTCAATCATCTATAACATACAAGTCAGGAACGTGGTTTCTCTTCACTTGCAAGGAATGTGTAAGGAATGGAAGGTAATGGACCAAGGGGAGGTAGAAGGGATTAGATTAATTTGGTGTCACATTTGGCACAACACCATGGGCCGAAGAACCCCTTCCCTAACTGTAGTGATCTATGTTCTGTGCCTGAACGAGTACAGCTCCAACAAACTTAAGAAGCTTGACATCACTCAGGATAAAGTAATTTGCTTGACTGGCACCTCATTCACCACCTTCAACATTTATTCCCTCTACCGCTGACAACAATGGTGAAACATCGACAGGAGGTACTGCAACAACTTACTCAGGCTGTTTTGACAACACTGTTTGAACCCACCACCCAATTGGAAGGACAAGGGCAGTGAAGACATGGGAACACTACCACCTACATGTTCCCCTTCAATCCACCCATCATCCTGATTTGGAATGATAAGGCCATTCCTTCCTTATCACCTGGTTAAACTGCTTCAGCTTCCTTCCTAAGAGCCTTGTGGTATCCCTAGACCTTCTTCAGTTGAAGAAGGCAGTTCAGCATCACATTCGCAAGGACAATAAGGGATGGAGAACAAATGTTGGTCTAGCTAGCATCATCCCCCTCCTAAAAGAGAACAGTGGATCAGTGGTTAGTATTGCTGCCGCACAGTACCAGGTTTGATTCCAGCCTTGGGCACCTCTCTGTGTGGAGTTTGCACAATTTTTGTTGTCTGTGCAGGTTTCCTCTGGGTGTTTTCATCTTCTTCCACAATTCAAAGATGTGCAGTTTAGGTGGATTGGCCGTGCAGGTGAAGTGGATTAGTCATGGGAGGTGTAGGATTGCAGCATGGAGGGTGGGATACCCTTCAGAGGGTCAATGTGGACTCGATGGGCTGAATGGCCTGTTTCCACACTGTGGGGATTCAATAAAAAAGTTTAGTGCTTAAAATAAATGGCTGCATTCTGTTACTCTGCTTCATTGAAAGATTGTTAAATGTAATTATGCAAAAGGGTTTTAGTGGAACCTAGAACTGTAATGTCACTAGTGCAGCTTTGAGTACAATTTGCATTCAATTTTCTGACTGTGCCCGAAGCGGAAATCCTATTCCATTATATTTGCGTCTATTATAGTCATCATTATGCAAGGGGTGATCTGGAAGTGGGAAACTACATTACAGGCATTCCTCTTGTGATGAGTCTAATCTACATTGATGGCAATGAGCTTTACATGCGTACTCTATTTATTTGTGAAATCTGTGTTTATTGGTCCCACAGTAGGAATAACACGATCCAGAGAGTGGTGCATAAAGCTACTTGGTTGGAATTAGCAGGTATTGATTTGTTGCCACAAAGTAACAGACAAACGTTCTGCACATAAACAACCATGTAATGTGATTTTAAGCTGATTTTATTTTGTTTTTGTGCTGACACAGGGCACTTGTACAGCTGGCAGCAACAGCAAACTAAACTTGATGGGTGTTTAAAGATGAACAGCCAAGATCGCTCGTTGGTCATTGAACCTTCCTGACTGCTGCTCACACAGCACATTTAAGCTTAATTTTAGCTGCAGAGAAGTACTGGAGCAAAATGATTAGAGTGACTGCTTTTTTGTAGAGACTTCCACGGGTTTGGACAGTCTGAGATTGGAGATGCAAAACCAGGAATTGCTGGAAAAAATTCAACAAATCTGGCAGCATCTGCAGAAAGCAGAGTTAACATTTAAGGTCCAGTAGCCCTTCTTCAGAAATGACTTTTGTGTGGAAATGGTTGATAGACATGCTGAGGCTGGGATGGGAGGGCAAGGAGGAATAAATGTTAGGTGGAGATGGAGCCCAGAGACAGAGAAAAACAGTTGGGCAGGCAAAGGAAAGGGTAAAGGTCAACCTGGGAGAATCAGTAGCTGCTGAAAATGAGCTGATTGTGGTAGCACCCCCCTGTGATGACAAGGCCTGATATGTCGGGGTTGGGATAGTGATATGGGAGAACATGCTCAAACCCGAAAATTGTTGAACTCAGTATTAAGTCCAGAAGGCTGCAGAACTCCCAAATGGAAAATGAGGTGCTACTCTTCCAGACTGTGGTCAGCTTCGCTGGGGTACACCTGCAAGCTTGAGACAGATACTGGCCATATATTGGTGCATTGAAGTGGCAGGAATCTCAAACATTTCTGCAAACAGAACTACAAGATGTAGTTTTCTTTTCATTCACTCGTGAGACATAGACATCATTGGCTGGCTACTATATATTGCCCATCCCTAGCTGCCCTTGAGAAGTTGGTGGTGGGCTGTTTTCTGAACTACTACAGTCTATGTACTGTGGGTTGACCCAAAATTCTCCGAAGGAGGGAGTTCAAGGATCTTAATCCAGCATCAGTGAAGGAAGGGCAATATATTTCCAAGTCTGGGTGGTGAATGGCTCAGAGGGGAGCTTGTAGGTGGTATGCTCATCTGATGCGGTTGTCCTTTTAGATAGAAGTGGTCGTGGGTTTGCTGTCTAAGGACCTTGGATAAATTTTTGCTGTGTATGTTGTAGTTAGTCCATATCGCTTCTATTGAGTGTCAATGGGGGAGGGAGTGGATGCTTGTGGATGTTATGTCAATATGGCTCCTTTGTCCTGGATGGTGTTGAGCTTCTTGAGTGTTATTGGAGCTGCAACCATCCAGGCAATTTGGGAATATTCTTTCACACTCCCAATTTGTGCCTTGTGGCTTTAGGGAGTCAGGAGCACATTACTTGCCACAGTATTCCTAGCCTCTGCTCTACTCTTGTAGCCACTGTGTCTATGTGGCAAGTCCAATTGAATTTCTGCTTAATGGTAACCTCCAGGATGTTGATAATGTGGTGTTCACTGATAGTAACACCATTGAATGTCAATGGTGGTAGAATGAGTGACTTTATTGGAGATCATTACTGCCTGGCAATTGTGTGGCATGCATGTTACTTTCCAGGCAATAGAATTAAGGATGGGCAGTAAATCATGAACCCATGAACCAAAGAAAAGATTAAATGATTAACATTTTGTCTATTTTCTGGCTGTAAAATTTCTTTGAAGTATTTATGAACTGTCCCAACCAACATCTTACTAAGCATGGGAGTACAGCAGAAATCAGCCCCTGGTGTTAGAGAAACAGGGGAAATAATAAGTACTCAGCAAAGTATTTTATTTGTGTTGTAAAGCAAAGGAAAAATGCAGTAATACGAGTGATTTCAACAGAATGTTTTTAAGTGAATACTTTAATCTCCTTTAACTAAAGAAAATGTAACTCATAAATCTTGTTTGTGCATTAGGAGCTTGTAGGTTCAAGTCCCACTTCAGATCTTAAACATATAACCTGATTTGACACATTAGTGCAGCATTACTGAGGTTTTGCAATACCAACAATGCTGACATTTGGATGAGACATTATAATAATGCCTCTGCTACAGGTATTAGGCAAATGTAAACAATTATTTGTACTCTTTGAAGATTACCTTGATTAATATTTATTCCTCAACCAAACTGGTTTGCTCATGTGACAATGGAAGGTGAAATCATATATGGCACAATAAAGTTACATTGTGAGAGGCTTTCAGCATAAACTAGGAAAGCTGGGAAAGGAGAATGTTAAAAATAATTAAGATACAATGATAATAGGATTTTTAAAAAAATAATTTAAACAAGATGGACTTCACTTATTAACACAGCTAATTAGAAGCCTACGAGGATTTAACAAATTCCATCTGAATTAATCAGATTTAGTCAAGAAATTATTTTCTGACCAAACTGTTGGAGGAATTCATTCATTTAGATTGAGTAAACTAAATCCGTTGAGGAATTAATTTACTTAGACATTTCTAATTGAACACTACATGGGGTTGATTTGTTGCAGTGACCTCATCAAGTGTTATTGGGTAGTAAATTACTCTGATGTTTTAAATTAAACCTCTAAGGAACCCTATTTATTTTGAGTCAATTTTCTCTCCACATTTTTTCTGATACTGCTGTCAATTTGGACAACACCCCAGCACCAAAGTGTCCAGTACTGAATACAAATAGTTAATTTGTTTTGGGATCTAGAGAATGATTACTGTGGTAATTCCTTTATAGTAGTACTATAATGCCACCAACCCTCTCCAACAATGTAGGGTAATTTCTGTCAGCATGTATACACTGGGGAGGGAGTACTGCACTGTAAACATGTACACATTGGGGAGAGATTACTGCACCGTGCTGAACATCAGGATGTCCAAGACAGTCCTTTCCTTTTCAACCTTTGAACTGCATGGCTTTTAACTTTGCTGCAGCATTTTCACATATTATAAGTAACTTTTATCCGGAGGATAAGATTCTAAAAGCTTGAATCCTTTATTGAAAATAACTATACATTAAATGAAAACTGGCTTGCTGGTTTTGTATCACCACTCAGTTGCCAGCTGGAGCAAATGGTGCATTCTTTCCCAGCCTTGACCCAAATAATGCCATCTTATTTATCAGTTACAGACTGTCAAAGGGGAGTTCTTCAACATGTTCACCTAATCAGTGAACTACAATGTTGATGGAACTTCAACTGATACACTTGCAATGCAGTCATTTTTTTAGGGCATTTATTTATTTGGATGTGGTAATGATGTGAAGGTAAGGAGAAAGACAGTGTATTCTTCAATTGGAATAATGGGCAGATCAACTCCAGTTGCTTGGAAACCTATCAACCTAATGACATATGATACACTTACCAGAATGCATGGGCATTATACAAGAAATATGATCAGCAGATCTCTTATGGAGAAAAAGTAGGGAAGCTGTATTATACCGACAAGGTATTTAATTCCAATGCAGCAACTATTCATTTTGCATTAGTAAGAAACAGTGTGATGTATTTAAAAAACATTTAATTAGTTAAATGCATATTATACTAAACTTGGACTTTACTAATCTTTGACTTGATTTCCTAACCTAATAACCTAATTGGTCTTTATAGTCTCTCAACATGCCTCCAAGGTAAATATCTAATCCTTGCGTTTCTTTTTGTCCTTGATAAAATTTCTTCAGCTTTCCAACTCTTCAAAAACTCTGCATTCCTCTAACTCAAACTTCTTGCGTATCCTTGACAATTTCACCCCATGGGTAGGCCGTCATACTTGCAACCATCTAAGCTCTAAGCTCTGTAATTCCTTGTTTACACCTCTTTACCCATTTTTTTCTTCTTTAAGACATCCTTTAAAAGTTATCTGCTTGACCAAGCCTTTTGTGAACTCATCTGACATTTTTTTTTAAGTTTGGTGTCAATCCTTATTTGATTACATGCCAACAAAACACCCCATTTTGAAGGTGCTATACACATAAGACCATTAGGTGGAAGAGCAGATGTAGGCCATTTGATCCATCATGACTGTTCTGCCATTCAACAAGATCATGGCTGATCTGATAGTCCTCAAACCGACTGTTCCTACATTTTCCTCATAGCGCTTGTTTCCCTTGCTGATTAAAATTTGGTCTATTTCAGCCATAAGTATAACTAATGACTCTACCTCAACAGTCTTTTTTATTAAAGAATTCTGCAGATTCACCATCCTGTGAAAGAAAATGTTTTTCCTCAGCACTGTTTAAATGGGCCACTCCTTACTCTGATATTGTGCTTATCTGGTGTTGGACAAGGGGAAACAATTTATCCGCATTTACCCAATCAAGGCCCCTTAGAAACTGAGATCTTTTAATAAAGCCTCCTCTCATTCTCCTAAACTCCAATGAGTAACAGCCCAACCTACTCAGCAACTCCCTTTACACCTGGATCAACCTAGCTAACCTTCTTTGGACTTTCGAGGAGAAAGTGAGGTCTGCAGATGCTGGAGATCAGAGCTGAAAACGTGTTGCTAGAAAAGTCTGAAACGTCAAATTTCCTGTTCCTTGGATGCTGCCTGACCTGCTGCGCTTTTCCAGCAACACATTTTCAGCTCTTCTTTGGACTTTCTCCAACATTAGTATATCTTTCCTCAAATGTGTATAGAAGCTCTTGTTGATTTGAAAGGAGGACAGTATGAATGGGAAAGGGTTTATTTTGTCTCACTGTCATGAAAAATGAAAAGTTTGAGATGTTCAAATCAAATGCATAACGTAGTTTGTCTTATCTTCATGACATGCAATCTTGACATTTTTTTCAATTTTGCTTTTAATCCCAATACAGTAGGAACACAATAAAACACGAAGCAATGACATTACACTCAGTTTCCCAAGTCTTTCTATTTTACAGGTCATGCACCATCTCCTGAAACTGTGTTCCTGATGGATTGTTCTCTTAAAAATTTACTTGGTCATCAAAATCAACGTTGAAAATGTAATTTGTACATCACTTTTCATGACGGCTGGACAGTTTAAAATATTTTCCAGCTGATATGCAGGGTAGTACCTTTGAACAATAATTTTAAAGAAATGTTCAGAGAGTTTGGCTTGGCTGGGCCAGTCAGCATTTCTTGCCTATCCCATAAATGCTCTTTAGGAGGCAGTGCTGGGCTATTTTCTTGAAACATTGAAGTATAGTTGCTGTGGGCACACCAACAATGCTGTTACTGAGGGAGTTCTAGTATATGGCCCAGCAATACTGAATGCAATATATTTCCAAGTCTGATGTTGTAGGGTTTTGGTTTTGGTTTGCAATCAGTAATTTGTTGATTTTAAGTGGATCAAATCACCCCTACATCCGGTTCTAGACACTGGAAATATTTAGGGAATGAGAAATGAAAAAGGCAGTAAACAGTGTTGCAGGGCAAAAGAATCTCTGCATTTATTTAAATACAAATAGGTAAGTATAATTCAAGAAATAGAGGCAAATGCAATAAACAATGAATTGACACATCCAACTATACAGAGGGCAGTAATTTAATGCCCTAATAAATTAAACACAGGTTAAACACTATTAGAACCTAAAGAGCAGTTTTAATCACAGGCACTTTAATCAGACTGCCTAACTTTGTAATCCTAATGCACTGTCACCACCAGCTTTTCCCTCCCTGCTAGCTTGGTCAGAAACCTTGGGGCGTCAGGAGTTTCAGCTCACCATGAAGGAAAACATGATGTGGAGGTGCTGGTATTGGACTGGGGTGGACAAAGTTAAAAATCTTGCAACACCAGGGTTATAGTCCAACAGGTTTATTTGGAAGGACAAGCTTTCCTTTATAGTATGACTCTATGATGCTTTGCTATACATTCTGTGTCCTATGATCCTGCTCCACCAGCTACCTGATGAAGGAGCAGCACTCCAAAATCTTGTATTTCCAAATAAACCTGTTGGACTATATCCTGGTGTCATGTGATTTTTAACACAGAGGAAAACAGTTTTAAAGTGCATCTGGTTGCTGAGGTTCTTGCCATCAGTTCTCTTGGTTTGGAACAGGCCTGTGTCTGGAAGTTCTTGTTCGGATAGTGACTGGTTGGCTTCCCCCCCTCTCAGATGCTCCCCTCTCAGATGCCGCCAACTCAGATGCCCTGCTTTCAGATGCCCTTTGTTCAGATGATGCTCTTGGTTTGACTTCCCAATTCAGCTTCCCTGTTCAGCCTCTGTGATTCTTGGTTCCAAAGCTGCTGATTGGTGCTGGGAGCCTGTGGGGAAGCTGTTTGTTGGGGCTGGGAGCCTGTGGGGAAGGTGTCTGTTGGGGCTGGGAGCCTGTGGGGAAGGTATCTGTTGGGGCTGGGAGCCTGTGGGGACACCGTCTGTGCAGAAGCTTGTTGTTGAGGAAGGCACTCTCCCTCAAGTCAGATCAGGCCTGGCATTTATACAGACTGTGTGCCGCATTATCTCCTCTCATAGCTGTGTTGCCATAGCATTTCTGGTGTTCCCTTTGATGTCAGTTGGCTTCCTGATAGTTAAGATTGTGTGTGAATGTATTTTGATTGAAATTTAATCTGCAGCTCCATACTGCCTGTGCTGGCTAGCCTGAGGGGTAAAAGTTAGTCTCAGTCCAGAGTATTAGATTTTGGTTGATTCCAGGGCTAAAAACAATGACTGCAGATGCTGGAAACCAGATTCTGGATCAGTGGTGCTGGAAGAGCACAGCAGTTCAGGCAGCATCCAAAGTGCAGCGAAATCGACGTTTCGGGCAGAAGTCCTTCATCAGGAATAGGGCTTTTGCCCGAAACGTCGATTTCGCTGCACTTTGGATACTGCCTGAACTGCTGTGCTCTTCCAGCACCACTGATCCAGAATCTGGTTGATTCCACTCTTAGAGAGGTGGTATAAATTGGCATTCCAGGCTGAATAGTTGTCCAGACTGAAATCATTCTGACTCTCTGTGTGTTTGTTGTAGCCTGAACTCAGGATTTTCTCCAATACTTTGAGATATTAGAAAAAGGTTTTGTCCAGTATTGTAGATGAAGGGGATTTTTGCTCCAATCTACAATGGTGAGTAACTTGGAGGCGAAATTGCAGGTGGTTGTGTTCCCATATATCCTTTGTTGATGTTCATCTAGATGGTAGCGATCAAGGTTTTGAAAGTGCTGTCTAGGGAATACTGGTGAATTTCTACAGTGCATCTTGTAGACTCTATACACTGCTGCTACTGAGCATTGGTAGTGAAGGGACTAAATGCTTGTAGATGTGGTGCCAATCAAATTGTCTGCTCTACATCTATGTTGTTAGGCTTCTTGAGTGTCATTGAAGTTGCACCCATCTGGGCAAGAAGAAAACATTACATTATAATCCTAACTTGTGCCTTGTATCTGGTGGACAGATTTTTAGACATCAGGAGGTGAGTTACTCACTGAAGGATTCTAATCTATGTCGTGCTCTTGTAGCTACGTTGTTCGAAAGTTTTGAGAAAATTTGTAGCTCAAGTTGAGGTTCTGTGTGTAGGTTTGCTCGTTGAGCTGGAAGGTTCATTTTCAGATGTTTTGTCACCATACTAGGTAACATCTTCAGTGAGCCTCCAGATGAAGCATTGCTGATGATTCCTGCCTTCTATTTATATGTTTGGGTTTCTTTGTGTTGGTGATATCATTTCCCATGGTAATGTCATTTCCTATGATGATGTCATGTCCTGTTCTTTTTCTCTCAGTGTGGTTAATCGGGTCCAAGTCAATGTGTTTGTTGATGAGTCTATCTCTAAGGGACCATCTATAAGGCACAAGTTAGGATTATAATGTAATGTTTTCTTCTTGCCCAGATGGGTGCAACTTCAATGACACTCAAGAAGCCTAACAACATAGATGTAGAGCAGACAATTTGATTTTGAATTCCGGTTGGAATGCCAAGCTTCTAGGAATTCTCGTGTGTGCCTCTGTTTGGCTTGTCCTAGGATGGATATGTTGTCCCAGTTGAAGTGGTGTCCTTTTCAGTTCCTAGTGCATCCAAACATTTCTTGATATCATATGGAATGAATTGAAGTGCCTGAAGACTGGCTACTATAATGTTAGTGTCCTCCACAGGAGACTGAGATGGATCAGCCACTTGGCATTTCTTATTGAAAACTGTTGCAAATAATGTGCTGGGCACCCCATATTGAGCATCTGTGTATTTGTGCAGCCTTCTCCTCCACTGAGTTGTTCCAGTTTTTCACTACCATTCTCAACTGGATGTGGCAGTACTGCAGAGCTCAATTCTGATCCGATGTTTGTATGATCACTTTGCTCTGTCTGTCACTTGCTGCTTATTCTGTCTGGGAGCAACGGGAGACAGAGGGGAGGTGATGTTGGGACCAGGATGTTGCTGGGAAGGTGAGGACTTAGTATATATTTGGGCAGCGGCTAAACCCGAGATAAGACACATGTAGTATCTCTCTCCCCCTCACACCGCACCTCCCCACCCCCCCCCCCCCACCCCCCAACATCACCACCACTTCCTCTAACCAGAAGAAAAGGACTCTGTAAGGTAAGGATTTTTTCTTTTCTCCTGTATATGTAACTGCATTGTTTGGTTTTAGTTAGCTGATATAAAGCTAAGGCTTACAACGGTAGGGGACCTCAGACCCATGGTACGTGCCTCTGCTTGATGTGGGAGGCCAGGGACGTGGCTGAGGTCCCTGACTCTCACACTTGCAAGAAGTGTGTCCAGCTGCTGTGTGACTGCATTATTGCTCTGGAGCTGCGGATGGACTCACTGTGGAGCATCTGCAATGCTGAGGAGGTCATGGATAGCACATTTAGTGAATTGGTCACACACAGATTCAGATTGCTGAGGGAGACGGTGAATGGGTGACCAAAAGGCAGAGAAAGAGTAGGAAGGCAATGCAGGTGTCCCCTGCAGCCATCTCCCTCCAAAGCATGTATACCAGTTTGGATACTGTAGGGGGAAATAGCTCACCAGGGGAGGGCAGCAGTTGCCAGGATCATGGCACCGTCGCGGGCACTGCTGTTCAGAAGGGTAGGAAAAAGACTCGTAAGGCCATAGTCATAGGGGATTCTATTCTGAGGGGAGTAGATAGGCGGTTCTGAGGTCGGAAACGAGACTCCCGAATGGTATGTTTCCTCCCAGGTGCTTGGGTCAGGAACGTTATCGATTGCCTACAGAGCATTCTGAAAGGCGGGGGGTGAACAGCCAGTTGTCGTGGTGCATACAGGCATCAATGATATAAGTAAAAAAATGAGATGAGGTCATGAAAGCAGAATTCAGGGAACTAGGAGAGAAGTTAGAAAGGAGGAGCTCAAAGGTAGTGATCTCAGGATTGCTACATGTTCCACATGCTAGCTAGGTTAGAAATGAAAGAATAGGAAGGATGAAGACGTGGCTTGTGGGATGGTGTAGGAAGGAGGGGTTCAGATTTGTGGGACATTGGGACTGGTTCTGGGGAAAGTGAGACTATTACAAATTGGATTGTCCACACCTAATGTCCTTGGAGAGGGGGGTGGGGTGTTGCTACTGCTGTTGGGGAGGTTTTAGACTAATGTGGCAGGGGGCTGGGAACCAGAAGGGAAGACTGTCAGACAGCGAGGTGGAACTGGAGACTGTAAGGATCATTAAATTAGCATTACCAAGCAGAAAACTAGGCAGAGAGCAGATGAATGCAAAGGAACTGGTGGTCTGAAATGCATGTGCTTTAATGCAAGGGCTATAGTGGGTTAGGCAGCTGAACTTAGAGCTTGGATTGGTGCCTGGGAGTATGACATTATTGCAATCACAAAGACTTGTTTGAAGAAAGGGCACGATGATTGGCAACTGAATGTTGTAGGATATAGATGCTTCAGACAGGACAGGAAGGGAAATAAAAGGGGTGGAGGAGTTGCATTGCTGGTCAGGGATGATATCATGGCTGTGCCAAGGAGGACACTATGGAGGGCTTGAGTAGTGAGGCATTATGGGGAGAGCTGAGAAATAAGAAGGGTGCAGTTACATTGCTAGGGCTGTATTACAGGCCTTCCAATAGTGAGCATGAGGTGGAAGAACAAAAAAAGCAAACAGATTATGGAAAGATGTAGAGGCAACAGGGTGATGGTGATAGGAGATTTTAATTTTCCCAACATTGACTGGGATACACTTCATGATGGTAAAAGAAGGGGAAGTGTGGCATTGTTGGTCAAGGACAGTGTTACATTTGCAAAAAAGGAAGTTTGGGGACTCGTCAACTGAGGTATTATGGGCTGAGGTTAGAAACAGGAAAGGAGAGGTCACCCTGTTGGGAGTTTTCTATAGGCCTCCGAATAATTTCAGAGATGTAGAGGAAAGGTTAGCAAAGATGATTCTCAATAGGAGTGAGAGAGACAGGGTAGTTGTCACGGGGGACTTCAACTTTCCAAATATTGACTGAGAACACTATGGTACGAGTACTATAGATGGGTCAGTTTTTGTCCAGTGTGTGCAAGAGGGCTTCCTGACACAGTATATAGACAGGCCAACAAGGGAGGAGCCACATTAGATTTGGTACTGGGTAATGAGCCCGGCCAGGTGTTAGACTTGGAAGTAGGTGAGCACTTTGGTGATAGCGATCACAATTCTGTTATGTTTACTTTAGTGATAGAAAGGGATAGGTGTATACCACTGAGCAAGAGTTACAGCTGGGGAAAGGCAATTACAATGTGATTAGGCAAGATATAGAAAGCATAGGATGGGGAAGGAAACTGCAGGGGATAGACACATTAGAAATGTGGAGCTTATTCAAGAAAAAGCTACTGTGTGTCCTAGATAAGTATGTACCTGTCAGGCAGGGAAGAAGCTGTAGAGTGCAGGAGCCGTGGTTTACGAAGGAAGTGGAATCTTTGGTCAAGAGGAAGAAGAAGACTTACGTTGGGATGAGATGTGAAGGCTCAGTTAGAGCACTTGAGGGTTACAAGTTTGCCAGGAAAGACCTAAAGAGAGAGCTCAGAAAAGCCAGGAGGAGACATGAGAAGTTGTTGGCGGATAGGCTCAGGCTAAACCCTAAGGCTGTTTATAGGTATTTAAGGAATAAAAGAATGACAAGAGTAAGATTAGGGCCAATCAAGAATAGTAGTGAGAAGTTGTGTGTGGAGTCAGAGGAGATATGGGAAGCACTAAATGAATATTTTACAACAGCATTCACTCTAGAAAATGATAATGTTGATGAGGAGATTACTGAGATACAGGCTACTGGACTAGGTGTGATTGAGGTTCACAAGGAAGAGGTATTGGAAATCCTGCAGAGTGTGAAAATAGATAAGTCCCCTGGGCCGGATGGGATTTATCCTAGGATCCTCTAGGAAGCCAGGGAGGAGATGTCGAGCCTTTGGCATTGATCTTTAAATCGTCATTGTCTACAGGAATAGTGCCAGAAGACTGGAACATAGCAAATGTGGTTACCCTGTTCAAAAAGGGGAGTAGAGACAACCCTGGTAATTATAGACCAGTGAACCTTACTTTAGTTGTTGGTAAAGTGTTGGAAAAGGTTATAAGAGATGGGATTTATAACCATCTAGAAAAGAATAATTTGATTAAGAATAGTTAGCACTGTTTTGTGAAGGGTAGGTCGTGCCTCACAAACCTTATTGAGTTCCCTGAGAAGGTGACCAAACAGGTAGATGAGAGTAAACCAGTTGATGTGGTGTATATGGATTTCAGCAAGGCGTTCGATAAGGTTCCCCACAGTAGGCTATTGTACAAAATGCAGAGGAATGGGATTGTGGGAGATATAGCAGTTTGGATCAGTAATTGGCTTGCTGAAAGAAGACAGATGATTGTGGTTGATGGGAAATGTTCATCCTGGAGTCTAGTTACCAGTGGTGTACCACAAGGGTTGGTGTTGGGTCCACTGCTGTTCATCATTTTTATAAACGACCTGGATGAGGGCGTAGAAGGGTGGGTTTGTAAATTTGCAGATGACACTAAGGTCGGTGGAGTTGTGGATAGTGACGAAGGATGTTGTAGGTTACAGAAAAACATAGATAAGCTGCAGAGCTGGGCTGAGAGGTGGCAAATTGAGTTTATTGTGGACAAGTGTGAGGTGATTCACTTTGGTCGGAGTAACCGGAATGCAAAGTACTGGGCTAATGGTAAGATTCTTGGGAGTGTAGATGAGCAGAGAGATCTCGGTGTCCAGGTACAAAGATCCTTGAAAGTTGCCACCCAGGTTGACAGGGTTGTTAAGAAGGCATACAGTGTTTTAGCTTTTATTATTAGAGGGATCGAGTTCCGGAACCGTGAGGTTATGCTACAGCTGTACAAAATTCTAGTGCGGCCGCACTTCGAGTATTGTGTACAGTTCTGGTCACCTCACTATAAGAAGGATATGGAAGCATTGGAAAGGGAGCAGAGGAGATTTATTAGGTTGTTTCCTGGTATGGAGGGAAGGTCTTACGAGGAAAGGCTGAGGGACTTGAGGCTGTTTTCGTTTGAGAAAAGAAGGTTGAGAGGTGACTTAATAGCGACATATAAGATAATCAGAGGGTTAGATAGGGTGGACAGGGAGGGCCTTTTTCCAAGTATGGGGACGGTGAGCACAAGGGTGCATAGCTTTAAATTGAGGGGTGATAGAAATAGGACATATATCAGAGGTAGTTTCTTTACTCAGAGAGTAGTAAAGGTATGGAATGCTTTGCCTGCAACGGTAGCAGATTCACCAACTTTAATTACATTTAAGTCGTCATTGGACAAGCATATGGTCGTACATGGAATAGTGTAGGTTAGATGGGCTTCAGGTCGGGCGCAACATCAGGGCCGAAGGGCCTGTACTGTGCTGTTATGTTCTATGTCAGAGGTCTGGATGGGGCAGAATTTGTAAGGATGATCCAGGAAAGTTTTCTAGAGCAGTATGTCAATAGCCCACAAGGGAAGGGGCCATATTGGACCTGGTGTTGGGGACAGGTGGTAGAAGTTGCAGTGGGAGATTTGTTTGGGAATAGTGACCACAATTCTGTATGTTTTGGAACACTCGTAGACAAAGATGAGAGTGGTCCTCAAGGAAGAGTGCTAAACTGGGCCAAGACCAATTATATCAAAATTCAGCATGAGATGGGAAATGTGGATTGGCGACAGCTATGTGAAGGGATGCTCACATTTGATATGTGGGAGGCTTTCAAAGATAGGTTGAAGATAGTACAGGATAGGCATGTCCCTTTGAAAACAAAGGATAGGAAAGGCAAGATTTGTGAACCGTGGATGACAGGAAAAATTGTGCTTCCAGCCAAGTGGAAAAAGGAAGCATACATAAGGTCCAGGCAGCTAAGAACAGAACAGGCTTTGGATGAATATTGGGAGAATAGGACCAATCTTAAACGAGGAATCAAGTATACTAAAGAGGGTCATGAAATAACTTTACTGAGCAGAATTAAGGAGAAGCCCAAGGCCTTTTATTCATATATAAGAAGCAAGAGGATAACTAAAGAAAGGGTTGGTCCACTAAAAAGGATAAGGAAGGAAGGTTGTGTGTTGAACCTGAGAAAATTCTCAATGATAACTTTGCATCAGTGTTCACGGAGGAGAGAGACATAATGTCGAGATTAGAGATAGAAGTTTGTTTACTCTGGATCACATTGACATAAGGAGCGAGGATGTGTGGGTAGACTAAAGAATATTAAGGTGGACAAATTCCCAGGACCGTCTGGAATCTATCCCAGGTTGCTGAGGGAGGTGAGAGGGGAAATAGCTGGGGCCCTGACCTATATTTTTGTAACATCCTTATATACAGGTGAGATGCCGGGGGACTGGAGGGTTGTAAATGTTGTCCCCCTGTTCAAGAAGGGTAGTAGGGATATTCCAGGTAAATACAGACCAGTGAGCCTGATGTCAGTGGTAAGAAAGCTGCTGGAGAAGGTACTAAGGGATTGGATCTATTTATATTTGGAAGTGAAGGGGCTTATCAGTGATAGGCAACATGGTTTTGTGCGGGGGAGATCATGCCTTACCAACTTAATAGAGTTCTTTGTGGAAGTGACCAAGTTGATAGATGAAGGAAGGGGTGTAGATGTCATATACATGGACTTTGGTAAGGCGTTTGATAAGGTTCCCCATGTTAAACTAATGGAGAAAGTTAAGTCGGATGGTGTGCAGGGTGTTCGAGCTAGGTGGATAAAGAGCTGGTTGAGCAACAGGAGACAGAGAGTAGTAGTTGAAGGGAGTTTCTCAAAATGGAGAAAGGTGTTTCACAGGAGTCAGTGTTGGGGCCACTGTTGTTTGCGACATACATAAATGATCTGGAAGAGGACATTGGTGATATGATCAGTAAGTTTGCAGATGACACCGAGATTGGTGGAATAGTAGAAAGCATAGGGGACTGTCAAAGAATACAGGAGAATATAGATAGAATGGAGAGTTGAGTGGAGAAGTGGCAGATGGAGTTCAATCTGGGTAAATGTGAGGTGATGACTTTTAGAACGTCTCCTGTAACTGGAAGAGCCTTGGGAAAAGTTGATGAGCAGAGAGATCTGGAAGTTCAGGTCCATTGTACCCTGAAGGTAGCTGCACAGGTGGATAGAGTGGTCAAGAAGGTATATGATATGCTTGCTTTCATTGGACAGGGTATTGAGTATGAGAGCTGGCAGGTGATGTTAAAATTGTTCAAGACTTTGGTTCTGCTGTATTTGGAATACTGTGTACAGTTTTGGTCACCACATTACCAAAAGGATGTGGATGCTTTGGTGAAGGTGGAGAGAAGGTTGATGAGGATGTTGCCTTGGAGGGAAGGTGCTAGCTAGGAAGAGAGGTTGAGTAGGTTAGGATTGTTTTCATTAGGAAAAAGGAGATTGAAGTCTACAAAATCATGAAGTGTGTCAAAAGGGTGAGTCGAGATAAACTTTTCCCAGGGTGGAGGATTCCATAATGAGAGGTCACGCGTTCAAGTTGAGAGGAGAAAAGTTTAAGCGGGATACATGCAGCAAATTCTTTACGCAAAGGATGTGGATGCCTGGAGCATGTTAGCAGCAGACGTAGAAGAAGCAGGCATGGTAGATTTATTTAAGGTGCGTCTGGACATTTGAATGAGTAGGTGGGGAGCAGAGGGATACAGATCCTTAGGAATTGGATAGGTTTCGAAATTGGATTTGAATCAGCATGTACTTAGAGGGCTGAAGGGCCTATTCCTGAGCTGTAAATTTTATTTGTTCTTTGTTAATCCAGTTTGGTAGCTTCAATAATTTGATGCCTCATTTTCAAATACATCTGGTGTTGCTTCTGATTTATCCTTCTGCATTCTTCACTGAACCAAGATAGATTCCTTGACTTGATATATTGGCATAGTGGAGGTTATATTGGGCTTAGGATTGTAGTTGAATCCAATTCTGTTGCTGAGGCTCCCCAGTCCAGTATGGCTACCCAGTTTTGGGTTGCTACCTCTGTTCAAGACCTGTCCCATTTGGAAAGGAGGTGGTGCCCAAAACACAATAAAGGATATCCTCAATGTGAAGACAGGATTTCATTTCCACAAGGGGCATGTAGTAATACTGATGTTGTTATGGACAGAATTATCTGTGTTAGGCAGATTGGTGTGAATGAAGTCAAGTAGATTTATCCCTCTTATTGATTCCCTCACCACCTGTCACTGATCTAGTTGAGTAGTTATGTGCTTTAACACTCAATCAGCTCAGTCAGTAGTGATACTGCTGAATAACTCTTGAAGATTGAGATTGAAATCCCACACTCAGAAAACATTCTCTGCCCTTGTCACATTACTTCCTTGAAGTTATGTTCAATATTGAGGGAGACTTGGGCCGTGAAGGGAGGCATGTGAGGTAGCGGTGGGGTCTTTCAGCATGGGGTCTCCTGGCTCATCTTTTATCTAATGCTATAAGACTGTCAGGACAGAATGTTGAAGATATCCAGGGTATTTCCCTCCAGACTGTTATGTGGGCAATCAGAGGTCCATTAATGCACAGAGAATTCTCACAAATATCAGTGGGATAACAAGCATATAATCTGATATTGTGATATTGATTAAGGGATAAATAATAATTTGGATCCTGGGGATAAATTACTTGCTCTTCTTCAAAATAGTGCCATTGGATGTTTTGCACACACTGGAGCAAGATGGGACCTTAGTTTAGTGTCTCATTCCTGAAACTCCCTGTGTGCCACTTTGAAGTATCAGCCCAATTTTTCTGAGCTTGAATGCAGAGCCTTGTGCTTTAGAGATGAGTCTTAACAACTGGACTACACTAACACTAAATGTAATCAACTAAAACTCCAAGATGGTTAACCAGCTTATAACTTCACGGCTTCTAAAATGGAGGTGGAGTAGAACATTTCAGCTGGAGATCATCCATTCTTTTTCTTCTCTTTCTCATTGTGTTCTTTTCTCCTCCCTCGCTCCAAGCCTTCAATGACTCCCGCCCTCTGTACATACCTGACTTGGAATCCAGTTGGCCTGACAGAGCAGCCTTTTTGGGGGTGGTGGTCTCTCAGCTTGGTGTAGTGAACTCCTGTGGTGGTCTCACTGTATTCTCTCAGCCCAGTATGGTGGTTTTCCATTAGTACATGGCAGTCTGTCGGCCTGGCATGGCCTCAGTGTGAACTTCTGGTCTTGAGGTGATTCCAGAGTGATCTCCAGTCTCATGAATCTCGAGGTGCAACCTGATGCAATCTGGAGCCAAGTGGACTGAAGGCCAGGTGCCAGGTGGCCAGGGTTGGAAGCAGAATTTTTTTATCTGTGATACTGAGCTTTTTTATTTTTCAAAGATATTGGAACCGAAGAAATTGTACCGAGGTACCTTTGTTCCAAAGGTTGTGCTGTAAGTGGTGACTTATGCATCTTTCACTGTAATAAAGCTTATTCTATTCAACTGCACTTCAAAGATGGTGTAGGAAATTAGTCTCGTCCCAGCTGCGGTTCTTGGAAGGGTTAATGCTTGAATTCTGAGGATATCAGGCTTGAGTAGAGTGAGGAAGAGTGACTCAAATCACTGCCCACCGCTGTCCCACCCTTCACACTACCTCCATCCCTCATGATGCATGTAGACATATATACCTC
This sequence comes from Hemiscyllium ocellatum, assembly GCF_020745735.1. Classification (NCBI taxonomy): domain Eukaryota; kingdom Metazoa; phylum Chordata; class Chondrichthyes; order Orectolobiformes; family Hemiscylliidae; genus Hemiscyllium; species Hemiscyllium ocellatum. Next base: position 65,763,914 of record NC_083401.1, on the reverse strand, counting down.
GAATTGACAGCTAACAAGCACTGGAATGAGCTAGAGAAACAAGGATTAAAAAATCTATCGAGATAGATGGATTGGTTAATTTGATTGAATTATGTCTCTGAAGTAAACAGAGAATTTGTTACGAGACATCAAAGTCAGTATTATGACCCCCCCTTGCTGCACCCTTTGCAAAGGAATGTTAAAAGGTATAAAACTGGCTAAAAAGTTCTGGTTCTCATCAAAAATTTTGAAATTTGATCATCATGATTCTGACATGGGCTGTCTAGTTGACTGATACCTTGAATAGGACCCATATGAGAGAGATAATCCTGATGAATTGCATAACAAGACTCACTCCCAAAAGGAGGCTTATGATGATGGGAATATATTATTAAGGTCATTTCAGGGCAGAAATTAAAGGAAAAAGGGAAAAAAAGGAAAAGAATTCCAAACTAAGACATTATGTAAGATTTCTGGACAACAGATGTTGTAAAGTAGCCAAGAAGTAGATTATAAGAAGAATCTGGTAAACTGAAGAATAAAACACTCAATCAGACAAGTTGAATTAGGTTCAATGTTACAGTTCAGATTTAAAGGAAAATAATATACAGTAATGAAAAAGCAATCAATTATTTTTAATGATGTGCCAAAAATATAACTTGCATAAAACATAACCTTTAAAACTACCTTTGCTAACACCCAGTGAAATTAACGCTTGACCGGTACCCACCACATACAATTTGTAAGTTAAGTTTTGTCGAGCCTTTCTTGAATATTCAGGTATTTGTCTCTACCACTATATACTCAAAAGAATAAAGAGATATCAGTCCTTTGACTGTGACAGACTGAGACTCCACCCAGACACTCAATCTAAGCTTTCCTTTAATTTATTGTTTTACAGAACAAAGCAGCTAAGTCTTTTTTTAAAACAAGTGCTTGGCAACCAAAATATGTGTTGAGGAAGAATAGCTTTGAACTTTGTCTAAAAGGGATCAATTTGTAGTCTCTCCAGTAAGTGAGAACAAAAGGCCAGCGAGTGACACTGGCAATTGTGGGAATCTCTCTCAACTGTGGGAACACAAATCAAAGTGAACAACCACATCTTATAAACTGACAACACAAACAGAAAGATTTGAATTGTAACAGCACTCACATCCATCACATAATTTATATTTTCAAATCTTACCGTCAAGACATCAAAAATATATTGTGTATGACACAATAGGAAACAATGGAAAACAAAACTCATTAACAATAAGAACACTCAACCATCCAGAAAAATAAATCATTTTTCATGTTAACAGAGATATTGACAACTTGTTGATTAATCGTTTTAGCAACAGTCATAAACTGGTCGATCAACATGTCAACAACATAAAAATTGGCACTCTATGTGCATAAAATGTGGATGAGTATCATCACAGTATCTTTGGCAGCGATTCAGAAGCTCTGCAAAAGCATTTGTGGTTAGGAACCATTTGTGTTCCGATGTATAATTTAACCCTGAGTTAACAGCTTAAATCTTCCAGGCTCCGGATGTTCACAGGCCATGCATACTCTGGAAGATGTAAAGAAGATGTGACCCCTTGGGTGTTCCACTGCATGGACTCCATGAAAATTTTCCAGGAGCTATCAATGGGGAATTTGCATGCCCTGGGGACTCTTCAATAAATACTCTAAACATGACCATAAAATCATAAGATAAAGGAGCAGAATTAGGCCGTTCAGCCATCAAGTCTGCTCCACCATTTGATCATGGCTGATATGTATCACCGACTCATTCTCCTGCCTTCTCCCCAAAACCCTTGAATCCCTTACTAATAAAGAACCTGTCTATCTCTATCTTACAACACCAGGTTATAGTTCAATAGTAGTTGGCGGCACGGTGGCACAGTGGTTAGCACTGCTGCCTCACAGCGCCTGAGACCCGGGTTCATTTCCCGACTCAGGCGACTGACTGTGTGGAGTTTGCACGTTCTCCCCGTGTCTGCGTGAGTTTCCTTCGGGTGCTCCGGTTTCCTCCCACAGTCCAAAGATGTGCGGGTCAGGTGAATTGGCCATGCTAAATTGCCCGTAGTGTTAGGTAAGGGGTAAATGTAGGGGTATGGGTGGGTTGCGCTTCGGCGGGTCGGTGTGGACTTGTTGGGCCGAAGGGCCTGTTTCCACACTGTAAGTAATCTAATCTAAGATTAATTTGAAATCACAAGGTTTCAGAGTGCTGCTTCTTCGTTCTTCACTTGACTTCACTTGACTTCACCTGATGAAGGAACAGTGCTTCGAAAGCTTGTGGTTTCAAATAAACCTGTTGGACTATAACCTGATGTCATGCAACTGCTAGTCTTGTCCATCCCAGTCCAATACCGACACCTACACATCATCTTTGTCTTCAATACACTGAATGACTTGGCCTCCACAGTCCTCTGCAGTGATGAGTTTTACAGATTAACCACTCTAAAGAAATTTCATCTTATCTCAGTTCTAAATGGTTGTCCCACCACCCGAAGACTCAGGTCCTAGTTTCTCCAACTACAGGAAATATTTTCTCCATGTCCACTCTATTCAGCCTCTTAGTATTCTGTATGTTACAATTAGATCCCCTTCTAAACACCATCGAGAACAGACCCAAAAAGTCCTCAAGCACTCCCCTTATGACAAGTCCTTGATCCCTGGGATCACTCTTGTAAACTTCCTTTGGACTCCGTCCAACATCAGCACAAATTTCATTAGATATGGGGCCCAAAACCGCTCACAATATCCCAAATGCAGTCTGACCAGAGCATATACAGCCTCAGCAGTACAGTTCTACTCCTGTATTCTAACCCTCTTGAAATGAATGCAAACACTACATTTGCCTTCATGCCAGCCAATTGAATCTGCATATTAGCCGAAAGAGGATCCTGAACTAGAACTTTGCTGCTATTCTTCCTACCTAATCAAATATTTTCCCATATTATATTCCATCTGACACTTCTTTACCCACTCTCCTAGCTGTCCTTCGGTAGCTTCATCACTTCCTCAGCAGTAGTTGTCCCTCCATCTATTTTTGCATCATCTGCAATATCCTCAATTCCTTCATCCAGTTAATGCATAACGCAAACTAATATTTTCTCCCATATTAACATCTCTGGAAGATAAGTAGTATCATAAGGCAGCATCAGTGACTGACTTGTTGCAATCTCTCTCAATATATTTAGTAGTTTACCTTAGAGTCAATACACCATAGAAATAGTCCACTTAGTTTACCATATCTATGCTGACCTACAAAGACCAAGCTATACTAATCCCATTGACTTGCACTTGGTTCATTAGTGCTGGGAAGCTGAAAGGTCTGAAAACAATAAGTCACCTGGACAAGATGGCCTACAATCCAGGGTTCTGAAGGAGATTGCTGAGGAGATTCTTGAGGAATTGGTGATGATCTTTCAGGAATCATTATGGTCAGGGAAGTTTCCAGAGGAATGGAAAATGGCTAATGTAGCACTCCTGTTTAAAAAAGGAGGGAGGCAGAAGGCAAGAAACTGCCAGTGGAGGGGCTGAATGTTTATGGATGTGATGCCAATCAAGAAGGATGTTTTGTCCTGCATGTGTCAAGCTTCTAGAGTGTTGTTAGAGCTGCACTCATCCAGGCAAATGTGGAATATTCCCTCACAATCCTGACTTGTGGCTTTTAGAAGGTTGATAAGCTTTGGGGATTTAGGAGACAAGTTGCTTACCGCAAGACTTCTAGCTTCTGACTTGGTTCTTGTAGCCACAGTTTGTATTTGACTAGTCAAGTTCAGTTTCTCAGTCGATAATGGGATATTGAGAGATGGTGATGTCGTTGAATGTCAAGGGATGATGGTTAGATCCTCTATCGTTGATGATATTCATTACCTGGACATGTGATACTTATGTTATTTATCAACCCAAGCTTGGATATTGTCCAGATCTTGCTGCATTTGGATATGTCCTGCTACAATATCTGAGGAGTCGTGAATAGTACTGAACATTGTACAGTCTGCAAAATTCCCACTCCTGGCTTTATGGCTGAAGAAAGGTCATTGATGAAGCAGCTGAAAGTGGTTGGTCCAAGGACAGTACCCTAAGGAACTCCTGCAGTGATGTCCTGGAGCTGAGATAACTGACCTCCAAGAACTAAAACCATTTTCCTTTGTGCCAGGCATGACGCCAATCAGTGGAAAGTTCTCCTTCCTCCTCCCCCATTCTCAATGACACTAGATTTGCTCGGGCTCTTTGATGCCACACATGATGAAATGTGGTCTTAATGTCAAGGGCAAACATTCTCACCTCGCTTCTGGAATTCAGCTTTTTTCTCCACAGTGGGACCAAGGTGATAATGAAATCATGGGTTGAATTGCTCTGGCAGAGCCTAAACCAAACATTAGTACAAAGATTATTGCTAGGCAAGTGTTGTATGGTAGCAATGTTGATGACAACATTCAGCATTTTACTGATGGTCTGGAATAGACTGATGGGGTGTTAATTAGCCCGTTTGGATTTGTCCTGCATTTTGTGTACAGGACATGCAGTTTTCCACATTGTTGGCCAGTATTGTAGCTGCATTGGAACAGCTTGACAAGGGGCACAGCAAGTCATGCAGCACACTTTTTGAGGGCTGTTGCTGGAATGTTGTGGGGGGCTCACGACCTTTGCAGTAGCCAGTGCCTCTAACCGATTTTTTGATATCATGTGCAGTGAATCAAATTGATGAAGTCTGTCATGTGTGATGTGATTGACTTCTGGAGGAGGCGGAGATGGATCTGCTTGTCATTTAGCAGCAGATAGAATCCAATGTCACACAGAAATTGCAATTGTTGGTGATAAGCTTGATCAGGTCCTCCCTTCATTCATCAACTCAGCATCCAACCAGTTGCCAGCACTGATTCACCTACAGTATTCTTTAGGTCTGTTATTAAGTTGCATTACTTTCTAAGCCAGCCACCAAAAGCAAATATTTGTATTGCTATTTTCTTTTTGAAAACAAGTGATTTAAGTTCAAACCTATCTTCAAGTCACAGTAACACCAAAATAATAAGAAAAATAAAATCAAAATAGTGAAGGTTTCTCCAAAGGATGAAATACTAATTATGAAATTGTTATGAAGATGTGGGTGTACTGTACCTTTAAGAGAGTTAAATGCTAGGAGAATTACCTGACACAACACCAAGAGTTCTGAACAAGATATAATGTAACATTTGGTCGAATACCTCAATTAGCTGGTTGCCTGGAGATGACGAAACAAATTCAAATTAGGCCAATCAGTTTAAATTGTACCCCCAAAAATACCAAACTCCAATCAAGTTTGAATTTAGTATATTGACAATCCTATATAACACCAGGGAAAATTGAACAGATGGGATTAGAAATGCCAAATCACCAGCATCTGTGGACTACCCAGAGAATAGCTCGATTAAAGATACCTTTATTGATTATTGACCTGTGAAACAGAAATCCCTAAGAAGAAGAAAAGAAGACCGAGGAAGACATATGAGAAAATTCAACATCTAGCTGGTTTTGAAAAGTTGAATTTTGGTAAATCTCAATTGAAGGTTTTATCGGACTAGTATTATAGAAGGGAAAGTAAAGGATAGGTTAGAAGAAGGAGTTGTAAATAGTTCTTAGTTAATTATTCTCTGCTTTACTTTAAGAAATAAAGTTGTTAATTTTTATTTTCAATAGGTCTTGGCCTCTTGGATTTTCACCAATTACTACACGGGGATAAATCTTTTCTGTGATGCTGGTTTAAATTAACCAGGAAGGTTTACCATGTGTCGTAACAGTATGGGGCCTCGTTGTCGAGACTTGAACTGGTTTAGAAAGATTTGAAAAGGTTTAGGATATGAAAACTCTCAGCAGATTTATACAGTTACAGCTTAGTGTCCCAGACTTTTAAATAAAATGTAGGTGAGACAATTTGTTTAATTTTAGTGACTTGTGATTGATTAAATTAAAAGTGAGAGAACTGGCTCTTAAAATTGCTAAATTCTGAAATTTGAAGATAGTTCTCAAATTTGCCAAGAAAGTTTACAGGGAAAGAAAAAGGCCATACTTTTAGAATTAGCAAAATAAATTAGATTTGGGTTTAACCAAGGACAAAAGTAAATCTGAAAATGTGTGGGAGTTACTAAACCACTTGGGTGTGTCAGAGAAACAGACAAGTGCAGTTGAGGTAGAAAAACCTAAATTACAATTGAGGGAGATGGAGTTGGAAGATAAACAAAGGGAGAGAAAAGAAAGAGAAAGGAAGTGAGAAACGAGAAAGAGAAGGAGAAGAGAGAGAAAGAAGGTTCTTAGCTGAGCAAAGAGAGAAAGAGAGAGAGGAAAAAGAAAGAGAGAGAAGGTTCTTAGCCGATCAAAAGGAGAGAAAATTTGAACTTGAAAAAATGTGACTTAATCAAGTTAACAAGATGGGGGTTACAAGAGAATGTAGTAATATATACAAATATGTCAAAACTCTGCCACATTTTGATGAGAAAAATGCTAAAACTTTCTTTATTTCAATTGAAAAATTGGCTAGGCAGATGGAGTGGTCCAAGGATTTATGGATAATGCTAGTTCAGACTAAACTGGTAGGCAGAGCTCGTGAGGTATTTGCTGTGCTGTCGGATGAAATGTCAAGAGATTATGAAGAGGTTAAACAGTCTCTTTTCAGTGCTTAAGAATTGATACCAGAAGTGTATAGACAGCGGTTCAGAAGCACAAAGAAGGAATTAGGTCAAACTTATATTGAAGTTGAATGAGTTAAACATAGTCATTTTGATATATGGGTGTGTGCTTTGAAAATAAATAAGACCTTTGAGGCTCTAAGAGAGATTGTTCTGCTAGAGGAGTTCAAAAAACCCACTTCCAGAGATCGTTAGAATTCACGTGAAGGAACAGAAAGTTCAGGAATTTAGAAGGGCAGCAGAATTAGCTGATAAATACATGTTGGTGCATAAGACAAACTTGCGGCCAGAATTTCATTCTGTGAGGGACGAAAGTTGGCAGAAGGGGAGATCCTACACTAGGAAACCAAGAGTAGAAAGCACTGGTAAGAATTTACCACAGGGCAAAAAAGAAGCCCAAGAGGGTGGAAAGTAGGTGAAAGGCCTCAAGTGTTTCCAATGTGGTAAAGTGGGACACGTAAAGACACAGTGCTGGTTATTAAAGAAAGGCACTGTGGGAAAAGATATGGCAAAAGAAGCTAAGCCAGTGGCATTAGTGAAGGTAGTAAAGGAGACCCAAGAAGAGCCAAGGAGCTGCAGGAGAGTGCACAGCCTAGATAGTGGCTGGGTTAAGAGTTAGTACCTGATCTCTACAAAGAATTCCACTCTGTGGGTGAAGTTAACTCAGAAAGAACAGGGGGAGAAGGACAAAAAGTTATCATTTTGAGATATACAGGATCTAACCAGTCGCTAATAGTAAGGGATGAGTGAATATGCACTCGTTCTGATCTGTTACCTGAGAGTGTGGTAATTTGTGGGAAAGATGGACTGAAATTTAGCATTCCCCAATGTAAGGTCAGGTTGGATTGCCAACTCAAGACTGGGGAAGTAACAGTAGGAGTGATTGACAGAGTGTCAGTTCCAGGAATTCAGTTTGTTCCTGGGAATGATTTGGCAGGATCCAAGGTGGGAGTGACACCCCATGTTGTGGAGAAGCTCAAGGAAGACCAAGAAATTGAGGAGTTAAAACAGAAATATCCTGATATTTTCCCAAACTGTGTGGTAACCAGATCCCACTATCATAAGTCACTGCACGAAGCAAAAAATAAAGAGAAAGATGAAGGAGTTAAGGTTCAGTTAGCGGATACCCTGTTTGATGTAATGGCGCAGGAAAAACCTGAACAGGCAGAGGGTCAGTCAGAAGTTTTAGTCCTGAAAGGCTAAGGGACTTGCAACAGCAGGACAAGACAATTAAAGATATACATGTGGATGTATACTCTGAAAAGGAGGCAGAGAATATTCTGGAGGTTTATTGTCTGAAAGTAGAATCCTAAGACAGAAATGGGGATAATGGCAGGTTCGTGCAGAGGGGAAATGGGCCAAAGTGCACCAGATTGTGTTGCCAATAGCATACAGACAGGAAGTGTTACGGGTAGCACATAAACTACCTGTAGGAGGTCACCTAGAGGTACAAAGGACTCAGGCTAAGGTACAAAAACTTTGTTATTGACCTGGAATGCACAAGGTTGTGGTTAACTTTTGTCAAATGTGTCACCCATGCCAAATGGTAGGTAAGCCACAGGAGGTAATAAAACTAGTACCTTTGCTGCCAATTTGCACATTTGAAGAACTTTTCACCAGGGTTATAATTGATTGTGTATGTCCCCTCCCAGGAAGTAAATGTGGGAACCAATACTTGTTAACCATAATGGATGTGTCTACCAGATTTCCAGAGGCAATTGCATTATGGAGTATCAAGGCAAAAAAAGGGTAGAGGAGTTCATAGCTTTCTTCACACGATATGTGCTACCCAGAGAGATTCAGTCAGACCAAGGGTCAAACTTTACTGCCAGGTTGTTTAAGGAGGTTATAGACGGCTTAGGTATACAGCACTTTATATCCAGTGTGTATCATCCTGAATCCCATGGAGCTTTAGAAAGATTGCATCAGACCTTGAAGACCATGTTGAGAGCATACTGTCAGGACTACCTGAATGGTTGGGATAAAGGTATCCCATTCGTATTGTTTGCCATTAGAGATGCCCCAAATGAACCTACTCAGTTCACTCCCTTGGAGTTAATATTTGGTCATGAAGTGAGAGGCCTTTGAAATTATTTAAAGTAAAATTGACAGAACCAAAATCAGAGATCTCACACTTAGATTATGTACCAGAGGTGAGGGAGAGACTAAATTGAGTAGGTGAGTTAGCTAAACAGCACCTAAAGAGAGCACAGTGTAGAATGAAGCAGGTGGCAGCAAAACCTTTGAGACTTGCAAATTTTCCAGAGGAGATGATGTGTCGTTACTATTACTAGTGATAGGAGATCCCTTCAAAGCAAGGTTGAGCAGTCCCTATGAACTGTCTAGTAAAGATGCCAGATAGAAAAAAAAGATATCAGATATATCACGTGAACATGTTGAAACTATTTTATAATAGAGAGAAAGAATGGGAGAAATAGGTGTAAGGAATCAAATCCAGATGATATGGATTTTGATGTACCTCAAAATAGATTCAAAAAATGACAAAATCCTTGAGGAGTGGGATAGGTTAGTAAGCTATCTACCTCAGGAACATAGAACACAGTTGAACGATTTGTTACTGCAGTATAAGGACAAAAGTAAGAATCAGATGTGGAGGAATAATGCTATTGTACAGGAAGTAGACATAGGGAATACTGCTCCGATAAAACAACACCCCTATCGGCTTAATCCTTTCAAAGTCAAACAGGTCCAGATGGAGGTGGAGGCCATGCTTGACGAGGACATCATTGAACCAAGCTAGAGAGAGTGGAATTCACTGACTGTCTTAGTTCCCAAACCAAATAGTACTCAATAATCCTGCATAGATTAGCAGAAGGTCAACACATTACAAAATCGGACTTATATCCAGTTCCTAGATTGGAGGACTGTATCAAGAAAGTTGGATAAGGCAATTACATCACCAAGTTGGACCTACTGCATAACTACTGGCAGGTGCCTTTATCAGAGACTGTGAAAGAAATTTCTGCGTTTGTAACTCCAAATGGGCTCTATCAGTTTAAAGTGATTCCCTTTGGAATGAAGAACACACCTGCCATATTCCAAAGACTCATGAACAGAGTTGTGACTGTGTTAAAAAACTGTGCAGTCTATTTGGATGATGTAGTGATCTTTAGCAAGTCCTGGAAAGATCACATGGTACAGTTGTCAAAGCTTTTCAAATGACTGCGAGAAGCAAAACAGGTGATAAACCTAAAGAAAAACATAATTTGCGAAAGCAGAAGTGATATTCTTAGGACATAACATTGGTCATGGAAGGGTGACCCCACAGAATGCAAAGACGATGCCATGGAGGAATTTCCATGACCAATCTCGAAGAAAAAGGTGCTTTGATTCTTAGGATTCAGCAGATTCTATCGGAAGTTTGTCCCAAGCTTCAGCAGTATGGTGGCACCATAAACCAATTTGCTGAAGAAGGATGCAAAGTTTCAGTGGTAAGAATAATGCCATGAGGCATTCGGCCATTTGAAAGCCATATTGACCACCAAACCAGTTTTAACTACACCAAATTTTTCAAAACCTTTTAATGTTGCCATAGATGCTTGTGATGTAGGAGTTGGAGCTGTACTCCTAAGGAAGATGAGAATGGGATTGAACTGCCAGTTGGTTACTTTTCAAAGAAAATCAAAATCCATCAAAAGCAACACTCCATGATTGAACAAGAATGATTAAGTTTGGTACTGGCCTTACAATATTTTAATGTGTATGTCATGAACGATGTGTCAGAGCCAGTTGTGTACACGGTTCACAATCCCCTTACATTCTTAGAACGCTATGAAGACAAGAATGAGCCCATTTCATTGGAGTCTTTTGTTACAGACTTTTAACTTAAAAATCATACATATTGCGAGTCATAAGAATGTAACCGCAGGTGTGTTATCCTGAATTTAACTGATAAAGTTTAGATGAGATTTATATTTATTAATGTTAGATACAAATATATGGTTATATGGGAAGAAGTCAAGGTGAACTTTGATTAAAGTTATCTGTATGCTAGGGTAATGTGTTTAAAGAATAGAAAAAAAATCCATCTTTTCATTATATTGGTTCATTTTTCCTTAAGGAAGAAGGTTCTATGAAGATGTGAGTGTACTGTACTTTTAAGAGAGTTAAAAGCTGGCAGAACTACCTGACACAGCACCAAGCGTTCTGAGCAAGATATAATGTAACATTTGGTCGAATAACCTGATTAGCTGGTTGCCTGGAGACAACAAACCAAATTCAAATTAGGCCTATCAGTTTAAAGTATACCTCTGAAAATACCAAATTCCAATCAAGTTTGAGTTGAATACATTGACAATCTTAAAAGCCAATGACACAATCCGATGCTTTAGGGGTATAAGACTGGGGAAAATTGGAACAATTGGACTAAAACTGTCAAGCCACCAGCATCTGCAGACTGCCCAGAGAATAACTCCCTTAAAGGTACCTTTATCAATCAGTAACCTGTAAGCAGAAATCCCTAAGAAGAAGAAAAGAAGACAGAGAAAGATATAACGAGAAGATTCAACATCTGGCTGGTTTTGAAAAGTTGAATTTTGGTAAATCTTAGTAGGGAGTTTTTCAGACTAGCATTATAGAAGGGAAGATAATAGATAGGTTAGAGGAAGGTGTTGTAAATTGTTATTAATTGTTCTCTGTTATACTTTAAGAAATAATTGTTAATGTTTATTTTCAATAGTTCTTGGTCTCTCGAATTTTCATAGATTGCTGCATGGGATAAATCTTTTCTGTGTTGCTGGTTTAAATTAAGCAGGAGGGTTTACCTCGTGTTGTAACAAAATGGAGACCATCTCAAATGCCAGTCAATCAGGTGTCAATAGTCTGTCAATACTAATTTTATTTGCATATCATTAAAAATGTTGCAAATGGATTATAAAATTTCAATTGCAGGTCACTTAGACATTAAGAAAACACAGTGTAAAGTATGGAAACAATTTTATTGGCCAAGATTAGATGGAGGCATGGGCAACTTTTACCGTACATGCCAGATAGTCACAAATATTGAAAGAAAAGATAACTCCTTTAAGTATAAAGTAATTTGCATCTTTTGCTTATCACATACAAACTCAAAATGCATTAGGAAGATCAAACTTTGAACACCATGCTGAGAACTATTTTGTCAAGAACATCTGAAAAAATGGGGTAAAGGTAAATGTTTGCCATTGGGGATGTTACTAATGAGTCCACAGGATTCAATCCTTGAACTGTATTTGGACCTAAGGTGAAAGATTCCTCAAATTGATTAAAGAATTAGCGAAGGATGGTGAAGAAGGTGTTTAGTATGCTTGCCTTTGTTGGTCAGTGCATTGAGTAAAGGAATTAGGAGGTCATGTTGTGGCTATACAGGACGTCCGTGAGGCCACTTTTGGAATACTGCATTCAATTCTGGTCTCCCTGCTATAGGAAAGATGTCATTAACCTTGAAAGGGTTCAGAAAAAATTTACAAGGATGTTGTCGGGACTGGAGAGTTTGAGCTGCAAGGAGAAGAGGAATAGGCTGGAGCTATTTTCCCTTGAGCTTTGGAGGCTGAAGGAGAAATATATAGAGGTTTATAAAATCATAAGGCGCATGAATACAATGAATAGCCTGGGGTTGGAGGAATCTAAAACTAGAGAGCACAGGTTTAAGATGAGAGGGGAGAGGTACAAAAGCAATCTAAGTGGCAATGTTTTCACAAAGAAGGTGAATGGAATGAGCTGCCAGAGAAGGTGGTAGAGGCCAGTACAATTGTAACATTTTAAAGGCATCTGAATGGATATGTGAGTAGGAAGTATTTAGAGGGATGTGGGCCAAATGCTAGCAAATGGGACTAGATTAATTTTGGTTATCTGGTCAACATGGATGAATTGAACTGAAGGGTCTCTTTCCATGCTGTACAGCTCTATTATTTTATGATTCTAAATGGATAAACCAAAGCTCAGAGACTACACATGCATCAGGCTACAACCAATGATCAAACAAAAAGAGGAATGAAAGAAAGGATGAAATAAATGGTAGGAGAAGGTGTTGCAGTGAGTTTGTCATGGCCAGAATCATGGGAGATTTGGGCCCTTTGTCAATAGAGATCAAAGAATGGAGGGTGGGGAGCTGTGCAGGAGTTGGAAGTGATGATGGCAGAATTAGCATGGGGCAGCAGATCAAAAATGGCGATGGGAGTGTTCAGAATAATTATCAGGATAAGATGATAGGTTTTTTTTATGATGACAAAGGCAGGACACTGAAAGGATGAATGGATTGCATAGAAATATCGTGGGGAGACCAAAAGACTACAGGTGAAAAGTCTGGGTAAAGTTAAAAATTTAAGTTGGAAGTCAAAATGGCTGGGGAGAAGATTGAGAGTGTCAGTGGGGTGTTTAGAAAGGTTTAGGAGCAAAGGAAGTGTTAATAGAGACAGGTTGGATTGGGATAGACACCAAAACATGGTGAAGGATCAGATTAAAATGTCTGGTGATTTGGGAGGCTGTGGCCAGGAAACCTATTGAATGAAGGAAGTGATGGGAAAGATTGTGCTTCGAAGGAGACTAGATCTGGAAGAATGAGTTTTGTGTGAGGTTGGATTGCTGCGGTTTGGGTGATGGAGTGGGGTCAACATGTGTAGCTACAATATGGGGCAAGATTGTAACAGTTGCAGGAGAGAGATAGAGTAAGCTTGGTCAATCTGGTACAAAGTAGTCCTGCTGCTCTTGTCTCATTATGAAAGGGCTACATGATTCATTGAACCCCTTCAGCTCCTGGGTTTCCCAAGTAGCAGGAATTCAACCGTGCATTGTGACCCAATGGAGACAAAACAGGAGACACATTGCAATTTGATAATCAAACCTATCTTTCTCACTGCTGTTGAAGTGGACCAATTGGTTTGAGAGCTGTAATAGTTTAACATTTGACCCAAATCTACACATGGTTGGTGGTTAAAAAAAACCTCCTAAATGTTTCAGCTTTGGCTCAGTGGTAGCATTGTTGCTTCTAAATCAGGAGAATGTGGATTGAAGTTCTGTCAAATAGTTATGAACACTTGATTGAGATAAGCATGTCAGTGCACTATTAGGAGAGTGCTGAATTGTGACAGTTTCAATAACAATACCCTGTTTGTCATCTTAGTTTGGTATGAAAGATTTGATGACACTAACTTAAGTGAGGGCAGTTAAATGTTGCTAGGAACCTTAGAAAATAATTAACTTTCAACCAAAATCACCGAAGCAGTTGAGCTTGTTATTTTAACATTGCTGATGTGGAACTTTGGTTTGTACTATTTGGCTGCCTCCACTATAACAGGGAATCAGGTGGATTTCTACAAGAATTTGACTTTTATTTATACTAGCCTTTTCATTCCAAAATATTAAAAACGGATTTCAGATATCAAAGAGTGAAAGTGGGTATGAACCCCCATTTTCTGCATTATTAGCCTAGGTTTCACTTTTAGATAACTAATATTATGGTAATTTTACTAACATGTCCATGTCACATCTGCATAAAGAATCAAGCAAATACTTGGGAAAAATTTAAATCAAGTGTGGTAACTGACAGTCACAGATGATTTTTTTTGTGTGAAGGTCAATAATGTTTAATTACATTTTTGATACCAGACATTATACAGAACAAAACTCTTGTGTATAAAAGCACAAATGAAGAGAATATGTATTCAACCATGAATATTATAAATATTCCTTCAGTGTTGGCTGCTTTAAACTGAAAATGTCCTTTCTAGTCATTTAGAAGTTACTTCGTATCTGATGTTCACCCAGTGCTTTAGTTAACTTCAATGTGCCATTATAACCAGGATGTGGCAAATTGTTTATACATAATTATATGTACAAATGAAAATCCATTTGTGTCTGCACTTTTTTAAATGCTTGATTTGTCTTTAATGTTAGTAAATACTATGTCAGTACTGGTTTTGTTCCAGCTACATTTCAGGGCTTATCTTTTTCATGCCCTCAGAAAAGGTTAATTGTAATTGTAATGGTTAAGTAGACACTTTTACAATTCTACAATTCACTCAAACCTTACCTAGTGATTGATGTTTAAATTACCATTCTAATTCTTTAATTCTTGTAATGTAACTGTAATGTATTTGGTGCCATTCCTCACCCCATAACAACTAATCAGGGGTATGTAGCTGAAATAAATTGAGATAAATGAACAAATTGCCTTGATGTGCTTTTGCTTAATTGTCATCAACAATTTGTGCATTTCTTTATGACATTGGGACCTGCCTGTTGAATTGACATCTCCTGCAAAGCATCTGATTCTTGCATGAAATTAGTTAAGCTCCTTTTTATAATGCAATATAGAACCGTGTTGATAGCAAATCAAGCAGCAAAGCTAACCATTTTCTCACACTGACAAAGATATGCATTGACTTTGCTAAATAAATTGGGAGCTTTAGACACAGATCAAAAAGTCAGCTCAAAATTTTAAAAATAACTCTAGAATCTGTTGTTCTATCATTCTCTTTATCACAAATCTAGAACATTAACTGTGTTGTAGAACTATTAGAATAGGACAATGTAGAAGACCAAAATAAAAGCAAATTACTGCGGATGCTGGAATCTGAAACCAAAAGAGAAAATGCTGGAAAATCTCAGCAGGTCTGGCAGCATCTGTAAGGAGAGAAAAGAGCTGACATTTCAAGTCTAACTGATCTTTGTCAAAGCTGCTTTGACAAAGGGTCAGTTAGACTCGAAATGTCAGCTCTTTTCTCTCCTTACAGATGCTGCCAGACCTGCTGAGATTTTCCAGCATTTTCACTTTTAGTAGAAGAAGACCACTCATTTATCAGACTGTGTCTTGGGAAGAATTTTCTCAGGATCCACCATGTAAATTCTCTTAAAAATTGTATGTTTCAATTTGATCACTTCCATTCATCCAAACACCACAAGTTGTAAGTGCAGTTGCCTCAATATTACAGTTGTGAATTTACTCAAGCATGTTCTATTGTACTTATGGAAATAGGAATTTTAAAGGAAAAGCATTGATACAGCAACAAGTCAAAAAAGAGGAACAACAGAAGTGAGGTTTATTGTAAGCTTTTTAATTATATATATCGATGGATGTTGAAGTCACGTTTGAAATATAATAGTCCATAAGACCATAAGACATCGAAGTGGAAGTAAGGCCATTCGGCCCATCGAGTACACTCCACCATTCAATCAATCAGTCGATTGAATAATTCTACTCTACAATAAAAACCAAACTTGTTGGAGAACCCCAGCAGGTCTGGCAGTATCTGTGGAGAGAGAAAGAGAGTTAACATTTTGAGAGCAACTGTAACCTTTTTCAGGGATGCAGGAGTAGTGCTACTTTGGACCTGCTTCAGGGATGTGTAATCCTCTGACAAGGCAATATATGTAAATGTGCAAACCTCCTATAGCAATATGTAATCAGATAAGATGAGTTCTTTTTACACTGAGTAGAGATCAAAACTTTAAAAAAAGACTTAGATAATGCATTAATTGATTGTATTGGTCCTAGAGCTAATGTTGGCGGATGACATGGTTAATGTGAAGGTTGGAAAGTGAGGACCTTGTTACGGTTGGAGGGTTGGGGTTTGAGGGCAGAGGTGCGGGATGTGGATGAGATGTGTTGGAGGGCATCTTCAACCACGTGGGAAGGGAAATTGCGATCTCTAACAAAGGAGGCCACCTGGTGTGTTCTGTAGTGGAACTGGTCCTCCTGGGAGCAGATGCAGTCCAGTATCCCTTTTATTCATACTATATGTTGCTGAATGAAGAATAAATTGATTAAACATGATTTCACCTTCTACTCTGTGGTTACAGTTAGAAAATTAGTTGAGTTGCTTTTATTGTTTCTCGTTAATATTCAAACCACTCCCACATCTTCTTTTGCTGAACTTAGGTCATCCCTCTCTATTGTGCTCATCTTGTCATTAATTAACTGGCACTCCACCACTTTACCCCAACTTCCTTTCATTCCGAAATATCAAAGATGCATCAATATTTGAGTTACAATCTGTGTTTTTCTGCAAAATTAATCTCTGCTAACTTTCTATTTCACAGCTATCTCTGTAATGGTTATCAAATCACATTGAGCTATTTCTATTCATGTTATCAGGTCATCTGTTTGATTTGAAGGCTACCCTCAGCCTCTTACCTCTGAATGCACTCTCATACTACTCAGCATCTGCAAATCCCCACCTACTTTTCTCATATCATTACCCCTCACTCCCAATTCCCCCATTCTACTTAACAAATATTCAGTGTAAACAGATTTCAATAGCCCTTCAATAATAATGCAAAATCTTTGAGAGGCTCAAAAATCTGTAAATATTGACAAATAGTTTTTGAAAAATACATTTTATTCAACTTAATCTCTGCAATAATTCATAACTATGACAAATGACTCACGTTTACAATCCTCTTGACACCTGTGTCAATCATCTCTGTTGATTAATGTATAATCTGGCTTGGAACTCAGTCAAACATTCACAATGAGATTGAATTGAATGACAGTATGAACAGCAACTCTTGACTTGAATACACTAAAGCCTTTAAAGACAACCAGAAACTCAGCCATCTGTCAAAGCTCTGAAGAAGCTAGACGGATGGCTAATGCTGAACTTCAGTGAAACCATGTGGGACTTCTCACCTAATCACATTTGTATCTCACTATTGTAAAATGCAGAGTAGCACCTTTGCCAGGGAATAATGCAAAGTATTGAATCTGAAAAGTTTTCCACTTCCACAATGCTGACTAATTTAATGGTCACTTCTATTTTTAAAATAAAGTTGTCATCACTCACTGCGACATGTAAAAGTTGCAATGTCTTTTTAAACTTAATTTTTATGCTGTTCCTGACTCCAAACTCTGATTCCCTCATGGTTCAATGACACATGTAAACTGGCATGAAACATGTTGCCTTCAAAAGCTAACTTGACTCCTTGTAAATTGTGGGAGTTCTGAAATATTGACTATCGCAAAAGAGTTGATAATGTGAAGATTGTCACCTTCCCTTTTTTGCGTTCTGGTGAAGATTTCTGACACCAGGGATTGTGGCAGGAATCCCAGAATCTGCTGCTGCCTATACGACTGGTCACACACAGAGTTAAGGAGGGTCTAATTTTACAGAAGACAGAATTATCAATGCATTGACTGTGAAATCAGTCCAAGCCAGAAAGCTGTCTGGCCTGCAATGATATAACCATAATTGTTTCAAAATAACACTTGCACCTTCGCCTGAGAGGAAGTCCCAGATTTGAGAACAATTGGTAAATCTGATTGGCTGGCAGTTCTGTTGTCAGGACCAAGTGGTGGCCATTGCTAGAACTACGGGCAGTCCCGATGAAAAAGAAAGAACTTAAAAGTGAACCTGAGATTTTGGAGGCTTGACAGAAATCTCCTAGTGAGGGTTTGGGGGCTGGATTTGAGAGGTTAGAAGAAGGGTCAAAGTAGGGTACAATCTTGGGAAGAGGATGCCTTGCATGGCCCCAGGGATTACACCCGAAATAAAACATACGCCAGCTTGGTCTTTCTGCCCCAAAGTAACCCATCCAGAGAAAACATGAATCGCCCACGAGAAACAGGGTGAACAAACTACCTCACATCTTACTCCCACCTGGTGTTATAGGGCATACAGTTTGATGGTGAATGGGAAAATTTCAAGGAAGACCACCAGCTTTATTTCACAAGGCTTCACTTTCAAATACATCTGCAGGGCCGAGAAAGATTACTCATTGATTACAAAAGGAAGGAAGCTGTGCTAACGTTTGATTTAAAAAAAAAGCAGCCGCTGAGAAATCAGTGTGACCTCCCTGTGGAGTTGGGGGGTTGGTTGGGGGGGGGGTCTTCTATTTGCTCCATTCTAGGCCCATGCAGAAGCAAAGATATGGAGGCCTAGGTGAAACCCACCTCACTATTCTTGCCTCTGACCTCCTGCACCCCTGAGATGTCATAGAATCATAGAGATGTACAGCATGGAAACAGACCCTTCAGTCTAACCCGTCCATGCCGACCAGATATCCCAATCCAATCTAGTCCCACCTGCCAGCGCCCGGCCCATATCCCTTAAACCCTTCTGATTCATATACCCATCCAAATGCCTCTTATGTGTTGCAATTGTACCAGCCTCCACCACATCCTCTGGCAGCTCATTCCATACACATACCAGCCTCTGAGTGAAAACATTGCCCCTTAGGTCTCTTTTATATCTTTCCCCTCTCACCCTAAACCTATGCCCTCGAGTTCTGGACTCTCCGACCCCAGAGAAAAGACTTTGTCTATTTATTCTATCCATGCCCCTCCTAATTTTGTAAACCTCTATAAGGTCACCCCTCAGCCTCCGATGCTCCAGCAAAGACAGCCCCAGCCTGTTCAACCTCTTCCTGTAGCTCAGATCCTCCAACCCTGGCAACATCCTTATAAATCTTTTCTGAACCCTTTCAAGTTTCACAACATCTTTCCAATAGGAAGGAGACTAGAATTGCACGCAATATTCCAACAGTGGCCTAACCAATGTCCTGTACAGCTGCAACATGACCTCTCAACCCATGTACTCAATACTCTGACCAATAAAGGAAAGCATACCAAATGCCTTCTTCACTATCCTATCTGCCTGCAACTCCACTTTCAAGGAGCTATGAATCTGCACTCCAAGGTCTCTTTGTTCAGCAACACTCCCTAGGACCTTACCATTAAGTGTATAAATCCTGCTAAGATTTGCTTTCCCAAAATGCAGCACCTTGCATTTATCTAAATTAAACTCCATCTGCCACTTCTCAACCCATTGGCCAATTTGGTCAAGATCCTGTTGTAATCTGAGGTAACCCTCTTCGCTGTCCACTACACCTCCAATTTTGGTGTCATCTGCAAACTTACTAACTGTACCTCTTATGCTCGCATCCAAATCATTTATGTAAATGACAAAAAGCAGAGGGCCCAGCACCGATCCTTGTGGCACTCCACTGGTCACAGGCCTGCAGTCTGAAAAACAACCCTCCACCACCACCCTCTGTCTTCTACCTTTGAGCTAGTTCTGTATCCAAAAGGCTAGTTCTCCCTGTATTCCATGAGATCTAACCTTGCTAATCAGTCTCCCATGGGGAACATTGTTGAATGCCTTACTGAAGTCCATATAGATCACATCTACTGCTCTGCCCTCATCAATCTTCTTTGTTACGTCTTCAAAAAATTCAAGCAAGTTTGTCAGACATGATTTCCCACGCACAAAGCCATGTTGACTATCCCGAATCAGTCCTTGCCTTTCCAAATACATGTACATCCTGTCCTTCAGGATTCCCTCCAACAACTTGCCCACCACCGACGTCAGGCTCACTGGTCTATAGTTCCATGGCTTGTCCTTACCACCCTTCTTAAACAGTGGCACCACATTTGCCAACCTCCAATCTTCCAGCTTCTAACTATTGATGATACAAATATCTCAGCAAGAGGCCCAGCAATCACTTCTCCAGCTTCCCACAGAGTTGTCTGGTACACCTGATCAGGTCCTGGGGATTTATCCACCTTTAACCATTTCAAGACACCCAGTACTTCCTCCTCTGTAATCTGGACATTTTGCAAGATGTCACCATCTATTTCTCTACAATCTATATCATCCAAATCCTTTTCCACAGTAAATACTGATGCAAAATATCCATTTAGTATCTCTCAGTATAAACAATTAAACTGATATCGCTGTGGGAGTGCCTGGTTTCTCTGTGTGGGTTTGTACTGACTTCTCCATCAGTGCATTGATATTATGGTACTCTTTCCGTGACTACATATCTGGCCAATAAGTATCCTGCAAGAACTCCATCCCGTTCTCCCAATTCCTCCACCCCTGCCACATCTGCTTGGATGAGGAGACATTCCATTCCCAAGCATCTCAGATGTCCACCTATTTAAAACAACATGCTTTTACTCCCCGTGTCATCCAGACAGCCCTCCACTGCACCATCTCCATTCCCCATTCAACGCCCCCCCCCCATGCAATACAAACAAAGTCCCCCTGTCCTCATTTACCACCTCACCAGTCTCCGCATCCAATGCATCATCCTTAAACACTTCTGCCAACTCTAACTAGACCACCACCAAGGACCTTTTCCCCTTCCCACCCCTCTCCACCTTCCACAAGGACCATTCCCTTTGCCAATCCTTGGTCAGTACTACTCTCCCCACCAACCCCTTTAAACTGCAACCAGAGAAGATGAAAAATCTGCTGGTACACAACCCTCCTCACCTCCATCCAGAATCCCAAACAGCCCTTCCAGGTGAGACAGAGGTTCACCTGCCTCTCTTCCAACCTAGTTTACTGCATCTGGTGCTCTCAATGTGGTCTTCTGTACATCGGGGGCACTGAACGTAAACTTAGGGAATGGTTTGCCGAGCATTCCTGCTGGGCCTGCAGGGGCCAACTGGACCTCCTAGTCACCGCCCATTTCAATTTCCCCAACCACTCCCTTTCCAACATGACCATCCTTGGCCTCCTTCATTGCTACAAATGAACAAAACCGCAAATTGGAGGAACAGTACCTCACCTTCTGCCTGGGCAGCCTACAGCCTGGAGGACTCAACATTGAGATCTCCAATTTCAAATAACCTCCCTCCCCATCCCCTGACTCCCTTCCCAGCCCTTCCCCATCTCTTCAACTGCTCCCTGCCACCAACCAGATTCATTCCTCCCGTTGACCAGGTTGCACCCTCTACCTCTCTGCACCAAACTTCACTTCACCACCCTACCCCCGCCTTCCCCTTTATCTTCAGCATCCCCTGACACCCAACCCCAGTCCTGAAGAAAGGTTACATCCGAAATGTTGACTTCTGCACCTCCTGATGCTGCCTGGCTTGCTGTGTTCTTGCAGCCTCCTGCCTGTCTACTTCGGATTCCATCATCTGCAGGTTTGTTTTTGTCTCTAAACAATAGAGTAGCATCAGCTTTCAAAATCCTTTCATTTGCCATTCTATTTCAGACTGTATCTTTCTTCCTTGTCAATGTTTAACTTTCATCAGCGACAACAGATTCACTCAATAATGAGCAAGTTGTGATGATCTGAAACATGGTACTCTTAAGTATCCACTTAGCAAGTAGCTCCCTTTCATTGTGGCTCATTTACATTTGTGTTATTGTGTATAACTTTTGATAGAGTTAGATTTAAAATGAATGTTCCATCACTTCTAGTTAATCAGGCTGAAAACATCACATGCACTGACCTGGAGAGGGAACCAATCAATCTATGTAAATATTGAAGGTCAGCCAGGATTTAAACTATGAGTCATCATTTCTTCTGAACCACTATTGATTTTCCCAGTCAAAAAATCTTGCTCCTATTAGTAGACTAATTTTCATCAGAGATGTGTTTGCCATTTTTTATATCCTATCTATTTCATGTTTGTTTATGACAATATAAATGTATTTCCAAAATCAAATGATTCAAAAGTTCCTCCTGGAGCCACAAACAATATTTTTTTTAAATGACTGCCCAATACACAACATTTGGAAAAATTAGTTTGAATCAACAGCTACTTCTTCTTCAATTCCACTAGATGGCACTACAATAATTACTTTGCAAAATTTGGAGATGCCGGTGTTGGACTGGGCTGGACAAAGTTAAAAATCACACAACACCAGATTATAGTGCAACAGGTTTAATCAGAAGTACACTAGCTTTCGGAGCGATGCTCCTTCATCACCTGATGAAGGAGCGTCGCTCCGAAAGCTAGTGTGCTTCCAATTAAACCTGTTGGACTATAACCTGGTGTTGTGTGATTTTTTACTTTGCAAAAGATTGACGTGAAATGTTGCACAATTAGGAACTGTCCTTATCAATTACTGTAACATTGGAAGAGACAGAAAAGGTAAAGAAGTTGATGATATTTATTTGCCACCTGATGTGCTGGATTCCAGTACTTACGAGATACATTTAATACAAAAAAATTGATCCTTTATTTATAGTGGCATTTGGGACATGGGACATTGTCATGATTCTGTGATTATGACTATATCAGGCTGGCGCCTGGAAATAGTGAGGACTGTACATCCTGGAAAGTCCCTACCACACATTCTATCTCTTTCCCTGGCTACTGTCTGAGAGTGAGCCAGATTCTTTCCAACCCTGACATCATACTTGACCCCAAGATGAAATTTTAACCACATTTCCATCTCATCAGCAAGACCATTTCTACCACCAGTATATTGGCCCACTCCACCCCTACATCAGTAAGTTTGCAGCTGAATTTTACTATCTATACTATCACTGGACCTCACTACTCCAACACATGGCAGCATGGTGGCTCAGTGGTTAGCACTGCTGCCTTGCAGCGTCAAGGACCTGGGTTTGATTCCAGCCTCAGGCGACAGTCTGTGTTAAGTTTGCACAGTCTCTCCGTGTCTGTATGGGTTTTCTCTGGTAGCTCCGGTTTCCTCCCACAATCCAAAGATGTGCAGGCCAGGTGAATTGGACATGTTAAATTCCCCATAATGTTCAGGGATATGTAGGTTAGGTGCATTAGTCAGAGGTTAACACAGGGTAGGGGAATGGGTCTGGATGGGTTACTCTTCAGAGGGTTGGTGTAGACTTGTTGGCCCAAATGGCCTGCTTCTACCCTGTAGGCACTCTATGGCACTAGACCCCGGCCTCCTATTCAATCTTCTGAAACTTGTAAACTCAAACTCTTCTGTTCTCATTCTAAATTTTACTCAGTCTCATTTCCTCATCGCCATGTGCTTGAAAATCTCCAGTAGATGAGTTCATCTATGATCAATCATATTAATGAAAACATGAACTGGGAGCAGGATTAGGCCACTTGACCCCTCAATTCTGCTCTACTATTCAATAAGATCACAGCTGATCTGATTTTGACCTTGATTCCAATTTCCTGCCTACTCTGATACTCTTTGGACCCTCACTAGTCACAAATCTGCCTATTGCTGCATTTAAAATATTTAAAGACCCTGCCTCCTTCGCATTGTGGGGAATTGATTTCCACTGACCCCTCACCCACAGAGAAACAAAACTTCCCTCATCTCAATTTTATAAGGGAGATCCCTTATTTTTTAAATTGTTTCAGTATCCAAGGGGGAATATCCTTTCATCACTACTGTATTAATTACCCTCAGGATTTTATAATAAGAATAATTTAAACTTTTTTTTATTCTCCCTGACAAAGTGGGCAAGTTTACATTTTCCCATATTGTACTCTATCTGCCAGATTTCTTGTCCTCATTTAACCTAACCATAACCCTTTGCAGGCTCCTTCTGTTCATTTCACAACATAATTTCTTACCTTTCTTTTTATCTTCAGCAAATCTTATATTTAGTTCCTTCATCCAAAGTCATTGATAAAAAATGTGAAACGCTAAGTCCTCAGCATTGATCTCTCTGTGGCACTCTGCAAGTTAAATCTTGCCAACCCCAAAACTCACTTATCTTTATTCACTCTTTCCTGTTAGCTAAATAATCTTCTGTCCATGCTAATATGTTACTTCTATTTCATGAATTATTATTTGATGTGGAAACCTTTGATGTGACATTCTGTCAAATGCCTTCTGGAAATCAAAGTGCACCACAACCATAAGTTCGCTTTATCCATGACATTTGTTATTTCCTCAAAAATAGCTAAGAGTTGAAAGAAGAACTTGATGTTAAAATCTGCATCCCTTTTATTTCAGTCCCTCCATGGCCTTGTCCCTCCCTGTCTCTATATTATTTTTCAGCTTTACAACCATCCAAGATATTTGCACTCTCGAGTTTTGCCCCTTAAGTATTTCTGAAATCAATTTGTTTGCATCAATAATTGACACAATCAAAGATGGTTATGATTGTTGGAGGCCAATGATCTCAACTCCAAGTATTGCTGTAATGAGTCCTTAAACTGTTGTCCTAGGTCCAACTATTTTTAGCTGCTTGTTCAGTGGGCTTTCCCTCTGACATAAGGACAGAAATTGAGATGCTTGATGATGATTGTACAATGGCCAGGAATATTTGCAACTCCACAGATAATGAAGCAAACGTGTTGGAATACCATAAACTGTCACGTTCCCTTCAAGTCACACAACCTCTCTGACTTGACAAGATTTTGTTGTTGT